>NC_079193.1:50057331-50657331 GCF_029499605.1 Hyla sarda
TGTCAAGCGACGTACCTCTTTTTCTTTCTCCATCAACTTCACAGAAACCATCTGCAGGGATTCTTCCAGATTCTGGATCTGCTCCAGTTTTTTCCCAAGGCCAGCTCGTCTTTTCCGAGACCTTTTACTGACAGCGGTCTCCTCACTCTCGCTGTTAGACCTTGAGACATCCTCTGGTCCTCTGTCAGACACTCAACCCAGCTCTTCTCCATCTATAGATGAAGTCTGCCCCTTTTTTGGGGTTGCGGACACTTGTGCCTTGTTATTATCAGCCACAACAGGTGCCACCGACACCTGGCACTCTTCGTCTCCCACCACATTGGCAACTCTGGAGACTCTTGCTAAACACTGCCGTCGGACCGGCAATACCTTGGCGGTAAGTTCGTTGCCCCTAGCAACAACTTCAATGGCTCTTGGCACCAGCAAGTCAGGGTGATTCCCGAACAGTTCCTCTGAACTATGTCTCGGTTCCTTGGCAGACTTTTCTTTTGTCTTGTCACAGTCTCTCCATGGCCTGGCAAAAATGACTAGGGCTCCTGGGTCTGCAACAATATCTGGTCCAGTGGTTCGATCTTCCTGGTTACAACCCCTCTCTGGTCCAGACGACACATCTCCTTCACTTAGGACTCTCTCTGTGACAGTAAGCGCAGCCCCCAGCTCCACCGTTACTCTTTTCCGGAGTTTTGGTTTTTCCACAGCCATCTCTGTAGCTCCTTTTCCAGTCACCTCTTTAACTTGACTCGCAGACTGATCTTCAGCTCCCCTAGTGGTCTGGCACACTCCCACCTGAGATATACCTAGGGTCTGCTGACACTCCCCGTCCTCATCCTCTGCTGAGTTACTGTCCCCTGCTATGTGGTGAAAATCAAGTGTTGTGAGTATATCAGGTGTTCCTGCTCTAGTCACCTGACTATCTTCTCACAAATCCTGGCCCAGCACTACTTCATACTCTAAGGTAGGCTCTATTGCAACCTTGTGACTTATGGTACCATAGGGAGTAGAAATACACACATTAACTGTTTTATAACCCCAAATAGCGGCTTGTATAGACATTACAGCAGGGTCTGGCATTCTGCAGCTGGTCTTTACCAGACTTATTACACATTTTGGATCTAACAAAACCATCATCTTTTTACCTTCTATTTCCAGCTCACACAGGTTTTCTTTTGTCCCGCAAGAGGTGGGAATAGTACACTTTACATCAGAACACATTAACATAAGTGTTTCAAGAAAAACATTATCAGCCTGCATGTGCACCATTCACACAGTCCAGTAGAGACCCCCAGTCCTCACTCCTTCCGGAACATTTGTGTGCAGATTCTCTGGCTCACTCTCCTCATCCCACAACTGCCAGAAATATGGAAAGTCTCTACCCAGAATAATTTCTACTGTAAGTTCCGCACATACCTCCATTATATGGCTCACTGTCCCAAAACACGTTTCAAAGTCAATTGGAATAGTCTTACCAAACTCTGGTCGGGACTTCATGAATGGAATAACGTCTGGCATAATTCTTCAAACCGTCTGGCAGCAATCCAGTTCCACAAGTAGTGGGATTCCACCCACCAGTAACTCACGGGTTAGCCACACCCTTGACTGCTTAGTCTAAAATGCCCGGGCCTATTTTCTTTCCCAGTCCGGCCCTGCCCCCATCCACTGCTGCACCGCGACCACAACACTTTTCCGCCCGGCGTATGCATCTGTGGAGTCAGAGCAGCAGGGGGAGGAGTGTTGCGGCGGCGCACAACGTGACGTCATGACGCTGTCGCCGCCTTCACGGATCTTTTAATGGAGCGGAAGGATCCATCACCAGCGGTTGGACGGAGGCATCATCAAAATGTAAGTAAATAATTCTATGTGAAGGGAGGGGGTGTAATTAACCCCTTAAGGACTCATGACATATCGGTACATCATGAGTCCGCTCCCCATCTATAACGCGGACCCAGCCTCTAACAACTGCGGGGACCCGTGGCTAATAGCGCGCAGCATTGATCGCGGTGCCGCGCGCTATTATCCCAAAAGTGAAAGTGAAAGTATGCCGGAGCTCAGGGAGCTGTTCGGGATAGCCGCGGTGAAATCGCGGCATCCCGAACAGCTTACAGGACAGAAGGAGGGTCCCTACCTGCCTCCTCGCTGTCCGATCACCGAATGACTGCTCAGTGCCTGAGATCCAGGCATGAGCAGTCAAGCGGCAGAATCATCGATCACTGGTTTCCCATGAGAAACCAGTGATCAATGTGAAAGATCAGTGTGTGCAGTGTTATAGGTCCCTATGGGAGCTATAACACTGCAAAAAAAAAAAGTGAAAAAAAAAGTGAATAAAGATCATTTAACCCCTTCCCTATTAAAAGTTTAAATCACCCCCCTTTTCCCATAAAAGAACCAGTGTAAATAAAAATAAACATATGTGGTATCGCCGCATGCGGAAATGTCTGAACTATAAAAACATATCGTTAGTTAAACCGCACGGTCAATGGCATGCGCGCAAAAAAATTCCAAAGTCCAAAATAGTGCATTTTTAGTCACTTTTTATATCAAGAAAAAAGGAATAAAAAGCGATCAATAAGTCCTATCAATGCAAAAATGGTACCGCTTAAAACTTCAGATCACGGCACAAAAAATGAGCCCTCATACCGACCCATACACGGAAAAATGTAAAAGTTATAGGGGTCAGAAGAGGACAATTTTAAACGCATAAGTTTTCCTGCATGTAGTTATGATTTTTTCCAGAAGTATGAAAAAATCAAACCTATATATGTAGGGTATCATTTTAATCGTATGGATCTACAGAATAAAGATAAGGTGTCATTTTTACTGAAAAATTTACTGTGTAGAAACGGAAGCCCCCAAAATTTACAAAATGGCGTTTTTTTTCAATTTTGTCTCACAATGATGTTTTTTTTCCGTTTCACCATAGATTTTTTGGGTAAAATGACTGATATAATTACAAAGTAGAAGGTGCAAAATTGAAAGAGTTATGATTTTTTAAAGGTAAGGAGGAAAAAACTAAAATGGAAAAATGGAAAAACGCTGAGTCCTTAAGGGGTTAAGGGGGAGGGGTGTAATTAAGGGTGAGGGTGCCAAACAAGGGGTCCGCCCCGGGTGCCAAGTGCTCTAGGTACGCCCCTGTGTGCAGCACCACCTGAAAGTCCCCCAAACCAACAAGCAAGATGAAATCTGCAGAGTACTATTTCAAGACATCAGATCCGCGACCCTGTAACCCAACACTGAGACCATCATATGGTTCCATGCACATTCCAGAATCAAGAATTGGGATTATCAGGCCCTGCTGGAACCCATGCAGCTAGAAGATCATCCATTAGTCCGAGCTGCGAGGAGTTTCGTCACCATCTCAAACGGAAGAATACCAGTACGGTTAGTGAACCTGTCTGATTCTGCTACTGTCTTACCCAAATTTACTCCAGTTATGTACCTCCTAGAGTCGAGAGACATCGTGACAGAATGTCTGGTAGCCCGACAGTGTGTGTCTCAAGTCACCAGTGGATCCAGTACTAATCCCCCAGAACCCTGGTGGGGATGCCACTACCCCATGGGACCAGGTCAATGAAGACGTGAACATCACCAAGAGGTATCATGAAGCCTTCAGTAAACATTTAACGAACATCGGGAAGGCTTCAATGATCCATCACCGTATTCTTACAGGAGACAGCCTGCCTATCAAAGAGAGACATCATCTCGTCGCGCCTGGCATGTATCAAACTGTGAAGAAGATGTTGGCCGACATGAAGGAGGCAGATGTGATTTAAGAAAGTCAGAGTCCTTGTGCGGCGTGCCTTGACCTAGTAAAAAAAAAAAAGGATGGAACTATCTGCTTCTGTGTCGACTACAGGAAACTGAACAATGTAACACATAACGACGCTTATCCTTTACCACAAATTGGGGAGTCACTTACTGCCCTTGGGTCAGCTGCTTACTTCTCTACCCTAGACTTAACCAGTGGGTACTGGCAAGTGCCCATGGCCTTGGAGGATTGGGAGAAGACCGCCTTCGTGAGACCCATGGGGTTGTTTGAAGTCAACAGTTTGGGCCGTGCAATGCCCCTGCTACGTTCCAGCATCTGATGGAAAGGTGCATGGGACATCTGAATTTCCAAAGTGTCTTGTGTATTCCAAGTCTAACCAGGAACACCTCAGTCATCTGTTAGACATCTTTCAAGTCCTGATCAAACATGGGTTGAAGAAGATCAAGCCATCCAAGTGTCATTTTCTCAAAGTCCATTGCCTGGGCCCCATTGTCCGCACAGAGGGAGTCCAGCCAAATACTGAAAAGGTGGATGCTGTCAAGAACTGGCCTACACCGTGCATGGGGAAAGATGTCAGGAGCTTTCTCGGATTCGCCGGCTACTACAGCCGTTTCATCCCACACTTCGCCCATAGTGCAGAACCCTTACAGCTCTTCTGCTGGGAACAGTGAAGGAGAACTACAATGGAAGAGTACCTATTTATTGGACTGAAGAGCAAGAGACAGTGTTTCAAGCTCTCAAGCATCTGCTGACCCAGCCACCCATCTTGGCGTATGCGGATTACAGTCAGTCGTTCCGGCTATGTACTGATGGCAGTTTTGAAGGCCTAGGAGCTGTCTTGTACCAAGTCCAAGATGGTCAAGAGAGAGTAAATGCCTATGCCAGTCGAAATCTGCGAGGGGCGGAAAAGAACAAAAGCAATTACAGATCGTTCAAGTTGGAACTTTCTCGCCCTGGTATGTGCAATTTAAAGATTATTTGTCTGCCACGCCATTTATTTTCTACACAGATAACAATCCTTTGGCCCATCTGAACACTGCCAAACTGGGCGCACATGAACAGCGATGGGCTTCAAGATAAGCTAATTATAGCTGCACCATCAAGTACAGAAGCGGCAAGTTAAATGTCAATACCCATGTGCTGTCTCGAATGACCCTCGGTGAAGAGCCACCCATGGAAGAAGAATGGGAAGACGTGGAGATGCCCCCATTTTACCAACGGTTTGTAAACCAGAATGTTGTTATCTCTCTTGTGGATGGTGAACCCAGGCCCGAGAAGGTTAAAGAAGACCTGTACACCTGGAAGATTCCCCTACAGGATGAAAGGGGAGTCATTGGGGATCTACTGGACTACCTTCTGGCGAAAAAGGTACCAACCCGTCTTCGTTGGGCCCATTGTGACTATGAGCTGTAGTGTCTGTTGTAATGCCAAGCGCTCCGGGTCCCGCTGCTTCCCCGGAGCTCTTGCGGCGTCCTCCCTCTAACAGTGCTCCGGTCACTGCTCCTGACCGAGAGCGCTGTCCCCCTGTCAGCGGCGGGGATGCGATCCGCGTGGCGGGACGTACCCGCTCACGGATCGCATCCCAAGTCACTCACCATCCTCCCGCTGCTGCTTCCTCCCGGCGTGCGTGGGCCAGCTCCTTAGGGCACGCGCGCGCCAACTTGCTGAGATTTAAAGGGCCAGTGCACCATTAATTGGTGCCTGGCCCAATCAGTCCAAAACGTATAAAAACCCACTTCACGTATAAAAACCCACTTCCCCTTCCTGTCCTTGCCGGATCTTGTTGCCCTAGTGCCCTGAGAAAGTGTTTTGTGTATATCCCTAGCCTGTGTATCCAGACCCTTTGCCTTGCCCCTTACTATGAACCTTTGCTGCCTGCCTTGACCTCTTGCTATGTCCGACCTTGCCTTCGCCTTGTCCTTGTGTACCACGCCTATCTCAGTTGTCTGTGAGGTCGAGTCGCTATCAGGGGATACGACCTGTGAGTTACCGCCGCCGCAAGTCCACCCCACCTTGCGGCGGGCTCTGGTGAAAACCAGTAACTTCTTAGAACCGGCCCCCGGTACGGCCCACGTCATCGCCTCACTGACACAGGGGATCCGCTACCCGCATACCAGTCCGGTTCCTGACAGTAGATCCGGCCCTGGATCCCGCTGAGGTGCCACTGCCAAGTCTCGCTGACCTCACTACCGTGGTTGCCCAGCAGTCTCAGCAGATCGCCCAACAAGGACAACAGCTGTCGCAGTTGGCTGCCATGCTCCAGCAGCTTCTCCCTCCACAGCCTCTTCCATCTCCTCCGCCAGCTCCAGCATCTCCTCCACTCCGAGCTGCCGCTACTTCCTCTAGAGTCCGTTTGTCTCTTCCTGAGAAATTTGATGGGGACTCTAAGATGTGCCGGGGATTCCTGTCCCAATGTTCCCTGCACCTTGAGATGATATCGGACCAGTTCCCCACAGAACAGTCTAAAGTGTCTTTCGTGGTCAGTTTACTATCTGGAAAGGCCTTGTCCTGGGCCACACCGCTTTGGGACCACAACGATCCTGCCACTGCTTCCATCCAGTCCTTCTTCTCCGAAGTACGCAGTGTCTTCGAGGAGCCAGCCGGGCCTCCTCTGCCGAGACGGCTCTTCTGAATCTCGTCCAAGGGAGCTCTTCAGTGGGTGAATACGCCATGCAGTTCCGCACCCTCGCCTATGAGCTAGCTTGGAACAATGAGGCCCTCTGCGCGACCTTCAAGAAAGGTTTATCCAGCCACCCACATCAAAGATGTTCTGGCCACACGAGAAATTCCCGCTACCTTGCCTGAACTTATCCAGTTGGCCACCCGCATAGATATGCGTTTCTCGGAAAGACACCAGGAGCTCCGCCAAGAAAAGGATCTTGTTCGCACCAGGCGGTCTTCTCGGTTGGCACCTCTCTTCCAGAGTCCTTTGCAACCTACTCCTGTGCCTCCCGCCGAGGAGGCTATGCAAGTGGAACGGTCTCGCCTGGAGAGGACTCGCCGCAGAAATGGAAATTTGTGCCTGTACTGCGCTAGTACTGAACATTTCCTTAAGGACTGCCCTATTTGCCCTCCGCGTCAGGGAAACACACGCACCTAGTTAACGTGGGAGAGGCGTTACTAGGTGTGAATTCGTCCTCTCCACGCCTGACTATTCCAGTGCGGATTTCTCCATCCGCTAATTCCTCCTTCTCTGCGGTGGCTCAGGTTCTGCAGGAAACTTTATTGAAGCCTCATTTATCAACAGATTCAACATTCCTGTTACCGTCTCATCAAACCCTTCTTCATTTCTTCTGTAAACGGAGAAAATCTGGACTGCACCGTGCGTTACCTCACTGAACCTTTGCTCATGACCGTTGGTGTTCTCCATCAAGAAAAAATTGAATTTTTTGTTTTGCCTAACTGTACCTCTGACATCCTTCTTGGCCTGCCCTGGCTCCAGCGTCACACTCCTACCCTCGACTGGACCACTGGGGACATTAAATCCTGGGGCTCTTCCTGCCACAAATGTTGCCTCAAGTCTGTACCAACCAGTCAAGTCTCCGCCGCTACTCCATTGCCTGGCCTTCCAAAGGTCTATCAGGACTTTTCTGACGTCTTCTGTAAAAAGCAGGCGGAGGTCTTACCACCACATAGACCCTACGACTGCCTTATTGAGTTGCTCCCTGGTACCACACCGCCCCGTGGAAGAATTTATCCTCTCTCCGCTCCAGAAACTAAGGCCATGACTGAATACATACAGGAGAATCTAAAGAGAGGTTTCATCAGGAAGTCCTCTTCTCCAGCCGGAGCGGGGTTCTTCTTCGTTGCTAAGAAGGATGGTTCGCTACGCCCCTGCATAGACTATCGTGGCCTCAATAAAATCACAGTAAAAAAACGCTACCCTCTGCCTCTCATCTCGGAACTCTTTGACCGTCTGCGTGGAGCAAAAGTTTTCACTAAACTCAACCTCAGGGGTGCTTATAACCTCATCAGAATTCGAGAAGGAGATGAGTGGAAAACCGCTTTTAACACCAGAGATGGCCACTTCGAGTATCTCGTCATGCCATTTGGACTTTGCAACGCCCCTGCAGTTTTTCTAGATTTTGTCAATGAAATTTTTTGGGACTTACTGTATACCTGCGTTGTTGTCTATTTAGACGACATCCTAATTTTTTCCTCCAACCTAGAGGAACACCGGCTCCATGTCCGTCAAGTGCTCCAGCGCCTTCATGTAAATCATCTTTACGCCAAATTTGAAAACTGCCTTTTTGAACGCAGCTGTCTTCCTTTCCTGGGATACCTGGTCTCTGGACAAGGTCTTCAAATGGATCCTGACAAGCTCTCCGTGGTCTTGGATTGGCCACGCCCCTCTGGACTCCGTGCTATACAGCGCTTCCTTGGATTCGCCAACTACTATCGTCAGTTTATTCCCCACTTCTCCACCATAGTTGCTCCTATTGTGGCACTGACAAAGAAAGACGCGAATCCGAGGTCCTGGCCTCCCCAAGCGGATGAAGCTTTTACTTGCCTTAAGGCCACCTTCACCTCTGCACCAGTCTTGTCCAGGCCAGATCCTCTGAAGCCTTTCTTCCTTGAGGTGGACGCCTCCTAAGTGGGAGCTGGAGCTGTCCTTCTCCAAAAAACCGCTAAGGGAAAAAACGGCACTTGCGGTTTCTTCTCCAAAACTTTTTCTCCTCCTGAAAAAAACTATTCTATTTGAGACCGTGAACTGTTGGCCATCAAGTTGGCACTTGAGGAGTGGAGACATCTTCAGGAAGGATCCCTTCACCCCATCACCATTTACACGGACCATAAAAACCTGTCTCATCTCCAATCCGCCCAGCGGTTAAATCCTCGCCAGGCCAGATGGTCGCTGTTTTTTGCCAGCTTCAATTTTCAAATCCATTTTTGTCCTGCAGACAAGAATGTCAGGGCTGATGCTCTATCACGTTCCACCGATGCCTCAGAAGCCGAGACTCTTCCTCAGCACATCATACCTCCTGAGTGTCTGATCTGTTCTGCTCCTGCTTCTCTGGTGCCAATTCCTCCAGGAAAAACTTATGTTCCTCCACGTCTTCGCCTCCGGACTCTCAAATGGGGTCATTCCTCCCATCTGGCTGGTCACGCTGGAATAAAAAAAATCTATACAGTTGATCGCCAGACACTATTGGTGGTCCTCCCTGGAAAAAGATGTGACCAATTTCGTATGGGCCTGTACAGTGTGTGCACGTGACAAGACTCCACGCCAGAAGCCTGCAGGTCTTCTCTTTCCTCTGCAGGTGCCTGAACAGCCTTGGTCCCACATAGCCACTGACCTTCCTTTATCTCATGGCAACACTGTCATTTGGTTGGTCGTTGATCGTTTTTCCAAAATGGATCATTTTGTCCCGCTTCCTGGCCTTCCTTCTGCGCCACAGTTGGCGAAGCAATTTTTTCTGCAGATTTTTCATCTTCACGGGCTTCCCACACATATTGTCTCAGATAGAGGCATTCAATTTGTTTCAAAATTTTGGAGAGCCCTCTGCAATCAATTAAAGATCAAATTGAATTTATCTTCCTCCTATCACCCCCAATCCAATGGACAAGTGGAAAGAGTGAACCAGATTCTTGGTGACTACTTGCGACATTTTGTCTCCTCCCGTCAAGATGATTGGGTCGACCTTCTGCCCTGGGCGGAATTCTCCTACAATTTCAAAAATTCTGAGTCTTCCTCCAAATCTCCATTTTTTGTGGTGTACGGCCATCACCTGCTGCCCCCCTCCCCATTCCCACTTCATCTGGAGTTCCTGCCGTGGATGAATTAACCCGGAACTTCTCCTCTATCTGGAAGGAGACTCAAAAGTCGCTCTTACTGGCCTCTTCTCGCATGAAGAGACATGCGGATAAAAAGAGAAGAATTCCTCCTGTCTTTGCCCCTGGCGACAAAGTGTGGCTACAAGCTGGGTCCTTGTTACCTTGGGCCATTTCAAATCAAAAACCAAATCAATTCTGTCTCCTACAAGCTCCATCTTCCTCCTTCTCTTCGTATTCCTAACTCTTTTCATGTCTCCCTTCTCAAACCTCTCATACTTAACCGCTATTCCCCCAAGGTCACCGTTCCTGCTGCTGTCACTGGGTCCTCTGATGTCTTCTCCGTGAAAGAGATTCTCGCCTCCAAGTTTGTCCGAGGTAAAAAATTTTATCTTATTGATTGGGAGAATTGTGACCCCGAAGAGAGGTCTTGGGAACCCGAGGCCAATATTCTTGACAAGGTGCTAATTCATAAATTTCTGGGTTCCAAAAAGAGGGGGAGACCCAAGGGGGAGGGTACTGTAACGCCGAGCTCACCGGGTCCCGCTGCTTCCCCAGAGCACTCGCAGCATCCTCCCTCTAACAGCGCTCTGGTCACTGCTCCTGATCAAGAGCGCTGTCCCCCTGTCATCGGCGGGGATGTAATCTGCGTGGCGGGACGTCCCCGCTCACGGATCGCATCCCAAGTCACTCACCATCCTCCCGCTGCTGCTTCCTCCTGGCGCACGCGGCCCCGCTCCTTAGGGCGCGCGCGCGCCAACTTGCTGAGATTTAAAGGGCCAGTGCACCATTAATTGGTGCCTGGCCCAATCAGTCCAAAACATACAAAAACCCACTTCCCCTTCCTGTCCTTGCCGGATCTTGTTGCCCTAGTGCCCTGAGAAAGTGTTTTGTGTGTATCCCTAGCCTGTGTATCCAGGCCCTTTGCCGTTGCCCCTGACTATGAACCTTTGCCTCCTGCCTTGACCTCTTGCTACGTCCGACCTTGCCTTTGCCTTGTCCTTGTGTACCATGCCTATCTCAGCTGTCTGTGAGGTCGAGTCGCTATCAGGGGATACGACCTGGGAGTTACCGCCGCCACAAGTCCATCCCGCCTTGCGGCGGGCTCTGGTGAAAACCAGTAACTTCTTGGAACAGGTCCCCTGGTACGGCCCACGTCATCACCTCACTGACACAGGGGATCCCTTACCCGCATACCAGTCCAGTTTCTGACATCTGTGGCGACAGAGGAAACAGCTGTTTGTGCACAAAGGACTGTTGTACCGAAATTCTTTAGATCCGGTTTCTGGTGATCGACTTCATCAGATTCTAGTTCCCCGAAGAGACGTGGCGATGGTCCTCAATGCATATCATGACCAGTCGGACACTTTGGAGTACACAAGACCGAAGCCACTGTCCGGCGAAGGTTCTATTGGATTGGAATGCGGAGTGACATCGAGAAATGGTGCAGTGAATGTTCTGTCTTCAACATCACCAAGAATGTGCGCAAGGACTCAAGAGCACCCTTCCACTTCATCCAGAGTAACAGACCCAATCAGCTGGTCGTGCTAGACCATGTAAAGTTGTCTCCTACCCGGTCCGGGTACACCTGTGCTCTCACCATGGTGGACCACTTCTCCAAGTGGGTTATTGTTATCCCCGTCAAAGATCTCACAGCCAAGACGGCAGTTCAGATGTTTTACACTAAATGGGTACAAACCCTTGGATGTCCCACGTCTGTCTTAACTGACCGTGGAATGGCCTTTGAGGCTCAACTTTTTCAGGAACTCTGTCAATTCCACGACTGCAAGAAACTCAGAACCACCGCCTATCACCCTCAAGGAAATGGGCTCTGTGAGCGGATCAATCAAGTCTTTATGCATATGTTACGACAACAAGAGTGCCCCCGGCTACTACCTGAGTTGCTGGAGATTTATAACAATACTGTGCACTGTTCCACCGGGTATACCCCTTTCTACTTGATGGGACGACACTGACAACTACCTAAAGATCGGACGTTGGGGTTGCAAGCCCCGATCAACAATTCTCCTCAAGCATCTCACGAGTGGGTTTCTTGTCATCAAAGGCCGATTCTAGAAGCCAAAGAGATTGTCAGTAGTGTTGAGCACGAATATTTGTAATGCTAATTTTTATCGCGACTATCGGCACTTTGCAATTTTGCGAATATGTAGAATATAGTGCAAATTTGTTTGCGAATTTGCAAATATCCGATTTCATGAAGATAGCACGAATAATCGTCAATATATTCGCGAAATATCGTGAATTCTAATATGGCCCCTGCTGCTCATCACTAATCATCAGTAAGAAGATGTAAAGTCAGCAGGATGATTGCAACCGCCATGCCCCAGCCAAGCCACTACAAGTGGGCGACAAAGCCTGGCTAAGAAAATTCCCTAGAGCAGACAAGTTGGATTCCATTTGGGAGACGGAGCCTTACACAGTGACGGCTATTCCCTACCCTGAGTCCGATGTCTATGAAGTCCAGAAGTTTGGGTATTAGCCACAGGTCGTCCACCGAAACCACATCAAAATCTGTCTAAAAGATCTTCCGGCGACGCCACCACCACCGCCTCCATGTGTCAGTCCAGTCCTTAAATATGTTCCAGGCAAAGGGATACATCCCATTATGGATTTTCCTATGTTCTCACCCACTCAACCCACCTACATCTGTCCACCTCCGACTCCAGGCTTATCTCTATTGGCCCCAGCTTATGTGCCGGCTCCAAGAGCTCCGGAGGTGATCACTGCAATTCCAGCCTATGCTCCGGCTCCCACAGTACACGCCGTCCCTATACCGCCAATTTTGGATCCAGTTCAAGAACAAGCTCAAGTACCAGTTTCTACTGCAGAAGTACCTGCAGAGCTTCCAGACGTCCCTCCAGATCCTGACTCTCAAGAGCTGTTGCAAAACAGGTCTCAATTATCTACTTAAGGGCAACTGCCTGCTCAATATAGTGAGTAACATAGCACCCATATATAATAGTTATTAGTCAAAATATGTACCATTATTGTCTAGTCTTGAGCAAATGTTGTCCATTGTAGTTTCATATACAGACAGAAAGTCAGTATATATGTACACTAGTGAGTAATGTAAATGTTGCATTTAACATACATGAGATAGTCATGTACAATATTCAGTTAGGACTGTAGCCTTATGGTCAGTGTATACTCAATCCATTTTAGTCTTTAAAAATGTGTCATGTCTAATGCCTACTCTTTTCCTGTCCACTATGCACAGGGTTCTCTTGTGGCCAGAGAGATAATCTGGTGATCGTAAGTAGCACATATAAGTGGCAGAGCTATTGTGTCTATAAATAGTTGTCAAGTATTGAAAAACAAAAAACCAATATAACTGCTTGTCAATTGTTGCGGGGAGAAGTACCACAAAGTATCAGGGTAGAAAGCCCCATGCAGCCCGATCCACATCAATACTCTCTAAAACAGTTGCAAAGCCAAAGGATCTCACACATTTTATTATTGATTTCATCCTGGTTAGATACCCTGGTTATCTGAGTATGTAAGGACATTGTATCTTATGCCACATGAACTCTTCCCCAGTTACTGTCCCAGGAACTGTTTACCCTCATGTTAACCGAGGACGGCTTTATTTAAGAAGGGAAGTTTGTGGTGGCCCAGTACAGAAGTGGTCCTTCTGTACACTATTGGTCCTCTCAGGTCCCAGTCCCCTGGTCTCCACACTCCTCAGGACTCTCATCACATCGTCTGTTATATAAAGAGTTAATGTATTATATCCATGTTAATATATATTTAAATCCTGTTGTCAAGTCTAAGTAACCAAGGAAGGTGCCAGTGACCTGGTGACTTGTTGGTGACCTATGGGACCCCTCCAAATTGCTGCCTTATATAGCAGGGAGGAGCTAGTCAGTTCCAGTTGAGTTTGAGGTACAGTCAAGTAAAGACCTGAGAGTTTGGTGTTCCTGAGGGAGACCAAGGTCTAGTCATGCAGCCACTATCCGTGGAACCCTCTACAGGTGAAAGTCAAAGCCTGGTACGTCTAAATACAGGGAAAAGTCTAGTCAAGTCTGTCAAGTCTAAAGTCAGCGTGGGATTGCGTAATTGAGTCCAAGTCCACTACAAGTCCCAGCAAGCCCACAAGTCTCCTAAAGTCCACTGGTAATTTCCTTCGGCCTAAACTGAGCTGTAAAGACTTTAACATCTGTCTGCCTCAGTAAAGCTGCCGTTGTTCTGTAACCTTGCATCGGAGTGATTATTTGCTCCGCGCCTGGCCCAGGAACCAGTGGCCATACCTCTGGTGGTGTAGAGGATAACCACGCCCTGGCGTAAAAAATACCAAAGGTTAATAACATCTGCTCTAAGGGTAACAACATCTACCCTTCATCACACCCCTCACCACAAAATTATATATATTTTTTTATAAATTGGCAAGAATCCCTAAAATTATATATTTTGAGAGCAGAATGATATGGGGGGGGGGGGGGGGGGGGGGGTGAAATATATATATATATATTTTTTTTTTTTTTTTTTCATTTCAGCACAAGGCAACAACATAACAAGATTTTAAAAAGAGTGAAAAGGTCTGGAAACTTTTCGAATGCGCAATATTACTTTGCACTTTTATGGTCTGGTTGCCTGGTTATCTTGTCCACCATTCACATAGCCTACCCTGTTTACCATGTAATTCCCTAGACAACATTGTAAGGTTCATTTAAATGTCACATTAAAACAAAGCGTCCATATTACAAGAAGAAAAATTAGCATATGAATGATACAGTGTCGAGCGAGTGTCTCAGCTGGACCAAGAACATGCTGGTTAATGAGGATATAAAGCTTCTATCACCAGAACAATTAAAACATACACCGCCAGCGCCAAGGATACCGGGAACATATTTGATTTCACATAAATGTGGGTCTAGGGTATATTTGAGTGAAAACACATTCATTAATTTGTCATTAAATCGGAGTGGGCCTGCCCTCCATCTCACTAGGTGATAATGAGTGTTTTGCATGTAATTAGTAAGAATAATTAACACATTCCAAATAACAAATAGATGCAATTGTACTTGGCAAACACAATAATTGTTATGTTAATAGAGTCCATTGTGAGCACTTATTACTCCACAATGTCTCCATTTGCACTAAGTACAAGAATACTCAGCTGTGACTGATCCGTACAGGATGCTAAAATACACTTCACCCAGGGATGGTGGAAACGTTTGGGACCACCAAGGGTCTTGTTGGCCTAGACCAGTGTATCTGTTAGATTTGTATTACAAATCAATTTAAAATAGCAAACAGCCGTCTATCTGGTCATACAGTAGAATGTGACAAAGCTGGTAAAGTTTAAAAAACACAAATTTATGCAAAAATTACAGCTTAATAAACAATTACCTTAGTTGGTTCCTTTGTTTTCTGGAGAATAAACAAACAAACAAGGGCATGACAGCAATTACAGTGAATGTCACCCTGATTTTACAGACCGTGCATATGGAGGTGGTGGCCATATTGCCCAGCTTTGTAATTGAAAGAAAAAAAATCCAGTTTTTAGTGGTTTCCATATGTAATAAACACTTGGTGCATTTTCTGGATCTATTTTAAAAACAGATACTGAACTACCCTTAATGGATTGTATTGTCTTTGATAGGGTCTGTCTAAGGTCCATTAGGGTTTTGGTATCTTTGATGGCAACAATGCTGCTTACAATAGTTCTTTTCTTCCCCTCAAAAATACTTTAAAAAAAGCTTTAACCCCTTAAGGACTCAGGGTTTTACCGTTTTTGCACTTTAGTTTTTTCCTCCTTGCCTTTTAAAAATCATAACCCTTTCAATTTTCCACCTAAAAATCAATTTTATGGCCTATTTTTTGCGTCGCCAATTCTACTTTTCAGTGACATTAGTCATTTTACCCAAAAATGCACGGCGAAACGGAAAAAAAAATCACAAAATCAAAGAAAAAACGCCATTTTGTAACTTTTGGGGGTTTCCGTTTCTACGAAGTGCATATTTCGGTAAAAATTACACCTTATCATTATTCTGTAGGTCCATACAGTTAAAATGATACCCTACTTATATAGGTTTGATTTTGTCGCACTTCTGGAAAAAATCATAACTACATGCAGGAAAATTTATATGTTTAAAAATGTCATCTTCTGACCCCTATAACTTTTTTATTTTTCCACGTACAGGGCGGTATGAGGACTAATTTTTTGCGCTGTGATCTGAAGTTTTTATCGGTATGATATTTGTTTTGATCGGACTTTTTGATCACTTTTTATTCATTTTTTAATGGTATAAAAAGTGACCAAAAATGCGCTCTTTTGGACTTTGGAATTTTTTTTTTGCGCGTACGCCATTGACCGTGCGGTTTAATTAATGATATATTTTTATTGTTCGGACATTTACGCACGCGGCGATACCACATATGTTTATTTATTTTATTTTTTTACAATGTTTTATTTTTTTTATGGGAAAAGGGGGGTGATTCAAACTTTTATTAGGGAAGGGGTTAAATGACCTTTATTAACACGTTTTTGTAACTTTTTTTTTGCAGTGTTATAGGTCCCATAGGGACCTATAACACTGCACACACTGATCTTCTACACAGATCACAGGCGTGTATTAACACGCCTGTGATCAGTGTTATCGGCGCTTGACTGCTCCTGCCTGGATCTCAGGCACGGAGCAGTCATTCGCCGATCGGACACCGAGGAGGCAGGTAAGGGCCCTCCCGGTGTCCTGCAAGCTGTTCGGGACGCCGCGATTTCACCGCGGCGGTCCCGAACAGCCCGACTGAGCAGCCGGGTCACTTTCACTTTAGAAGCGGCGGTCAGCTTTGACCGCCGCTTCTAAAGGGTTAATACCGCACATCGCCGCGATCGGCGATGTGTGGTATTAGCCACGGGTCCCGGCCGTTGATGAGCGCCGGGACCGACGCGATATGATGCGGGATCGCGGCGCGATCCCGCTTCATATCGCGGGAGCCGGCGCAGGACGTAAATATACGTCCTGAGTCGTTAAAGGGGTACTCCAGTAGAAAACTTTTTTTTTTTTTAATCAACTGGTGCCAGAAAGTTAAACAGATTTGTAAATTACTTCTATTAAAAAAATCTCAATCCTTCCTGTACTTATTAGCTGCTGAATACTACAGAGGAAACAGTTTTCTTTTTGGAACACAGTGCTCTCTGCTGACATCTCTGTCCATTTTAGGAACTGTCCAGAGCAGCATATGTTTGCTATGGGGATTTTCTCCTACTCTGGATAGTTCTTAAAATGGACAGAGGTGTCAGCAGAGAGCACTGTGCTCGTGATGTCAGCAGAGAGCACTGTGTTCCAAAAAGAAAATAATTTCCTCTGTAGTATTCAGCAGCTAATAAGTACTGGAAGGATTAAGATTTTTTTAATAGAAGTAATTTACAAATCTATTTAACTTTCTGGCACCAGTTGATTTAAAAAAAAAAAGTTTCCACCGGAGTACCCCTTTAAAGGGGTTTTCTGGGAGGTTATTGACGATTAATATCAGATTAGTGCTGTCCAACTCCCAGCATTTTTTTGACCAGCTGATCAGCTCCAAATATTATGAAGTGGCTGCATCTGGCATTGCAGATTAATCTCATTTTCTTGAATGGGACTGGGCTGCAGAGAGCTACAGTACCAGGCACCGCCACTATAGAATGTACAGCACTATGCTTGCTAAACAATGATTTAAACAACTAAGATATGGTCTCAAATGGCAGGAGGTGCTCAACCCCAAATGCAGTTGTGCATTTATACTGGGGGAGCAGATCCTGCCCTTGTAGTCCGTTGCTAGGGGGCGATCCCCAGCATAAAAATGCATACAATGGAGGATGCCTGCAGCGGACTACAAGTACCACAATAGAATCCTACACCAGATAAATGGTGTGGATGTGTAACAATTAGAATAATACAGGAATTTAGGTGCACTACTGTGGTAGATGTAAACAATTACATTGGCTAACCCTCAACACTGTTATGATGTTAAAATTGAGACATTAGCCAGTATATCCTTATATGAAGGACCTAAGCCCGCACACCAACGCCAAGGTTTCTCAAGCGGCACGGGACCTAACACTAAACCTACCTGTGCGTGATAAGCAAAACCAGGGGCCAGTGGGCAATTACATTAGGTCCGACTCACAACCTGCTCCCAGTTACCTCCAGTGTGGCTGGGCACACATACAATGCGAGGAGGGAGGCAGACTATAAGCCTCACCCAAGTAGGCTGATATGTTGCCGGCCCCACAGGTGAACCTTAAAGTGGTTCTCCGGTGCTTAGACATCTTATCCCCTATCCAAAGGATAGGGGATAAGATGCCTGACAGCAGGAGTCCCGCCGCTGGGGACCCCCGAGATCTTGCACACGGCACCCCGTTTGTAATCAGTCCCCGGAGTGTGTTTGCTCCGGGTCTGATTACCGGCGACCACATGGGCGGCGGTGTGTGACGTCACGCTCCGCCCCTCAATTCAAGCCTATGGGAGGGGGCGTGACAGCTATCACGCCCCCTCCTGTAGGCTTGCATTGAGGGGCAGAGCGTGACATCACACGGGGCGGAGGCATGACGTCACACACCGCCAGCCGTGTGGTCGCCGGTAATCAGACCCGGAGCGAACATGCTCTGGGGACTGATTACAAATGGGGTGCCGTGTGCAAGATCCCGGGGGACCCCAGCGGCAGGACTCCCGCGATCAGGCATCCTATCCCCTATCCTTTGGATAGGGGATAAGATGTCTTGGGGTGGAGTACCCCTTTAAAGGCGGGTAAATGCTGGAAATGTTTTTTAGTGGGCCGTCACTCCCCCTCCCATAGATATGAATGGAGAGGCGTGGTGTGACATCACTAGGGGGCGTGGCATCACGTCCGTGTCTTGGAGGCAGTGCCGGCAAAGAATGCCGGGGGCTGCACCGCTGTGGTCTCCAGAGACAGGACTCCTGCAATCAGACATCTTATCCCTTATCCTTTGGATAGGAGATAAGATGTATAAAGCCAGAATACCTCTTTTAAATCTATGAGGTCCAGGTCTAGCAACCCTCTTATTTTCTTAGTATTGGGGATATATAACAACCCAAAGTAAATTCCCACCACCTCTGCCTTAGTGACACATTATAGAATAATTATAGGTGAGTTTAACCTGTAACAAAACAGATAGTTTTTCCATTTGCAGTTCCAGATTTCAGTTTTGAGTTTTTCGGGTTCACGTTTGTATTGTTTGTAACATTTTGTTTGTGTCCAAGTAGATGGTTCAGAATGAAAACACAAACAACCCTACTCTATATTAAGAATGGCCTCGGTAGCCCTGCAATTTCCATTTTCTTAACCAAAGTTGGTGAAAATTATATGGATGAAAAAAAAGCAAAGAACATATTTATATCAGCTTATTTCAATGTAATTATAGTCTTTATTTTATAAGAGTTATGTTTGTTACTACTCTGGGTCAGCAACACCCACTCAGTGGGAAATTGAGTCAGCATTTTGGTGAAGACAAGTAGATACGTTAATGGAAGAGAAGCAGATGTGGACTGATGGTAGAAGTCCTGACCACCCACTAAAATGGAGGTCTGTTCATGTGTGGGGTCCTGGTACTGGATTACATTCACTCAAGTTTTTAATGAAGACTTTAATACAAGTCTATAGGTACAAGTATAAACACAGTGGTCCCTCAAGTTACAATAGGAATTGGTTCCAGGACGACCATTGTATATTGAGACCATAACTCTATGGAAACCTAGTAATTAGTTCCAAAATCCCCAAAATGTCACCCAAAAATAGGAAAAAGTGGGGATTAAAGAAAAATAAGTAAATAACTAATTCAGATAAAGCAAATCCTTATATATAATAGTAAGAAGCTGGAAGCTGTAAATCACTGTCTATGTAGAGGACAGGAGATTTATGAAAACCAGTACAAAGGAAAAGTTGCTGAGTTGCCCATAGCAACCAATCAGATTGCTTCTTTCATTTTGCAGAGGCCTTGTTAAAAAGGAAAGAAGCGATCTGATTGGTTGCTATGGGTAACTTGGCAACTTTCCCTCTGCACAGGTTTTGATAAATCTCCCTCAGTGTCCCTAGAAAGTAACATGGAGCCTCCCTCACCTGGTGTCCAAAGGAGCAGCTAACCCTGGCACAGGTAATGAGTACAGAACATGTAATACCTCCCAGTACTGTAGGGGGCGCTACCAGACAGCCAGTCAGTGTATGCACTTTAGTAATACAAGTGTTTTACCAGTGAAATATCATTCTGATTGGTCAGATCTTCCAGCTACTGACATGTTTTAGCAGATCTGGACTGTCTATAACATTGTATGTTGTGTATGGTGTAAAGTTATGGTTCAGAAAAGGCCATTGTATGGTGAAAATATTGCAACTTGAGGCTTATGTAAGTTGAGGGACCACTGTACCTTGTACAAATATCCAGTTCAAGCAAATCTTATTATTTTAATCTGGGCAGAACTTCAAATGTTCTAATATTGGCAGCTATAGGATGTAACGCATGATACCACATATTGTCACAGTAGCCTACTCATTGTAGGGGAATACAAAGCAATGCACTGGCTTTTCCCCCTAACTATTTGAGTTTGGTAGGTTTTTGTGATCCGATAAATCTTTCAAAAAGGTAAGGGTCTAAAACTGAAAAACGTAGCTATATCCTGCAGCATCCTTTAAGGTGAGCTGTACATACATGTATACAGCTCCTATTTACTATGCAGTGAATTTAATACAAATAGATAAAGATACATGAAGCCAATATTTGATTATTTAGCTATATAAGGGTGGCAGGGAATCAAAGCTCATTTCCTTTATTAGACACTCTCAACCTTCCTTTATCTATGGTGCTGGTTATGGATCTATTTTTAAAGGGGTTCTCCACTGCCCTGCCTTCCGGAGCTCCGCTTGCAGTGTCCAGAACTTTATTACTCCGAACGCTGTGTGCGGGCTTCCGTGTTCGATGCCACCACTGTCACGCCCCCTTCCCATAGACTTTCGTTGAGGGGGCGGGCGTGACGTCACGAGGGGGTGGCCGTGACGTCACGAGGGGACGGCCTCGAACACAGAAGCCCGCACACAGCGTTCGGAGTAAAAAACTTCTGGACGCTTCGAGCGGAGCTCCGGAAGGCAGGGCAGTGGAGAACCCCTTTAATTCTTGGTCCATGGCAGTGGATTGTTGTTGGTATGGCAAGCCCATCACTACTATGTCCACAGCTCCAGTGTGTGCTTCTCTTTCTCTCACCATTGCTGAAATCCACTCTTGTTACCCCCTCTGTCATGTTCCCTCTATGGCTATGCTTCTCATTGCTTTGATGCTTGATAATGTAATCCAGACCTCCAAGCTAATGGCTCTGCCTACTTACTCCAGTGCCTGAGCAATAAGGTTCCTTACAACTTTTCTAAGGCTCTGACCTTTCTTGTTTTATGACTATTCTCTAAGTTTGCTGCCTGCTCTTACCTTTTGCCTGTTACCTGTGATGACTAAGCTCTGCCTGACCGTACCTAGTGCTTGTTAACTGTGATGAATGAACTCTGCCTGCCCAGACCCTTGCTTGGATGACTACATCGTCTGCCTACTGCTACTGTACCACAATGTTTTTTTCTGCTAAATAATCTAATTGATTTGCGCAGTCTGTGCCGAGGTGCTGAGTTGCACTATATCCATAGTGCCAAATAGCAGTAAAATATAAAGTAAGAAATCAGACCTCATGGCACAGATGGATGGCTAAGTATGTGTATAACAGAATTATAACTAAATGTTAGTAAATATAAAGATATGTGAGATGATGTGAAAAAATAACAGCTAGAGATGTAGCTGGTATGATGTGTGCTTTTTTTGTAATTTATACTAAATAAAATATGCAATAGTAAAGTGTAACCAAGTCACTGAGCAGGGCCCTTGCTACAGGGACAGTACACTGTATGGTATAGTAAAAAGTAATATGTGCACAGTAATAAAGTATTAAAATATATTAGATCATAATTAGAGTGAATAAAATATAGTAAATATAATACTGAAATGATAAACTGAGACTTTATTACTTTTGTGGTAGCCCAGTACAGGAGTTGTTACCCTGTGCTCCTGCTGTCCTGTCAGGCAGCCTCCTTCAGTGTCCCCAAGGCCCCCTGCACTTGTTTCCCCATTGTAAATATGTTTTACCATGTAAAGTGTTATAAAATGTAATGTTACTTTAAGAGTTATACCATGTGATATGTCATTTGATTGTTACCCAGGAAGTTCCAGTGACCAGGTGATCCCAAGAGTGACCTATGGGCTAGTCTCCCCATATAAGCCCTGGGTGGATCTAGCCTCTCTCTTTTGAGATCTGCTCTTCTGCTAAGCTGAGGTCCAGTGCAGTCGCCTAGTGTGTGTGTCCAGAGTGTTGGAGACCTCAAAGTCAAGTCTGACAGTCAAGTAAGATAAAGTCACTGCTATGTCAGTCTTCAGTCAAGTCAGTCCCTGTCATCTGTCAAGTCAGCGTGGTCTGCATTCAATTGTCCAGTCCTACTACAAGTCCCAGCAAGCCCTTAAGGTCTCTGCGTCACTGGTCACCTCCTTGGGCCCTGGCTGAACTGTATAGACTTTACCAACCGTCTACCCTCAGTAAAGCTACTGTTGTCCGTAACTTGGAGTCGGAGTCTTTATTGCCCCCATGCCTAGCCCAGGATCCAGCAGTATACCTTCAGGTGGTCATAGGCTAAACCACGCCCTGGTGTCATGAATACAAGGGGTTAATGCCATCTGCCCCTAGGGTAACAATATCTGCCCTCCACCCTGTACCCCCCCGCCATAGTGTAGGATATAAAAGTTCTTATTGTATACTCATAGTCAGTACAAAATATCCAAATAAGGTTACATAATAAACGTATGCAGGTTGGCACGGGAGCGCACCCGGCCTAATCCCGGAGTTACCTGCAGTCTTTTTGTGATCTGCACCGTTAATTGCAGAAGTGCTTGCCCTCCTGGCAGAAGGTGACAAACTTGTTGGTCCGGTGGATGGTAAGGCTGTCCAATGGTCACGGTAGTAGCGGATAGATGGCACGGAACGGTATCTAGATCGCAGCAGCGAGGATAGTGCAGCGCTTGTGGCAGCTGCATCCTTGTGTAGTAAGTTCAAGTTTTATCTCCTTGTGCCACTCCAGGTTTTCAGACTAGCCCAGATCAGCACAGGGGCTAATTGTATAGTCAGAACTGGCCAAGCAGGATTTATTTTGTGCTTTTGTGTGTGAATGCAATAATTATTTTGTTACTAAAAAAATAAAGACAAGAGAAGCCCTGTTTAAATGTCACTTCCATGTCCCTGTCCCTGACTGTTTTTTTTTTTTTTTTAGCTCTGGTTCTACAGAGCTAATCTCCTACAATATATATATATATATATATATACGGTATATATATATATATATATACAGTACAGGTCACAAGTTTGGACACACCTTGTCATTCAAAGAGTTTTCTTTATTTTCATGACTATGAAAATTGTAGATTCACACTGAAGGCATCAAAACAATGAATTAACACATGAGGAATTATATACATAACAAAAAAAGTGTGAAACAACTAAAAATATGTCATATTCTATGTTCTTCAAAGTATCCACCCTTTGCTTTGATTACTGCTTTGCACACTCTTGGCATTTTCTTGATGAGCTTCAAGAGGTAGTCACCTGAAATGATCTTCCAACAGTCTTGAAGGAGTTCCCAGAGATGCTTAGCACTTGTTGGCCCTTTTGCCTTCACTCTGCGGTCCAGCTCACCCCAAACCATCTCGATTGGGTTCAGGTCCGGTGACTGTGGAGGCCAGGTCATTTGGCGCAGTACCCCATCACTCTCCTTCTTGGTCAAATAGCCCTTACACAGCCTGGAGGTGTGTTTGGGGTCATTGTCCTGTTGAAAAGTAAATGATGGTCCAACTAAACGCAAACCGGATGGAATAGCAGCCGCTGCAAGATGCTGTGTTAGCCATGCTTGTTCAGTATGCCTTAAATTTTGAATAAATCCTCAACAGTGTCACCACAAAGCACCCCCACACCATCACACCTCCTCCTCCATGCTTCACGGTGGGAACCAGGCATGTAGAGTCCATCCGTTCACTTTTTCTGAGTCGCACAAAGACACGGTGGTTGGAACAAAAGAACTCAAATTTGGACTCATCAGACCAAAGCACATATTTCCACTGGTCTAATGTCCATTCCTTGTGTTCTTCAGCCCAATCAAGTCTCTTCTGCTTGTTGCCTGTCCTTAGCAGTGGTGCCCTAGCAGATATTCTACCATGAAGGCCTCACACAGTCTCCTCTTAACAGTTGTTCTAGAGATGTGTCTGCTGCTAGAACTCTGTGTGGCATTGACCTGGTCTCTAATCTGAGCTGCTGTTAACCTGCGATTTCTGAGGCTGGTGACTCGGATGAACTTCTCCTCCGCAGCAGAGGTGACTCTTGGTCTTCCTTTCCTGGGGCGGTCCGCATGTGAGACAGTTACTTTGCAGCTCTTGATGGTTTTTGTGACTGCACTTGGGGACACTTTCCACCTAGAATATGACAAATTTTCAGTTGTTTCACACTTTTTTGTTATGTCTATAATTCCACATGTGTTAATTCATAGTTTTGATGCCTTCAGTGTGAATCTACAATTTTCATAGTCATGAAAATAAAGAAAACTCTTTGAATGAGAAGGTGTGTCCAAACTTTTTGTCTGCACTGTATATATACAAAAGGCAAGAACAACAGCGCTCCCAAGAGTAAAAGAGATTCATTGGAGGGTGCAGGCTACTGAAAACGAACTAAGTCCAAAAGTTCCTGAGCATCCATAAAAATACAAAAAAACAGTGCAGCACTCCGTTCAAGTGAATAAAATGTGTGGATTTATTCCATCAGAAAATGTGACAAAGCAGCGACGTTTCGATCCTCTCCAGGATCTTTATCAAGCTTGAGAAAGATCCTGGAGAGGATCGAAACGTTGCTGCTTTGTCACATTTTCTGATGGAATAAATCCACACATTTTTTTCACTTGAATGGAGTGCTGCACTGTTTTTTTGTATATATATATATATATATATATATATATATATATACACATATATCCCTTTTAGTTAAAATATATACTCATTTTAGGTATATATTTTCCCTTTAGCTAAAAAACCAAGAAACCGTGGATAATTTTAGGACAATTCCATTCTCTGTCGACAAGATGTTTTGTACCCTCAGGGCAAATGTTTCATACCTCGGAATAATAACAGGCATGTCTGCGTTGAAAGCTCCAGTCATATCGTCTTGTCCATAACCAGCGGAAGTTTTCTTTATATGTTAAACTGCTAATTGTCAGGAACAGCTAAGGATTTCCTCACAAAGTCCAAAATATGCAAGGGAAAATCTAATACCACAATGTTCCTGTCTGCAGAAGTCTTGGCACGCTTCAGAGTAAACAAAACGGCTCGCCTTCACTTTTTGTAAAAAAAAGGCAGAAAAACGTTCTTTATTTATTTTTTTTTCAGCTGCACGAGGCATTCTCACTACTGGGAGACACTTTATTCTGCTTTGATTGACGGGGCCCCTTCTGTTACTGCAAATATTTAGACGGGGATGGAAAAAAGAAAAAAAAAAACAAGCAAATGAAAAATTAAGCATCTTTTACATTTTCACAACACTTTTAGGCTGGGTTCACTCTGTGGAATTTCTGGGCAGATTTTCTGCCGGAGATCGAGCCGGTGGCACTAGGACCGCACAGACTACATTGCCGTGCCCATAGATGGCAATGCATTTCTGAGCAGATCCCCCAAAAGATCCACCCAGAAATTCATTGCAGTCTATGGGGGCAGCAATGCAGTCTGCTCGGTCCTAGCGACAGTTCGATCTCCAGCAGAAATTCTGCCCAGAAATTCTGCAGTGTGAACCCAGCCTTAGGGTCTATTAACACGGGAGAATTTCTGCTTGGGGAATTCCGCCTCAAATTAAAGCCTATAGACTTCTAAGGGATTCCGCACTCCCAATCACACTTCTGAATTTCCGCTTGCGGAAATTCAGAGGTGTGAATGGGAGTGCGGAATCCCATAGAAGTCTATAGGCTTTAATTTTAGGTGGAATTCCGCTTGCAGAATTCCACAAGCGTAAATTCTGCCGTGTGAATAGATCATTAGACTTTCAGCTCACCGTTGTGCTTCAACCTATTTGGGGCCCATTTGGCACCAAACAAAGCTCCCCTTAGCACTTTGCTCGCTGTGTGATTGACACACAAGCCCTCAACATATGCCAGGAAGCCATCGGAAGCGAGCACTCGCTAAGGCATATTGCCACACGCTGTAGAAGAGATCGACGGTGCATGCGCTGAGGACCTGTGTGTCAATCACACTGGAGTAAAGGAGAGAGGCATGGCAGCCTGAAAGCTTTGCAGATCCCTTGCCACGTCTATTTGATTGTTGCTGACTCCAGACAGTGTTGTTTATAATTTTTTTTTTTACCATAAAGGCACCGATTAAACAGCCAAAGGCATGACTGCATTACACAACTAAACAGCTTTTATATACTGGGCATAATTTTTAGGGGGTAATTCCTAGTGACAATTGCGCTTTAAATGGTATGCTGCTAATGGGAATTACAGTTTTTTACAGAAGCTAACAAGCATCAGGCTGCTTATAATTACATATATATATATATATATATATATATATATATATTCTCTCTCTCTCTCTCTATATATATATATATATATATATGTTCTTTATCTATAAGTATATACACCTTGTCTACAAGGTTAATTATATACAATGAGAAATGCAAAATGCAAACAAAAAAAACCAACAATATAGGTATCAAAATGTTGGGGTATTTTGTTTTGCAAAGATGAAAATGCAAAATGGGGTCAGCATAGTTGTAATTAATCATAGGATCAGATAAGAATAGGACAGGATCTGAATTGAACTCTAGTTTTTTCCCCCAAATCCCAAAAACTAAAAAGTTCAGTTTTTTCTGCCATGTTAGGCTGGGTTCACATCACATTTTCTCCCATACGGGAGCGCATACGGCAGGGGGGAGCTAAAAACTTGCGCTCCTGTATGCGCTCCCGTATGTAATTCATTTAAATGAGCCGGCCGGAGTGAAACGTTCGGTACGGTCGGCTAATTTTTGCGCCGTATGCGCTTTTCCAACCTGACCTAAAACCGTAGTTGACCACAGTTTTAGGTCCGGGGAAAAAGCGCACACGGGGCAAAAATGAGCCGACCGGACCAAACGTTTCACTCCGGCCGGCTCATTGAAATGAATAACATACGGGAGCGCGATGTTTTAGCTCCCCCCTGCCATATGCGCTCCCGTATAGGAGAAAACGTGATGTGAACCCAGCCTAATAGGATTTATCCCGGATTAGAAAAACATACTTGCCTCCTTCCAGAAACATCACCACTCTTATCCTCAGTTTTTCTGTGGTATTGCAGCTCAGTTCCTTTGAATTGAATGGAGCCAAGATGAAATACTACACCCAACCTGAGGACAGGTGTGGCACTGTTTTTGTAAGAAAGCAATTTATTATTTTTTAACTCCTGGATAACACCTATAGGCTGGGCTTCCTCTTGGCAGTTTCTTGGAAAACTGCCACTGTAGTTTTTAAGCCAACGAATGAAGTGGACCCATGATGGGGAGAAGTATAAGGCTATGTTTACACGGCAAAATGTCCGTTTACACGGCAGAATATTCTGCAGCAGCAGAGTCCCATTGATTTCAATGGGATTCTGGCGCGATGTTCACATGGCAGAATTTCCGCACCAGATGTTTCAGGCGCGGAAATTCAGATTTCACCGTCTGCAGAAAGTATTGACTTGTCTATTGTTTCTGCGGATACTGCAAGGAAATGCATTGCCGTCTATGAGATGGCACATTTCCGAGCAGTCCTAGCACCCGCCAGTTAGTCATATATGCGGAATATCTCCACTTGTTTTCCGTGTGGACATTTCACACGTTTTTTTGTGTACCCAGTCTTAAGTCCTTCCTCTATATTTCTCCTTCCTCTCCTGGCTTTGGCTCAAAAACTTCAGTGGCAATATTTTGAAAATGCCAAATGAAAACACAGCCTAAGTGTACTTTTTCATTATTTCTCCATATTACATGTAAGAAGCATACATCTCTGGAGGATTGATATAATTGTTTGCACCAACTGTGAAAAGCTGCAAAATATTTGAGCAAATCTCCATTTTGTGCCTTTTTTGAACTTTATGCCTAAGGGTGGGTTTACACCATGTTTTTGCAATACAGTTCCCATATCAGGTTTCCTCAAAACCAGACTAAACTGTTTCAAAACTTGTGTACAAATTTTAACCCGTATACGGTTTGAAAAATGATGTCCGGTTGCATCTGTTTTTTAAGGAAAAAAAAACTTATACATTTTAAACTTTTCCCTCTATTATGAATAAAGTTTCACTTGTTTGATTGAAATTCGAAGAAAAAAAAAACTGTGCTAAGTCAAAAACCATATGGTGCAAACCGGATGGAGCCGTACGCACATACAGTTCGGTACGGTTCTCATTGATCCCCATGTTAAAAAAAAACATATACGGTTTCCATGCGGTTTTTCACCCAGACCAAAAACCATGGTAGGCTACAGTTTTGGGTACGGGAAAAAAACAAAACCATACAAGATGCAAAATGGACACAACCGGATGAATCTTTTGGCATACGGTTTTCAATGGAGAGTCAATGCATACGGTTTTCAATATGGACCCATACGGTTTTCAAATTGAAAACATATATGGGAACTGTATTGCAAAAACGTGCTTTGAACCCAGCCTCACTCGCGACCTCCTGCAGCGCTGATTTATCCCAATTTATTCTTCCGAATTAAGCAAATTGTTGATAAAATCTACACTAGCTCCGAAGCACGACACATGGACCGCTTCCCTGCCTGATTTATTAAGAGCTGTGCGCCTCTAGATTGGATCTTAAATTTCCCGTAGGCAGTGGCGTTACTATAGGGGGTGTCAGGGGTGTTAATTTACGGCATGCAGAGGTAGCAGTCGCACCAGGCCCTGGTGCCTAAGTGGGCCCCAAAGCACATTTGCCCCATAAGAGACCAGTATTATACTTGGCACAAGGGGCCGTGTTGTAGATTTTGCATCGGGGCTTTGAAGCTACAAATTACAACTCTGCCCGTACGGTAAAATAATTTTTTTTTTAAATAAACTTTTCATGTTAAAATACATTTGCCTGTCTTTGCGGTTGTGTTTGCTGGTTAGTCTTGGACCATTGAGAGGTAAGTTCTGGATTGTGCTGTAGATCATATCTGTGCTGAATAAATGATTCCTCCATGCACTAACACAGGGGCGGATCAAGAGTCGAGTCTCGGGAGGGGCACAATCAGAGTATCGTATGGTGGTTGACCCGCCCCCCTTCCATAGACTTGCATTGAGGGGGTGGGGTGTGACATCACGCCCACGCCCCTCTTGATGTCACGCCACACACCCTCAATGCAAGTCTATAGGAGGGGGCATGTCGACCCCCACAGCCTGCACCCAGCATTCAGAACAAAATGTTCCGAACGCTGGGGCACTGGACTACCCCTTTAAGTACATAGGATGGTTCCCCCCCACATTAAGTTGGCAGCACAGTTCTCCCTTCATTCAGTAGGCAGCACAATTCCCCCCACATTAGGTAGGCAGCACAGTTCCCTCCACATTAGGTAGGTAGCACAGTCCCCCCCACATTAGGTTGGCAGCACAGTTCCCCCCACATTAGGTAGGCAGTATAGTTCCCACACATTAGTTTGGCTGTATAGTTCCCCCACATTAGGTTGGCAGTATGTTCCCCCACATTAGGTTGGCAGTGGCCCCCACAAACATACAGCCTCCAGCCATATACAGTGTATGGCTGGAGGCTGTATGCCTGTGTACTGCCCCACTTTAGTGCTCCGTCCACCGCTCCTCCGGTCTGGGGTCATAATCTACTGTTATGGCCTATAGGCCATGGCAGTAGGTCCCGGGACCGGAGGAGCAATGGTCAGAGCATCGAACTGACGTGCCACTGGTAACTTACCATGCTGGCCAGCGCGCGTCTTCATGCTTGATGCTCCGCTCTTCGTGCCTCCGTTACTATGGGCACATACCTCTGGCTTTATATACGTCAGTGACGTCCCAGCGTGTGCTACCTCCCAGCGGCCCCTGCATTTTTAAAGATAACGCGGGCCGCAGAGAGTTAACGGGGGCATCCTTGTGTCCCGAATCTTTCCGGACACAGGGATGTCTTTAATAGTGATGGGGGAAATTAATATGGGAGGGGGGGGGGGGCGGTAATAAGCAAAACAAATTATAAAAACTTCTTTAAATCTTTAAAGTGATATTCTGGCTTTATATATGTTATCCCCTTCCCTATCCGAAGGATAGGGGATAAGATGTATGATCGCAATGGTCCCGGCACTGGGGACCCCCTGCAATATCGGTACAGCCCCCAAGGTTGCTCCATGATCGCGGGGTTCCCCAGCGGTGGGACCCCTGCAATCATACATCTTATCCCCTATTCTTCGGATAGGGGATAAGATGTACAAAGCTGGTATACCCCTTTAAATCTTTCTGTAAATTTAATACAGCCTCAACCCTGACAAAAATTACATTATGTGGGCGCACCTTGTGTTCAAAGCCGTATCTCACAGCCTAAACATGTGATGTTACAAAAACAAAGCTCTTCAACTTCTAGTGTTACAAAACAAGTTTATAGAAGCAGCAGACACCTCATTGCTACAAAACTGTATTGAAGAGACAAAGGACGAAATTTAAAAAGTTTTATTTTATTGGTTTGTGATGGTACTTTAGCTTCTCTTGAGGCTTATGTAGACCCAAGAGTAATAACAGTGAAAGTGCCTAAACACCTAAATGGTTCATGTCATTTAAAGAAACTGTTCATATGTTGTGGATCATGCCAAAATATTACACTTTGTAAGGTAATTCATCAATAAATTCTTAGGGGGAGATTTGTAAGAAAATAGTGGTGCAGTGGTCCATAGCAACCAATCAGATTGATTCTTTCAACTTTGACATGTTGACCTTAAATGGGCACTGTCAGATACGAAAACTTTTGATATGTTGTAAAGCATGTATAACCAATAGGTTTTGCAATTGCTTTCAATAGAAAATTTTCAGTATTTCATACTGAAAAAGCCAGTCAAACAACTGCCCCCCCCCCGCGTGCTTGGACACATAGTAGTCCTGCTGTGTCCATGCGTTATGGACACATTTCCTTGATTGACAGCTGTTAGTGCAGGGCTTACAGCTGGAGGACAAATACTCCCACTGTCAGCTCGTGTCCCGCTACTGTCAGTGAGGACAAGCTGGGAGTTGTAGTTTTGCTAATGTTAGGGGAGATGTGAGCAGACAGCATATTGAGGGAGGGGGCTGAGACCTGCAAAGTGAAAGGAATTCAGACTAGTGAGCTAAATGAAAAGTGTAATAAAAATAGGTATAAAGGTGCTAGACATAGATGTACATGGTCAGGATTAGGTACTGAGTGATATATTAAAATATATATATATTTTTTTGTTGGATCTGACGGGTACACTTTAAGGACCAGGCCAATTTTCTTTTTTGCACTTTTATTTTTCCTCCTCCCCTTCTAAAAATCATAACGCTTTCAATTTTGCACCTACAGACCCATATAAGGGCTTATTTTTTGTGTCACCAGTTATACTTTGTAAGGACATCAATAATTTAATAACAAAATATACCACACTACCAAAACAAATATATTTGTGAGGTGAAATTTAAAAACAAAACACCATTTTGCAAATTTTGGGGGCTTCCATTTCTACGGAGTGCACATTTCGGTAAACATTACACCTTATCTTTACTTTGTAGGTCCATATGGTCACATGGATACCCAATTTATGTAGGTTTTATTCTATTTTACTACTTTAAAAAAATTATATCTACATGTACCAAAATTTGAATGTTTAAAATTGTAATCTTCTGACCCATTTCTGCATACAGGGCTATATGAGGGCTATTTATAAAAAAAAAAAATTTTACTTTTTATTATAAAAATTAGCAATTTTGGACTTTGAAATTTTTTTTTACATATACGCCATCAACCGTGTGGTTTAACTAACACTATATTTTAATAGTGCTGACATTTACACACACAGCGGTACCACATATGATTGTTTTTATTTTTGTTACATTATGTTTAGGGATGAGACAACTTTTGATAAATTCGATTCATCCGATTCGCTGGATTCTCCCCCAAAAAGCGGCAGTATAAGAAGACCATATAGTGGCTGAATGACACTGCGTGGAGGTGGCGGCAGCATGAGGAGACCATACAGTGGCTGAATGACACAGCGTGGAGGTGGCAGCAGCATGAGGAGACCATATAGTGGCTGAATAGCACAGCGTGGAAGTGGTGCACAGCATGAGGAGACCATATAGTGGCTGAATGACATAGCCTGGAGTTGGCGGCAGCATGAGGAGACCATATAGTGGCTGAATGACCCAGAATGAGGAAACCATATGGAACCATGAGGAAACCATATAGTGCCAGAATGACACAGTGTGGAGGTGGCGGCAGCATGAGGAGACCATATAGTGGCTGAATGACCCAGTGTGGAGGTGGCAGCAGCATGAGGAGACCATTTAGGGGCTGAATGACTCAGCATGGAGGTGGCGGCTGCATGAGGAGAACACATACTGGCTGAATGACACAGCCTGGAGTTGGCGGCAGCATGCTGAGACCATATAGTGGCTGAATGACCCAGTGTGGAGGTGGCTTCAGCATGAGGAGACCATATAGTGCCTGAAAGACACAAGGTGGAGATGGCGACAGCATGAGGAGACCATATAGTGGCTGAATGACACAGCCTGAAGTTGGCAGCAGCATATAGTGGCTGAATGACACAGCTTGGCGTTTGCGGCAGCATGAGGAGACAACATAGTGACTGAATGACAAAGCCTGGAGGTGGAGGAAGCATGAGGAGACCATATAGTGCCTGAATGACACAGCCTGGAGTTGGCGGCAGCATGAGGAGACCATATAGTGGCTGAATGACACAGCCTGAAGATGGCGGCAGCATGGGAGACCATTTAGTGGCTGAATGACACAGCATGGAGTTGGCAGCAGCATATAGTGGCTGAATGACACAGCTTGGAGTTTGCGGCAGCATGACGAGACCACATAGTGACTGAATGACACAGCCTGGAGTTGGCAGCAGCATATAGTGGCTGAATGACACAGCTTGGAGTTTGCGGCAGCATGAGGAGAACATACAGTGGTTGAATGATAAAGCCTGGAGGTGGAGGAAGCATGAGGAGACCATATAGTGCCTGAATGACACAGCCTGGAGTTGGCGGCAGCATGAGGAGAACATATAGTGGCTGAATGACACAGCCTGGAGGTGGCAGAAGCTTGAGGAGACCATTTAGTGGCTGAATGACACAGCGTGTAGGTGGCAACAGCATAAGGAGAACATATGGTGGCAGTTTGAGACAGCTTTCAGCTGGTATCAGCATGAAGAGTACATATGGCGGCAGAATGAGACAGCCTGGAGGTGGTAGCAGTAGCATCAGGAGTCCTGAAAGTGACCTGGTGACAGAGTGGTGCGGTGGGTGGCAATACCAGTACCCGGTGACGAAGGTGGGTGAAAAAAGGAGAACTTGGCATTAGATGTGTGGCATCAGGTGGGTGGTAGGATCAAAATAGTAGCTGAGGCAGGTAGGCAGAAGAAAACGGTCTCTTTTGTAAAAGTGTGCACAAGTAAGCATTGACTATATGCGTTATGTAAAACTCAACTTTTAATAATATGCTTAGGATAAAATATATTTATTTTAAATGAAACAAAAGGAAAGGTGTGCAAAAAACACCATGTGCCCCCTACACCATTAAGTATTGATGTGATGCAAAGACCTCTTAAAGGTGGAAGTGAACAACATATGGTTCATTGTAACATGTGGGGGTAACATTTCCCCTGTAAGGCCCTACTCTAGCATTATTAATTCCCTTCTTAGCAAGTGTTACTCGCCCTAAAAAGGGAGGCCCCACACAAGAACCTCGGCCTATTTCCACCTACAAACACTGCCATTTCCCAGGGTTTTTAGGTGAAAATAGGGATAGGTTCGTGTGTGTGCCCACTCTTTTTAAGACGAGTAACACTTTCCTCAAAAAGGTGGAAGGGAACAACGTATTGTCCATTGTAGCAGGTGGGGGTAAAAACTTCCCCTGTAAGGCCCCACTCTCTCCCTATTAATTCCCTTCTTGACAAGTGTTACTCACCCTAAAAAGGGAACCAAAGATATGTGACCAAAATAGCTTTTCAATCAGAAAAGTAAATTGCGTTTGGTGCTAAACACTTTAGTAATGTCTCCTATCAGAAATTGCGCCAAACAAAAAAGTGTAAATAAAGTAACAAATTTTATTAGACATATATAATTAATAAAATACATAAATAATAGAGATCAGCAATAGACAGAAAAAATGTGTGAGGATCCAAGAGGGTATAGTCCTGGAAGGTTGCCACCAGTGGCGTTGCGACCCGGGTGCGGGGGGTGCGGCCCGCACCGGGTGACACCAACCTAATGGGGTGACACCAAGACGCTCCGCAACACCTCCCCCCCTTCTGTGCCCGACCGGTCTCCCGGCCTCCCATCCGTCAGCACATACCCCCCCCCCCCCCTGCGCTTTGTGTGCGGTGCGCCCGTCCGTCAGCAAACCCCCTCTTTCACCTTCACTGTGCGCCCGACCGTCATCACACCCCTCACCTTCACCAGCACTGTGCCCGGCCTCCGCTCCCACGTCTGCGCCGGCCTGACGTCACGCCGCATGGCCGCGCAGGAGGACGTGAGTTACGTCACTCGCACGGCGCCCGGTGAGAAGAATTGCTGCGCTGGATGGGTGAGTGTGTGTGTCTGTCTCTCTGTCTGTCTGTCTCTATCTATGCTTGTGTGTGACTGTGTGTATGTGACTGTGTGTGTGTTTGTGTGACTCTCTGAGTGTGTGTGTGACTCTGTGTTTGTGCGACTCTGTGTGTGTGTGACTCTGTGTGTGACTGTGTGACTCTGTGTGTGTGCCTGTGAGTGTGTGTCTCTCTGACTGTGTGTGTGTTTGTCTCTCTGTGTTGTATGTGTTTTTTTTTTATTGTGTGTGTGTGTGTGTGTGTGGGGGGGGTTGTATAACCAGCGATCTATTGTGGGGAGACTTTGACCCATTGTGGGGAACCTGCAAGGGAACCTGCGGCCTAATGTGGGGAAACTAATACCAAATGTGCGGAGTCTATGCTACCTAATGTGGGGAGTCTATGCTACCTAATGTGGGGAATCTGTGCTACCAAATGTGGGAAGTCTATGCTACCTTATGTGGGGAATCTATGCTACCGAATGTGGGGAATCTGTGCTACCTAATGTGGGGAAATTGCTACCTAATGTGGGGTAACTGGTACCTACCTAATGTGGGGGAACTGGTACCAAATGTGGGGAATCTATGCTGCCTAATGTGGGGAATAGATGCTACCTAATGTGGGGAAACTGCGACCTACCTAATGTGGGGGCACTGCTGCCTACCTAATGCTCCCCCCCCTGGCAGTAGCACCCTCATCATCCACCAGCAACACCCCCCCCCCAGCAGCACCTCCATCAACATATCCTGATGGTGGATGATGGAGGTGCTCCTGCCAGGAGGATGATCCTGCCGATGGATGATGGGGGTGATACTGCCAGGGGGGATGGCCAGTAGCACCCTCATCATCCTCCAGCAACACCCCCCCAGTAGTAGCACCCCCATCATCCACTAGCAACCCCACCAATACCCCCCTCCCGTGGTAATAGCATCAGCTAACGGATGTTGAGGGGTGTTACTTTGGTTGTGGTATTATATTCAGACGGTGCACTGTATGGCAACGTTATATTCAGAGGGCGCAGTGGGTGGTAGTATTATATTCAGAGGGGGCAGTGTATGGCAACGTTATATTCAGAGGGCGCAGTGGGTGGTAGTATTATATTCAGAGGGGGCAGTGTATGGCAACGTTATATTCAGATGGCGCAGTTTGTGGTAGTATTATATTCAGAGGGCGCAGTTTGTGGTAGTATTATTAGAGATGAGCGAACTTACAGTAAATTCGATTCGTCACGAACTTCTCGGCTCGGCAGTTGATGACTTATCCTGCGTAAATTAGTTCAGCCTTCAAGTACTCCAGTGGGCTGAAAAAGGTGGATACAGTCCTAGGAAAGAGTCTCCTAGGTCTGTATCCACCTTTTCCAGCCCACCGGAGCACCTGAAAGCTGAACTAATTTACGCAGGATAAGGCATCAACTGCCGAGCAGAGAAGTTTGTGACGAGTTGAATTTACTGTAGTTTGCTCATCTCTAAGTATTATATTCAGAGGGTGCAGTGGGTGGTAGTATTATATTCCAAGGGTACAGTATGTGGCGGTATTATATTCAGGTGTACAGTTTGTGGCAGATTTATATTCAGGGGTACAGTATGTGGCAGATTTATATTCAGAGGGTACAGTATGTGGCAGATTTATTTTCAGAGGGCGCAGTTTGTGGTAGTATTATATTCAGAGGGTGCAGTTTGTGGTAGTATTATATTCAGAGGGTATAGTGTGTGGCGGTATTATATTCAGGGGTACAGTATGTGGCAGATTTATATTCAGAGGGTACAGTATGTGTTGGTATTATATTCAGAATGTACAATGTGTTGTAGTATTATATTCAGTGGGTACAGTGTGTGGCGGTATTATATTCGGGGGTACAGTATGTGGCAGATTTATATTCAGAGTGTACAGTATGTGTTGGTATTATATTCAGAATGTACAGTGTGTGGTAGTATTATATTCAGTGGGTACAGTGTGTGGCGGTATATTCAGGGGTACAGTACGTGGCAGATTTATATTCAGAGTGTACAGTATGTGTTGGTATTATATTCAGAATGTACAGTGTGTGGTAGTATTATATTCAGAGGGTATAGTGTGTGGCGGTATATTCAGGGGTACAGTATGTGGCAGATTTATATTCAGAGTGTACAGTATGTGTTGGTATTATATTCAGAATGTACAGTGTGTGGTAGTATTATATTCAGTGGGTATGGTGTGTGGAAGGTTTATAATCAAAGAGTATAGTGTATAGTAGTATTATATTTAGAGGATACAGTGTCTGTCAGGTTTATAATAATTATTGTTTTCATATAGAGGATGAGAATGCGCTGACATAGTGAGGAGACGTCTGGGCGTCACATTCTGCAGAGAGAAGTTTTAGCTGGAACAAGTCCTGGCGGTATGTACCATCTGAATTAGATAAGTGAAGACTATAGAGAAGACGTCACCTGTAGTCACTGATATCATTGTACATTCTCCTCACTATGTCCTATCAGAGCTGTAGTCACTTGTCAGTTCTACAGTTAGGTCAGTGAAACTACAACTCCCAGCATAACCTCACCACTGCTCAAAGGGGTACTCTACTGGGAAAAAAAAAAATTTAATCAGCTGGTGCTACAAAGTTAAACAGATTTGTAAATTACTTCTATTTAAAAATCTTAATCCTTCCAGTACTTATTAGCTACTGTATAAGCGATTCACAGGAAGTTCTTTTCTTTTTTCATTTCTTTTCTGTCTGACCACAGTGCTCTGTGCTGACACCTCTGTCCATGTCAAGAACTGTCCATAGTAGGAGCAAATCCCCATAGCAAACCTATCCTGCTCTGGACAGTTCCTGACATGGACAGAGGTGTCAGCAAATAGCACTGTGGTCAGACTGGAAAGAACTACACAACTTCCTGTGGAGCATACACCAGCTTATAAGTACTGTAAATATTAAGATTTTAAATAGAAGTAATTTAAAAATCTGTTTAACTTTCTGGCACCAGTTGATATAAAAGTAAATGTTTTCCAGTGGAGTACCCCTTTAAGTAATTCTGGGAGCTGTATATTTCAATGGTGAAAACTTCTTTAACACTTTCCTATTCTGTGGCAACTGGTATATCTGATTATTATACTGGAATTTCTCACAGTGCGCTACAACAGTGGTGTCTGTCACAACAGGCTAAAAACTTACTGGGGGGAGGGGGTAGGTATGGGGGTGACACCATTTTCTACCGCACCGGGTGACACCAACCCTAGCAACGCCACTGGTTGCCACTATCAGTTAAACATATACGACAGTAGAATCACTGTCACAGTATGCATACATAGAAAAGACAAACACAATCATAATTTAATCTAGAAGAAGAGAGACAACGTGAGCAAATGATCAGAAGGTGTACTATGGGAGCCAGGGGAAACACGAGGTAACAATGTCCTCACATAAAGCCTGAAACAAGAAACGATTGTACTCAGGCACAAGTACTGTCCCAACAACATATAAACAATTCCCACTGAAGGGAAGAAAATAGAGAAGTTTGACCAGGCTCCCACAAGACATCCAGAGTCACCACGTTATACTCACAAAAAGTATCACCCACAACCCCTACGCCGTTTCGATACCCGCTTCGTCAGGGAGTATATGGGTCTTAGCTGGGTAAGCAATTTATACTAGAAAGGACCAATCAGAAGTTTAAATTTAATTACCTGGTTCAGAGCAGCTGCGCTCCTTGCCGCCGCACATCACGGTCGCCGGCGCCATCTTGGACTCTTGGGCGCACGCGCACAGTGACGAAGCGACGTCTGTGCACCGACGTCACCACGCACTTAGCGGGCGCATGTGCACAAGAGTCCACGAAGCCGATGGTGAGAGAACATGTTTGGCGCATGTGCAGACTAAGCTGGGTCCGCTGTGACTGGAAAACACACTGCTGTCTGTCCCTCTCTCTCTGTAATAGAACGCTGATGTGACTGGGAGGTGAATCGCTGCTATAAAAATGCTTTTCTGTGCAACACAAACTGCTGTCTGTCCCTCTCTCTCTTTCTGCAATAAAAGGCTGAAGTGACTGGCTGCAAGATGGCTGCCGAATATATAGGGCTGTGACATTACAGGGATTACTGGCTGCTGATAGGCTGCATGCTGCATGTGATTCAGGGTCATCCCGCCAACCCTTGTTCCCACCTTCCCAGGATTCCTTCCCCAACGTCCTCACATGAGAATCCACCATTTTAGATGCCCTGGAGCCTGGACCGCATTAAATGTAGTTTAATGAAGTGATTTGTGCTATCGAATCGCGTCAATATTCACATTCGTTGCAAATCAAATTTTTCCCGAAATTCGTACCGAATTCGGATTTGACAGATTCGATTTGCTCATCCCTAATTATTTTAATAAATAAAATGGGAAACGGGGGGTGATTTTAATTTTTATTGGGAAGGGGTTTATTTGCTTTTATTAACTTTTTTTTAACACTGTTTTTATTCAATTTTTTTGTCCCCATAGGGGGCTATACCATGCAATCTTTTGCTTGTATATACTGTTCAATGCTGTGTCATAGCATAGCATTAATCAATGTTATCGGAGCTCTGCAGAAGTTTCCTGGAGCAGCAGAGGACCGATCGGACAGCAAGGAGGCAGGTAAGTGCCCTCCTGCTTTCCACTCAGCTGAATTTACTGTGATGATCCCGATCAGCTCCCCTGAGCTGCCGGGATCATTTCACTTTCATTTTAGATGCCTTGATCAACATTGATGCTGCTTCTAAAGGGTTAATGCCAGGCATCGGCCCGATCTGCGATGTCCGGCATTAATCGTGGGTCCTTGCTGCTGAAAGCAGTCAGGACCCACCAGGTTTGAAACGTTCTCAGCTCGTGAGCATGCTTCAAACACCGGTACTGGAACCAGGGCGTACAGGTACACCCTCGGTCCTTAAGTACTAAAGACCGAGGGCGTACCCCTATCCCCTTAGTCCTTAAGGTGTTAAAAATAAAAGAATCAATCTGATTGTTATTAGTGTTGGGCGCAAATATTCGCAATGCGAATATTTATCACAAATATCGCATATTCGTGTATTCACAAATACTTTTTATTGAAAGCCGAGGTACAAGATCTCAAATCACCCAAGTGCAAGTAAAAAGTGCAAGTGTTCACACAAAAAAAGTGCACGAGGATGCGGTCTATCGCAAGCCCTTCTCCAAAAGGAGAGAGGGCCCCCAACAAACCAAACCCTTCGCTTCCGGGCCAAAAGGCACCTGCAAGGTTCCAGGTACAATGTCCCCTTTCGCCGAAGCTACTCAGGGACCGAAAGTGTTCCCGGCAGACAACTAGGCGTTAACCAGGTTGTCACCAAGGAACCAGTAAAACCGGTTTGGCATCCTGCCGAAACACAATGCCATGGGGTACAGCAGGGAGGTGAGGAACCTAATGGCCACACACACCTCCCCTAGACCGGCAGGAGGGACACCCAGAAAGGCAACCGCACCCTACCAAATCCTAGTGGACAAAAACGAGCACAAAAAGTGGACAGAGTGACAAAAATAAATAAATAAGTGGATGTGAGCAGTGTGTAATACTGCCCGGACATCCGACCGGATCTATAAAAATTCCCCAATCCTAGCTGGAAGGCTGGGATACTAAGGGGGAGTGCCCAGAAGAGTGAGAGATAAAGTGCGTGTTACATGCTTTCCTTCAAGTGGGGTCGCAAATCCCAAGTGAATTCTGGCACCCTGGGGTCACCACTCCCAGGGCACTTGTGCACCTCGGCCTTCACTCTACCCAGACCTTATGGCCAGATCCAGCAGGGAGCAGGGCTCATCAGAGTCCTACTGTGTGGTTCCCCATCCTGCCTTGGTGGTCTTCCACACCGCCAACTAACAGTAGAGGTATAACACTTGATCTTAGCCAAAAGGCCCCCCTCATATGCACATGGATTACTGGCAGTGGCGTACTAAGGGGGGCGGGGGCAGGGGGGGCGGCCCGCCCCGGGTGCCGCTCACAAGGGGGGTGCCAGGGGCGGACTGACCTGCCGCCTCCACCACTACTGAGGATCTGGGACACTCGTGCCAGATCCCCAGCAGACAGCGCTACATTCTCCTGTATGCGCGATACACGCACATACAGGAGAAGGCGTCCCCTCTGTGTGAGCCGCATCCGCAGCTACACAGAGGAGACGTGACCTCCGCCCCCACGCAGCACGCAGTACAGGCGCCGGTGACGTCACTCATCCGGCGCCTGTACTGTGGAGGAGAGAAGACGCGGGCCCTGCAGCTGAGGAGATCGCTGAGTGGGATATCAGGTGAGCATCATTTTTTTTTCTCAACTCTGCATACACCTATGGGGAAGGGGAGGGGGGGGTTACTCTACATATACCTATGGGGAAGGGGAGGGGGGGATTATTCTACATATACCTATGGGGAAGGGGAAGGGGGGGGGTTACTATACATATACCTAAGGGGGAGGGTGGGGGGGGGGGCTACTCTACATATACCTATGGGGAAGGGGAAGGTTACTCTACATACACCTATGGGGCAGGAGAGGGGTTACTCTACATATATCTATGGGGAAGGGGAGGGGGTACTCTACATATACCTATGGGGAAGGGGAGGGGGGTTATTCTACATATACCTATGGGGAAGGGGAGGGGTTACTCTACATATACCTATGCGGAAGGGAGGGGGGGTTACTCTACATATACCTATGGGGAAGAGGGGGGAGGTGTAGCTGCATATACACCTATGGGAAAGGGGGGGTGTAACTGCATATACCTATGGGAAAGGGGGGGTGTAACTGCATATACCTATGGGAAAGAGGGGGGATGTAACTGCATATACCTATGGGAAAGGGGGGGGTGTAACTGCACATACCTATGGGAAAGAGGGGGGGGTGTAGCTGCATATACCTATGGGAAAGGGGGGTGTAACTGCATATGCCTATGGGAAAGGGGGGGGGGTGTAACTGCATATGCCTATGGGAAAGGGGGGGTGTAACTGCATATGCCTATGGGAAAGAGGGGGGGATGTAACTGCATATACCTATGGGAAAGAGGGGGGATCTAACTGCATATACCTATGGGAAAGGGGGGGGTGTAACTGCATATACCTATGGAAAAGGGGGGGGGTGTAACTGCATATGCCTATGGAAAAGAGGGGGGGGGGTAACTACATATACCTATGGGAAAGGGGGGGATGTAACTGCATATACCTATGAGAAAGGGGGGGATGTAACTGCATATACCTATGGGAAAGGGGGGGATGTAACTGCATATACCTATGGGAAAGAGGGGGGGGGTGTAACTGCATATACCTATGGGAAAGAGGGGGGGTAACTGCATATACCTATGGGAAAGGGGGGGATGTAACTGCATATACCTATGGGAAAGGGGGGGATGTAACTGCATATACCTATGGGAAAGAGGGGGGGGGTGTAACTGCATATACCTATGGGAAAGAGGGGGGGGGTGTAACTACATATACCTAAGGGAATGGGGGGGGTGTGTAACTGCATATGCCTATGGGAAAGGGGGGGGTGTAACTGCATATACCTATGGGAAAGATGGGGGGGTGTAACTGCATATTCCTATGGGAAAGAGAGGGGGGATCCAACTGCATATACCTATGGGAAAGAGAGGGGGTGTAACTGCATATACCTATGGGAAAGAGGGGGGGTGTAACTGCATATACCTATGGGAAAGAGGGGGTGTAGCTCTGCTTATACCTATAGGAAAGAGGGGGGGGTGTACCTGCTTATGCCTATGGGAAAGAGGGGGGGGGGGAGGTAACTCTGCCTATACCTATGGGGAATGGGGAGGAAAGGGGGGTGGGGTAACTGTCTATACCAATAGAGAAGGGGGGGGGGGTAACTATGCCTATACCATAGGGGAAGAGGGGGGGAGGAAATCTGCCTATACCTATGGGAAAAAAGGGGTTTAACTCTACTTATACCTATGGGAAACGGGGGGAGTTTTTTTTTTTTTTTTTTTAAATCTGCCTATACCTACGGGGAAAGGGGGTGGGGGGGGGGGGGACTCTGCTGCCTATACCTAAGGAGAAAGGGGGGTTAACTCTGTTCCTATACCTATTGGGAAGGGGGTTTAACTCTGCTGCCTATACCTACAGGGAAGGGGGGCTACCTAACTTTATACCTGGATGCCTAACTACTTACCTACATACCCAGCTACCTAACTATGTACATACCTGGCCTTCATACATGGCTGCCTAACTACCTAGCTAGCCCCCTATCTACCTAACTTGTCACCTATCCACATATCTGGCTTCCTGATCTACCTACCTAGTTTCCTATTTACCTGGCTACCTACCTACCTGCCTGTTTACTGTGCAGGACACCAAGGAGGGCATTATTACAGTTTGTGGGTCTATAGATGGAAAGTTTGTGTAGAGGAGGGGAGGGCACTGGAAAAATGCAGAGTCTGACATGTTTGTCCTGCAGATGTTAAGAGATCCACATGGCGGTCTTATCCGGACGGAGAAGAAAAGGAAAGAGGATGCCGCTGATCAGAAAAGACGTAATTGTGAGTCCCAAAATGTAACTGTAATCACTTATATGGTATACACATCCTGTGTACAGCTGATATCTACCGCCATATGGTCCTTTATATAATCACTTATACAGATCCTTTATAGTATACTGGTCTGTGTATAGTGGTTTTATTCAGTACAGTATGGCGGTATTATCCAGTTATTGAGTGGTGGTATTTATTTACTCCTTGTATACCAGAATTATTGGTCATGGAAATTTACCTATGTTAAAGTGTTTCTTATATATATAAATTTTAATTTATTGTGTGTGGGATTTAGGTGGAATAGGGGTGTGGCAGAAGATTGACGAGCTGCAGAGCCTAGTAGGGGCCCTTGCTTTTTTTTGGTCCGTGGGCCCCGAGTGTTGTCAATCCGCTCCTGGGAGGGGGTGTAATTAAGGGGGGGAGGAGGGGGTAAATGAAGGGGGGGGGGGGGGAGGGAGGGGGGTGTAATTAAGGGGGGGTGCGGGTGGGGGGGGGTGCCAAACAAAGGGTCCTGATTACTGGTATCATTAAAGGGGTACTCCGCCCCTAGACATCTTATCCCCTATCTCGGCTGTGGCACCCCAGACATCTGGTGTGAGGCGGAGGCTTGTTACGTTACGACCATGCCCAGTCAAAGTCTATGGGAGGGGGCGTGATGGCCGTCACGTCCCCTCCCATACACTTGTGTGGTGGCCCATTATGGGAGATGTTACCCCTTGCCCTTGCTGCCCTGTCAGGCAGCCTGCTTCAGTGTCCCCAGGGCCCCTTGCGCCTGTTTACCCCCTGTACATATGTTCTGCAATGTATTGTATTATAAAATGAGTTGTATCTTTAAGAGTAATGTCATGGGATTGTTACCTAGTAGGTACCAGTGACCAGGTGATCCCAAGAGTGACCTAGGGGCTCCCTGCTAGTCTCCCCCATATAAGCCCTGGGTGGAGCTTCTCTCTCTTTGAGCTCTGCTCTTCTGCCAAGCTGTGGTCCAGTGCAGTCGCCTAGTGTGTGTGTCCAGAGTGTTGGAGACCTCAAAGTCAGGTCCTGCAGCCACCATCAAATCAAGTAAGTTAAAGTCACAGCTTTATGAGTCAAGTAAAGTCAGTCCCTGTCATCTGTCAAGTCAGTGTGGTCTGCATTCAATTGTCCAGTCCTACTACAATTCCCAGCAAGCCCTTAAAGCGTACCCGTCAGATCCAACAAAATCACTTTTTTTTATATATCACTCAGTACCTAATCCTGACCATGTACATCTAATTTTACGTGTCTAGCACCTTTATTTATTTTTTATTACACTTTTTATTTTGCTCACTAGTCTGAATTCCTCTCAAAGGGAGGGGGCATGGCCTCACTGTGCAGGTCTCCGCCCCCTCCCTCAGTATGCTGTCTGCTCATATATCCCCTAGCATTAGCAAAACTACAACTCCCAGCTTGTCCTCACTGACAGTAGCGGGACACACGCAGACAGTGAGAGGATTTTTCCTCTAGGTGTGAGCCCTGCACCCACAGCTGTCAATCAAGGAAGTGTGTCCATGATGAAGGTGATGACGCATGGACACAGAAGGACTAGTATGTGTCTAAGCAGGCAGGGGGGCAGTTGTTTGACTGGCTTTTTTCAGTATGAAATACCTATTGGTTTTGTATGCATTACAACATATCAAAAGTTTTTGTATCTAACAGTGCCCATTTAAGGTCTCTGCATCACTGGTCACCTCCTTGGGCCCTGGCTGAACTGTATAGACTTTACCAACTGTCTACCCTCAGTAAAGCTACCTGTCACGATTCGGCTGGCTGGAGGTGGATCCTCTGTGCCAGAGAGGGATTGGCGTGGACCGTGTCGGTGGACCGGTTCTAAGTTGCTACTGGTATTCACCAGAGCCCGCCGCAAAGCGGGATGGTCTTGCAGCGGCAGTAGCAACCAGGTCGTATCCACCGGCAACGGCTCAACCTCTCTGACTGCTGAGATAAGCGCAGTACAAGGGAGTAGACAAGAGCAAGGTCGGACGTAGCAGAAGGTCAGGGAAGGCAGCAAGGATCGTAGTCAGGGGCAACGGCAGGAGGTCTGGAACACAGGCTAGGAACACACAAGGAAACGCTTTCACTGGCACAATGGCAACAAGATCCGGCAAGGGAGTGCAGGGGAAGTGAGGTATAAGTAGGGAAGTGCACAGGTGAAGGTACTGATTAAAACCTCATGCGCCAATCAGTGGCACACCGGCCCTTTAAATCGCAAAGACCCGGCGCGCGCCCGCCCTAAGGAGGGGGGCCGAGCGCACCGGGACAGCACAGACGGGGAACGGGTCTGGTAAGCGAGTCGGGATGCGCATCGCGAGCGGGCGCATCGCGAGCGGGCGCGTCCCGCATCGCGAATCGCATCCCGGTTCGGAACATTATCGCAGCGCACCCGGTCGGCAGGTCTGACCGGGGCGCTGCGAATAGGAGAACGCTGTGAACGCTCCGGGGTGGAGCGGGGACCCGGAGCGCTCAGCGTAACAGTACCCCCCCCCTTGGGTCTCCCCCTCTTTTTGGAACCTGAGAATTTGAGGATAAGATTCTTGTCCAGGATGTTTTCCTCAGGTTCCCATGACCTCTCCTCTGGGCCACAATTCTCCCAGTCAACCCAAAAATTTTTTTTACCTCTGACTGTCTTGGATGCCAGAATTTCTTTCACCGAAAAAACGTCAGAGGACCCGGAAACTGGAGTGGGAGAAACAATTTTGGGAGAGAAGTGGTTAAGGATGAGTGGTTTAAGGAGAGAGACATGGAAAGCATTGGGAATACGGAGAGAAGGAGGAAGAAGGAGTTTGTAAGAGACAGGGTTGATTTGGCACTTGATTTTGAAAGGACCAAGATAACGTGGTCCCAGTTTATAACTGGGGACACGAAAGCGGACATACTTGGCGGAGAGCCATACTTTGTCTCCGGGAGAAAAAATGGGGGGAATTCTTCTTTTCCTATCGGCATGTTTTTTCATCCGGGATGAGGCCTGTAAGAGAGAATTTTGAGTCTCTTTCGATATGGTGGAGAAGTTACGAGTCACCTCATCAACAGCGGGCAAACCAGAGGGCATGGGAGTGGGAAGGGGGGGAAGAGGGTGACGGCCGTACACCACGAAGAATGGGGATTTAGCGGAAGATTCAGAGACTCTGAAATTGTACGAGAATTCGGCCCATGGTAGAAGATCTGCCCAGTCATCCTGGCGGGAGGAAACAAAATGTCGCAAATAGTCACCAAGAACCTGATTAATTCTTTCTACTTGCCCATTGGATTGGGGATGATAAGAAGACGAGAAGTTTAATTTGATTTTGAGTTGATTACAGAGGGCCCTCCAGAATTTAGACACAAATTGAACGCCACTATCCGAGACGATATGCGTAGGCAGCCCGTGAAGGCGAAAAATGTGTATAAAAAAATGTTTCGCCAACTGAGGCGCAGAAGGAAGACCTGGAAGAGGGATAAAATGTGCCATCTTGGAGAATCGATCAACGACCACCCAAATAACTGTGTTGCCATGGGATAAAGGTAAGTCAGTAATAAAGTCCATACCAATCTGAGACCATGGTCGTTCAGGAACAGGCAGAGGATGGAGGAGACCAGCAGGCTTCTGGCGAGGGGTCTTGTCCCGGGCACAGACTGTACAAGCCCGCACGAAATCAACAACATCAGCTTCCAGGGTAGGCCACCAATAAAATCGAGAGATGAGCTGGATGGATTTTTTGATGCCAGCATGGCCTGCGAGGTGTGAGGAGTGTCCCCACTTGAGAATCCTGAGGGGCTGGCGTGGAGAGACGAAGGTCTTCCCTGGAGGAGTTTGTCTGATGGAAGCTGGAGAAGTGGAGATCAGACAGTCCGGAGGAATAATGTGTTGCGGGGAAGCTTCCACTTCAGAGGCATCTGATGAATGAGAGAGGGCATCAGCCCTAATGTTCTTGTCAGCAGGGCGAAAATGAATTTCAAAGTTAAAACGGGCAAAGAACAACGACCACCTAGCCTGGCGAGGGTTCAGCCGTTGGGCAGACTGAAGATAAGAGAGATTCTTGTGATCAGTGTATATAATAACTGGATATTTGGATCCCTCCAGCAGGTGCCTCCATTCCTCAAGCGACAATTTTATGGCCAGTAGTTCTCGATCACCAATGGAGTAGACAGAATGTCCTAGAAAAGAAACCACAAGTTACAGCATGTCCGGAAGAATTTTTTTGTAGGAGTACTGCTCCAGCTCCCACCGAGGAGGCGTCTACCTCCAGCGAGAAGGGCTTAGATGGATCAGGTCTGGAGAGTACTGGAGCAGAAGAAAAGGCAGTCTTGAGATGATTGAATGCGTCTTCCGCTTGAGGAGGCCAGGACTTAGGGTTAGCATTTTTCTTGGTTAGGGCCACGATAGGAGCCACAATAGTGGAAAAGTGCGGAATAAATTGTCTGTAATAATTGGCAAACCCCAAAAAACGTTGGATAGCACGGAGTCCGGAGGGGCGTGGCCAATCCAATACGGCTGATAGTTTATCTGGGTCCATTTGTAGTCCCTGGCCAGAGACTAAGTATCCTAGGAAGGGAAGAGATTGACATTCAAAGAGACATTTTTCCATTTTGGCATATAATTGATTGTCCCGAAGTCTCTGAAGAACCATGCGGACATGCTGGCGGTGTTCTTCTAGGTTAGCAGAAAAAATCAAAATATCGTCTAGGTAAACCGCAACACAGGTATATAGAAGATCACGAAAAATTTCATTTACAAAGTCTTGGAAGACGGCAGGGGCGTTGCAAAGCCTAAAGGGCCTAACCAGATATTCAAAGTGTCCATCTCTGGTGTTAAATGCGGTCTTCCACTCGTCCCCCTCCCTGATGCGGATGAGATTATATGCACCTCTTAAGTCCAGCTTGGTAAAGATGTGGGCGCCTCGTAGGCGATCAAAGAGTTCCGAGATAAGAGGTAGGGGATAGCGTTTTTTTACAGTGATTTTATTAAGTCCGCGGTAATCAATGCAAGGGCGTAAGTAGCCGTCTTTTTTGGAAACGAAAAAAAATCCAGCTCCGGCAGGGGAGGAAGACTTGCGGATAAACCCCTTTTTTAAATTCTCTTGGATGTACTCTGACATGGCTTGTGTTTCCGGAGCAGACAAAGGATAGATTCTGCCCCGGGGTGGAGTAATACCCGGGAGGAGGTCAATAGGACAGTCATAAGGCCTGTGAGGAGGCAAAGTCTCTGCTTGTTTTTTGCAAAAAACGTCAGCATAATCCAGATAGGCCTTGGGGAGACCAGATATCGGAGGAACCACAGGGTCTTGACTGACAGTACAGGGAGCAGGCTTAAGACAGTCCTTGTGGCAAGAAGTACCCCAGTTCTTTATTTCCCCGGTGGTCCAATCGAGGGTTGGGGAATGGCATTGAAGCCACGGTAATCCAAGAAGAATTTCCGAAGTGCAGTTAGAGAGGACCAGAAATTCAATTTTTTCGTGATGGGGTCCGATGCACATTAAGAGGGGTTCCGTGCGGTAACGCACAGTACAGTCCAATCTTTCATTATTAACAGAGGCGATGTAGAGGGGTCTGGCGAGACTGGTCACCGGGATGTTGAACCTGTTGATGAAAGAGGCCAAAATAAAATTTCCTGCAGATCCGGAATCCAAGAAGGCCATAGCTGAGAAGGAGAAGGTAGAAGAAGAAATCCGCACAGGCACAGTAAGACGTGGAGAAGCAGAGTTCACATCAAGAGCTGTCTCACCTTTGTGCGGAGTCAGCGTGCGTCTTTTCTGACGTGGAGGTCGGATAGGACAATCCTTCAAGAAATGTTCGGTACTGGCACAGTACAGGCAAATGTTCTCCATGCGTCGTTGTGTCCTCTCTTGTGATGTCAAGCGAGACCGGTCAACTTGCATAGCCTCCACGGCGGATGGCACAGGAACGGATTGCAGTGGACCAGAGGAGAGAGGAGCCGGGGAGAGAAACCGCCTCGTGCGAACAAAGTCCATATCCTGGCGGAGCTCCTGACGCCTTTTGGAAAAACGCATGTCAATGCGGGTGGCAAGATGAATGAGTTCATGCAGGTTAGCAGGGATTTCTCGTGCGGCCAGCACATCTTTGATGTTACTGGATAGGCCTTTTTTAAAGGTTGCGCAGAGGGCCTCGTTATTCCAGGACAATTCGGAGGCGAGAGTACGGAATTGGATGGCGTACTCGCCAACAGAAGAATTACCCTGGACCAGGTTCAGCAGGGCAGTCTCGGCAGAAGAGGCTCGGGCAGGTTCCTCGAAGACACTTCGAATCTCCGTGAAGAAAGAGTGTACAGAGGCAGTGACGGGATCATTGCGGTCCAAGAGCGGTGTGGCCCATGACAGGGCTTTCCCAGACAGAAGGCTGACTACGAAAGCCACCTTTGACCTTTCAGTTGGAAACTGGTCCGACATCATCTCCAAATGCAGGGAACATTGTGAAAGAAAACCACGGCAAAATTTAGAGTCCCCATCAAATTTGTCCGGCGGAGATAAACGGAGGCTGGATGCGGCCACTCGCTGCGGAGGAGGTGCAGGAGCTGGCGGAGGAGATGATTGTTGAAGCTGTGGTAGTAGCTGCTGTAGCATCACGGTCAGTTGAGACAGCTGGTGGCCTTGTTGCGCTATCTGCTGCGACTGCTGGGCGACCACCGTGGTGAGGTCAGCGACAACTGGCAGCGGGACCTCAGCGGGATCCATGGCCCGATCTACTGTCACGATTCGGCTGGCTGGAGGTGGATCCTCTGTGCCAGAGAGGGATTGGCGTGGACCGTGTCGGTGGACCGGTTCTAAGTTGCTACTGGTATTCACCAGAGCCCGCCGCAAAGCGGGATGGTCTTGCAGTGGCGGTAGCAACCAGGTCGTATCCACCGGCAACGGCTCAACCTCTCTGACTGCTGAGATAAGCGCGGTACAAGGGAGTAGACAAGAGCAAGGTCGGACGTAGCAGAAGGTCAGGGCAGGCAGCAAGGATCGTAGTCAGGGGCAACGGCAGGAGGTCTGGAACACAGGCTAGGAACACATAAGGAAACGCTTTCACTGGCACAATGGCAACAAGATCCGGCAAGGGAGTGCAGGGGAAGTGAGGTATAAATAGGGAAGTGCACAGGTGAAGGTACTGATTAAAACCTCATGCGCCAATCAGTGGCGCACCGGCCCTTTAAATCGCAAAGACCCGGCACGCACGCGCCCTAAGGAGCGTGGCTGCGCGCGCCGGGACAGCACAGACGGGGAACGGGTCTGGTAAGCGAGTCGGGATGCGCATCGCGAGCGGGCGCGTCCCGCATCGCGAATCGCATCCTGGCTGGGAACATTATCGCAGCGCACCCGGTCGGCAGGTCTGACCGGGGCGCTGCGAATAGGAGAACGCTGTGAGCGCTCCGGGGAGGAGCGGGGACCCGGAGCGCTCGGCGTAACACTACCATTGTCATTGGAGTCTTTATTGCCCCTGTGCCCAGGATCCAGCGGTATACCTTCGGGTGGTTTTAGGCTAAACCACGCCCTGGCGTCACGAATACAAGGGGTTAATGCCATCTGCCCCTAAGGTAACAATATCTTCCATCATCACACCCCACTACCACACTTGCATTGAGGGGGCGTTGCACCCGACGCTCTAAATCAGGCATAGGCAACTTTTGGCACTGCAGATGTTTTGGACTACATTTCCCATGATGCTCTTACAGCCAAAATGCTGACAAAGCATCATGGGAGATGTAGTCCAAAACATCTGCAGTGCCAAAAGTTGCCTATGCCTGCTCTAAATGAATGCCAGGTGCAGCAGGGAGATCAGACATCTTATCCCCTATCCTTTGGTTAGGGGATAAGATGTGTGGTGTCCCGGTACCATATTGCATCCAGTACCTAGTGTAGAGGTCCCCAAAGTCAGAGAAACTACGTTCAGGTAGGGTTCCTCAGGTGGGACAGCCCCTAGTCGCCTCTCCTTAAGTTTAACTTGTATATTAATAAATGTATATATTAGTAATTCTATCTATATTATATAGGAATGTATAGTGCTTACCTTGTTCAGTGTCACAGGACCTTCGGTCATGTGACCAAGCTAGTAACCTCTATGGTATGTTGCAGGACCTTAGGAGTTCCTTGGGTCACGTGATACCCAGCATTCTCTGTAATGGTGATTGACATCCGTATGGACCAATTAACTTTAGTCCAGCCCCTGCCTATATAAGGGAGCTGCGTCCAATTATCGCTCTCTTGGGTTGCTGCTCTGCCTGGGAAACCTCTACCATCGGTTCCTAAGGCACAACAAGAAAGGCCCCGCCAGGAGGCCAAAATAGCCGACCTGATGGAACAATTAAAGGCCCGACACAGAGAACTTTATGCTCCAACACAATTGCCTTTCAAATATTTTCCATCAAATGATTGGGAAGCGGATCCCTTCCAGCTGAGGCCGAAATGGTCTGCTCCTGATGCCTCCACCAACGTACTCAACGAGGAGGAGCCTCTACAACAGCAACCAATTCCTACAGTCTACAACAAAGTACCCTGGCCTACTCCTGTCCAGGAAGTTTGGCCTCGACCACGGGTGCCAACAGAAGTACGTGGGCCTACTCCCAACAAGGAGCTTTGGTCTGCCCCCCAGGTACCAACAAATGTGCTGCTGCCCATGCCTGATGAGGAGGTGGGGCCGAATCAACCAGCACCAACGGTTAACCTCAATCCTTCTGTGTCACATTCTACCCTGGCCAATGTGGTGTGGGAGAGCCACATTAATTCCTTGCCTGCTTTTGATCCGGAGAGGGGTAGAGGCTCTAGGCGAAGAGGAGGACGATGTCGCCAGAGTTTTATTTGAAGCTGACACTCATTCTGCTTTGAGTATTTTTGGTTGTTGTTTCTGTCTTCACAGACTGTTTGCAACAAGTTCAAGAAATGTGCCTAGCCGGACTATGGTAAGACTGTTCCAGTTGTAACATAACCATCAAGCTTTTGCCCCTGGTCTTTAGACCAAGAGACTCCTGGAGGTAGGAGATTCGAAAGTGTGTGCCCGGCTGATAGCTACAGCCGAGAAAGTTTAGACTCTTAGTGCGGGGGACTGCTGATCCTTGCACGTACGTTTACATGTACATACCTCAATCGTAACGAGACATTCTTCGTGAAAGTTGCACTTAGGTGAATGCACCTGAACCCTGTTGGAGTGTTTAATAAATATTCATACTAGAATAACTAAAGGTAAATGGCTATTGTACACATGTACATAAAAAATGTATATAATAGGTGTTGTAGTAGTAGCTCATAGGTGATTTCCTTGGCTGAGGGAAACAGTGTTGTCACCCATCATTAACACCTTCTCAAAGGTCCACTCAAGGGAAATTGCCCTTAAGATATCAAGACTGACCTACCTCACACAGTACTAAACACATAGTACTTCACAAACCAATCACTTAAGTGTACTTGATTCACTTAAATTTAGTACACCAAACAAACAAAAACTTATCTCACACTAAAGTAACTGCCTTAGGAATTGTAGCTAATGTTATTTTTCCAATTCCTGCCACTGTCATGTACACTAATTCTCTGTTCTCATATGTGTGCGAGATGTTCTGCTTGGCCAGTGGATACTCTTGCTAGCTTAAAGGAAATGCACATATTTAAAGGTAACCTAGATAAGGTTTATCTGTTGTGTTCTAGGGATAGGAGCGTCTAGCCAATATACCCTAGTAGCCACCCTTATTGGTAGAAAGCCTCGGGCAAGCCAATATACTCCAGTGTACTAAACAGGTATGTCACAGCCAGTGCTCTGGTCCCCGCCTCCGGACCAGAGCGCTCGCTTCCCCGATCCTCCTTCCACACTGACCGGGAGCACGGGATCCCTTGTGTCGGGGACGCGGCTGCCGTGGCGGCTGGTCCCCGCTCACGCGCCGCATCCCTGTCTGACTTACCTGGCTCCTCGTTCCCGGCGCAGACTGGCTCTGCCTTCCGGCGCGTGTGGCCCCGCTCTCTAGGGCGCGCGTGCGCGCCACCTTCTGTAAATTTAATTGGTGTGCTGGCTAATTATCCCTGCCTCCTTCCCTAATAAAAGTCTCCTGCCCCTTCCTGCCCTTGCCGGATCTTTGTACCCTAGTGCCTTTGAGAAAGCGTTCCATATTGTGTATACTGCCCTGCCTGTTGCCGTACCCTTGCTACCGTCTACTCGCCTTTGAACCCTAGCCGCCTGCCCTGACCTCTGCTACGTCCGACTATGCCCCTGCCCGCTCCCTGTGTACCACGCCATATCAGCTACCAGTGAGGTCGAGTTGCTACTGGAGGATACGACCTGGTGGTTACCGCCGCAGCAAGTCCATCCCGCTTTGCGGCGGGCTCTGGTGAAAACCAGTAACCACTTAGAACCGGTCCTCTAGTACAACCCGCGTCATTGCCTCTCTGGTCCAGAGGATCCACTACCAGTCCTGCCGGTACGTTATAGTAAGATCCGGCTATGGATCCCGCTGAAGTTCCTTTGCCAGGCCTAGCGGACCTCACCACCATTGTGGCCCAGCAAGGTCAGCAGCTGACCCAGTTAACCGCCATGTTGCAGCAGCTCCTGCAATCTCAGCAACAGCCAGCTCCTCCGCCTGCAGTTGCCTCCGGTTCCAGAATCTGTCTGTCCCTGCCTGACAAGTATGACTGAGATCCTAAGTAGTGTTGAGCGGCATAGGCCATATTCGAATTCGCGAATATTCGCGAATATATGGACGAATATTCGTCATATATTCGCGAATATTCGCATATTCGTTATACCCTCGTTTTATTTTCGCATATGCGAATATTCGCGTATGCGAAAATTAACATATGTGAAAAGTTGCATACACAAAATTAACGCATGCGAAAATTCGCATATGCGAAAATTCGTATGTGCTAATTTACGCATATGCGAATTTCCGCACGCCAGTCTTACACAGTAGTATTACAGCCTTCTTTACACCACATAAGCTGGAAGCAGAGAGGGATGATCACTGTGATGTGTACTGTGAAGAAAAAAAAAAAAAAAAAAAACGAATATTCGTAATTACGAATATATAGCGCTATATTCGCGAAATTCGCGAATTCGCGAATATGCGATATTCGCGAATAATATTCGAATTGCGAATATTCGCGAGCAACACTAATCCTAAGCAGTGCCAAGGGTTCCTGTCGCAGTGCTCTCTCCACCTCGAGCTACTGTCTGACCAATTTCCTTCTGAGCGAGCCAAGGTAGCCTTTATTCTCAGTCTACTCTCCGGGAAGGCCCTGGCCTGGGCTACACCGCTGTGGGACCGCTCTGATCCTGCTACCTCCTCTGTCCATAACTTCTGCCAAGAATTCCGAAATGTAGACACTACCCTCGTCTGGCTCCCGTTTCTCAACGTCCACCTCAACCCCTTTCTGGGCCTCCCACCGTGGAAGCCATGCAGGTGGACCGGTCACGCCTGACTCCTCAAGAACGAAGCCGTCGCAGAGACGAGAACCTATGTCTGTACTGCGCCAGTACTGAGCACTTCCTATGTGATTGTCCTCTCCGTCCGCCACGTTCGGGAAATGCTCGCACCTAGTAAACGTGGGAGAGGCGTTGCTAGGTGTGGATTCCTCCTCTCCACGTCTCATCATATCGTTGCAGTTGTTCCTCCCTTCCAAGTCCTTCTTCATCGCCGCAGCCTTATTGGATTCCGTTTCAGCTGGCAACTTCATTCACGCCTCCTTGGTCGACAAGTACCGCATTCCGTTTGTCCGTCTAACCAAGCCCCTCATCATTTCTACAGTTAACGGTGAGAGACTCTCTGCCACTGTGCAGTTCCGTACCCTGCCTCTGCAGATGGACATTGGAATTTTTCATACAGAGACTTTAGAGTTCCTTGTCCTTCCCTTCTGCTCCTCCGAACTCCTCCTGGGCCTGCCGTGGCTACAACGTCATAGTCCTGTCCTGAACAGGTCCTCCGGTGAGATCCTGCGTTGGGGTACCTCCTGTTCAGACCGTTGTCTCAAGCCTGCTCCAGTCAAGCAATTTCCGCAAATTTCTCCGCCTCCTGGTCTGCAAAAACCCTACCACAGCTTTGCGGATGTCTTTTGCAAAAAACAAGCTGAGGTCCTTCCTCCTCACAGATCCTATGATTGTCCTATTGACCTAATGCCTGGTTCCACTCCACCTCGGGGAAGAATTTATCCTCTCTCACCTCCAGAGACGCTTGCCATGTCCTAATATATTCGTGAAAACCTCCAGAGAGGATTCATAAGGAAGTCTTCTTCTCCTGCGGGGGCTGGCTTCTTCTTCGTGACCAAGAAGGACGGTTTCCTTTGCCCCTGTATTGACTACAGAGGACTCAACAAAATCACCATCAAGAACCGTTACCCTCTGCCCCTAATCTCTGAGTTATTTGATCGTCTCCGAGGGGCAAAGAGCTTCACCAAATTGGATCTTCGAGGGGCCTATAATTTGATCCGTATCTGTGAAGGCGACGAATGGAAGACCGCCTTTAACACCAGAGACGGTCACTTTGAATACTTAGTGATGCCTTTTGGACTTTGTAATGCACCTGCAGTCTTCCATGAATTCGTTAATGACATCTTCCGGGAACTTCTTTACACTTGTGTAGTAGTATACCTTGATGATATTCTTATTTTTTCCTCTAATTTGGATCAACATCGAGTTCATGTCCGACAAGTTCTCACTCGGCTCAGAAAGAACCGCCTCTATGCCAAGATTGAGAAATGCCTGTTAGAGCGTTCCTCTTTTCCCTTCCTGGGGTATATCATCTCAGCCCAAGGACTCCAAATGGATCCTGCCAAGCTCTCTGTGGTCCTGGACTGGCCACACCCCTCTGGTCTCCAAGCCATACAGAGGTTCCTGGGTTTTGCCAACTATTACAGACAGTTTATTCCTCCACTCTGGTGGTCCCTCTTGTGGCTTTGACTAAGAAGGATACTAATCCCAAAACCTGGCCTCCTCTAGCTGAAGAAGCCTTCCAGTCCCTGAAAGCCTCCTTTGCTTCCGCATCTGTTCTTTCCCGGCCTGACCCTTCCAAGCCATTCTATCTTGAAGTGGATGCATCCTCAGTGGGAGCAGGAGCTGTGCTTACTCAGAAGTCTTCCAGAGGCAAGACCATAACTTAGGGCTTCTTTTCTAAAACCTTTACTCCCGCCGAGAAGAATTACACTATTGGGGACAGAGAACTGTTGGCAATTAAATTGGCTTTGGAGGAGTGGAGACATCTTCTCGAGGGTGCTCCTCACCCTGTGACCTTTTTTTGGACGATAAGAATCTAGCCTACCTCCAGTCAGCTCAGAGACTCAATCCCCGCCAAGCCCGTTGGTCCATCTTCTTCGCCCGCTTCAATTTCCAAATTCATTTCCGTCCTGCTGCCAAGAACGTCAGAGCAGATGCCCTTTCTCGCTCTTCAGATGTGGTGGGTGATGCCCTTTCTCGCTCTTCAGATGTGGTGGGTGACGTATCTGTAGTTTTCTGGGTACCAAAAAAAGGGGAAGACCAAAGGGGGGGGGGGGTGAACTGTCACAGCCAGCGCTCCGGTCCCCACCTCCGGACTGGAGCGCTCGCTTCCCCGCTCCTCCTTCCCAGGATCCCGGTGCCTCCCGCACAGTCACACTGACCGGGAGCACGGGATCCCTTGTGTTGGGGACGCGGCTGCCGTGGCGGCTGGTCCCCGCTCACGTGCCGCGTCCCTGTCTGACTAATATGGCTCCTCGTTCCCGGCGCAGACTGGCTCTGCCTTCCGGCGCGCGCGGCCCCGCTCTCTAGGGCGCGCACGCCACCTTCTGTAAATTTAAAGGGCCAGCCCACCATTGATTGGTGTGCTGGCTAATTATCCCTGCCTCCTTCCCTAATAAAAGTCTCCTGCCCCTTCCTGCCCTTGCCGGATCTTTGTGCCCTAGTGCCTTTGAGAAAGCGTTCCATACTGTGTATACTGCCCTGCCTGTTGCCTTACCCTTGCTACCGTCTACTCGCCTTTAAACCCTAGCCGCCTGCCCTGCCCTGTGCTATGTCTGACTACGCCCCTGCCAGCTCCCTGTGTACCACGCCATATCAGCTACCAGTAAGGTCGAGTTGCTACTGGAGGATACGACCTGGTGGTTACCGCCGCAGCAAGTCCATCCCGCTTTGCGGCGGGCTCTGGTGAAAACCAGTAACCACTTAGAACCGGTCCTCTAGTACAACCCGCGTCATTGCCTCTCTGGTCCAGAGGATCCACTACCAGTCCTGCCGGTACGTTACAAGGTAGCTAATATGGCACAAATGTATAGTGAGATTTCAATTGTCTAGTGAACCTAAATACAAATGTATAGTGAGATTTCAATTGTCTAGTGAACCTAAATACAAATGTATAGTGAGATTTCTATTGTCTAGTGAGCTAGAGAAAAGAAAATGCTTAGTAGGATGTATCTCATGTGACTAATATCATCCTGTTACTAAATTCATGAACTAACCAACCTTGTTCGTGAGTTTACCCAAACCAATTTATGTACACCAAAAATAAATGTTAAGTAGGTTTTATAGGTTGTACCCGACCTTCACTTCGTCCCTCTGTCTTAGGGGACTGACGTCGAGGCCGACTTATCTTAAGTAAGGGGGTTTGTGGTGTCCCGGTACCGTATTGCATCCAGTACCTAGTGTAGAGGTCCCCAAAGTCAGAGTAACTACGTTCAGTTAGGGTTCCTCAGGTCGGACAGCCCCTAGTCGCCTCTCCTTAAGTTTAACTTGTATATTAATAAATGTATATATTAGTAATTCTATCTATATTATATAGGAATGTATAGTACTTACCTTGTTCAGCGTCGCAGTACCTTCGGTCATGTGACCAAGCTAGCAACCTCTATGGTATGTTGCAGGACCTTAGGAGGTCCTTGGGTCACGTGATACCCAGCATCCTCTGTAATGGTGATTGACATCCATATGGACCAATTAGCTTTAGTCCAGCCCCTGCCTATATAAGGGAGCTGCGTCCACTTATGGCTCTCTTGGGTTTCTGCTCTCGTGGATGCCGGACTAACAGGACGGTGTACTACGCAACTTTTAACGACACGCTAGGCCTCAAAACCTACGGCCTCAGCAGAACCAAAAATCGTGAGTCTTATACTAATTCCTGCTAATACTAGCCTGACTACTGGACCCCAACTAATTCTCTAAATCCAGTGGAACAGCGCAATAGTCAAGAGACTCTTAAAGCTAAAGTCTCGACCATTGTCAATCTCCAAAAGGAAGCTGTATTGATGAGAGACTGTTATGTTGTTGAAGTATACAGAAAATCTTCAGTAAAGTTAATGCTGTTTACAGAAGCTTTCCGGTTGTGGACAATCCATTATTACTCACTACTTAAACTCAGTAACATCTACCTCCCTATCGTTCCTGGGAAGGGCGGCGGTAGGAAAAGCTTTATGGAGGAGCCCTCACCCTGGCGTCATGAATAGCAAGGGTTAACAAACACCCTTTATTACCTGCACAGCTACACTCCCCATACCCTACACCCCCCAAGCTACCACAGATGTCTATGGGCGGAGTAACCCTTTAAGCGATAACTTCTGGTGACTGCTTGTTATAAAATACCTTGTACTTGTGTCATGCATCTAAATTCTGCAAAAGGTAAAACTCTGGCACTCCTCCAAACCTACCTCTGTGCACCCCCCCAGCTAAGATTAGATACTGAAGATTAACAATCCATTGTCAGATACTTCCAGCTAGCATGGTCTGTTTTTATACAATTCAGCACTTTCTAAAAATATCTGGTGAGACAAGTACATCATTCTGATATGAGACGGGACTATTTTCATTGGCTGCGCAGCGTACGTGGCTGATTGAGCAACGTGTAAGAGATATACAGAAATGATCATTAGTAGGGAATCAATCATAGGACAGTGATACATTGAATTCCATTGTGTTTAATACAAACTACGAAAAGCAGTACCCCATGTGAACTTTGAGAGAACCCTGGAATAATTCCCATGGATTATTTTTTTTTTTTTGGTGAAATGATGGTAGCAACATGCAGAAGCTATTAAAAGACGGTCCATTCCCCTGTGTTCTTCCCTGTTAGCTTCATTGTGGAATTTTGCTAATGTTTTTAACAAGCAGTTCTCTCTTATTTTTTTCCTACAGAATATGTATATTGTTACTGGCCGTAAGTAATAATACAGCTGCTGAAGAAAAACGGATGAAAATAACAAAGTATGGACTTTTCAGTTCATATATAATAAAAATAAAGTATACTGTAAAAATAAAGTATACTGTAACAAGTGAAGTGTACAAAGGTTATAGGAACCTCATTAAAGGGGTATTCCAGGAAATCTTTTTTATATATCAACTGGCTTCAGATAGTTAAACAGATTTGTAAATTACTTCTATTAAAAAATCTTAATCCTTTCAGTACTTATGAGCTTCTGAAGTTAAGGTTGTTCTTTTCTGTCTAAATCCTCTCTGATGACACCTGTCTCGGGAAACGCCCAGTTTAGAAGCAAATCCCCATAGCAAACCTCTTCTAAACTGGGCGGTTCCCGAGACAGGTGTCATCAAAGGGGATTAGGACAGAAAAGAACAACCTTAAGTTTCTGGAGCCAGTTGATATATATAAAAAAGTTTTTTCCTGGAATGCCCCTTTAAGATGATATGCAATATAAACCATAGCTCATGTGTTGTCGTGGGGCAGTGTTTCCCACCCAGTGTGCCTCCAGCTGTTGCAAAACTACAACTCCCAGGATGCCTGGACAGCCTTTAATGCACAAAGTTAAATGGGTATTCCAGGCAAAACCTTTTTTTATATATATCAACTGGCTCCGGAAAGTTAAACAGATTTGTAAATTACTTCTATTAAAAAATCTTAATCCTTCCAATAGTTATTAGCTTCTGAAGTTTTCTGTCTAACTGCTCAATGATGATGTCACGTCCCGGGAGCTGTGCATGATGGGAGAATATCCTCATAGGAACTGCACAGCTCCCGGGACGTGAGTCATCAGAGAGCAGTTAGACAGAAAACAACAACTCAACTTCAGAAGCTAATAACTATTGGAAGGATTAAGATTTTTTAATAGAAGTAATTTACAAATCTGTTTAACTTTCCGGAGCCAGTTGATATATAAAAAAAAGTTTTGGCCTGGAATACCCCTTTAAGTCTTATGTACCTGAACCTTTCACTTCATGTAATCCTTTACTCCTCAGGCAAAAGTAAAGCTTTATGTAGCACTTATAAAATGAATGACATGTGAAAATTAGGAAGGTAAAACAAAAAAAAAGATTCTTCTGTGATGCACCGCTGTGGTGAATGGCGGGACCACGGGTGTTGCGGTGAGAGTGGTGGGATCTGATGTTATTAACCCCGGGGGTCGGATGGTATTAACCCCTATGTGTTCATGACGCCAGTGTGGTTTTCGGGTTCTGGAACACCACACGCCAAGATTTTCCGCTATCCCTCCGGCTAGTAGTAAATAAAGAGTCCACAAGCAGTTAGGGGTAAACGGGGGCTTTACTGAATAGAAGACAGGTGTAATTATCTTCACAGCTATGGCCAGATTTCCCAGAGAGGTGGCCAGGACCCAGAGGACCTCACAGCTTTCTGGACCAATATACTTGTAGTAAACTTGACTTTGACTTGTAATTAGACTTAACTCGACTATGTGCAAGACCAGGGGCGGACTGACAACACTCAGGACCCCCGGACCAAAAAAAGGCAAGGGCCCCTGCTAGGCTCTGCAGCTCGTCAATCTTCTGCCATGCCCCTATTCCACCTGAATCCCACACACACAATAAAATAAAATTTATAGATGTAAGAAACACTTTAAGGTAGGTAAATTTCCATGACCAATAATACTGGTATACAAGGAGTAAATATATACCACCACACAATAACTGGATAATACCGCCATACTGTACTGAATAAAACCACTATACACAGACCAGTATAAAGGATCAGTATACAATATAAGTGATTATATACAGGACCATATGGCGGTAGATATCAGCTGTACACAGGATGTGTATACCATATAAGTGATTACAGTTACATTTTTGGACTCACAATTACGTCTTTTCTGATCAGCAGCGTCCTCTTTCCTTTTCTTCTCCGTCCGGATAAGACCGCCATGTGGATCTCTTAACATCTGCAGGACAAATATGTCAGACTGCATTTTTCCAGTGCCCTCCCCAAATCTACAAAATATTTCCATCTATAGGCCCACAAACTGTGATAATGCCCTCCTTGGCGTTGTGCACAGTAAAAGGGCAGGTAGGTAGGTTGCCAGGTAAATAGGTAACTAGGTACGTCCAAGGAGGAAGACAGCACTAGTCCCTGCTCTTATGCCCGTGACCATCCGGATAACCAGTCCAGATATAGAACATCCAATTGGTATAGGTCACAGCAAAAAGTATGCAGACTTACAATTTCAAAAAGGCTGTGGTCTTTATTTAGGTCATCAGCAATGCATGCATTGCTGATGACCTAAATAAAGACCACAACCTTTTTGAAATTGGGAGTCTGCATACTTTTTGCTGTGACCTATACCAATTAGGTAACTAGGTAGGTAGATCAGGAAGCCAGATATGTAGGTAGGTGACAAGCCAGGTAGGTAGAGGGCTAGCTAGGTAGTTAGGCAGCCATGTATGAAGGCCAGGTAATTACATAGTTAGGTAGCTGGTTATGTAGATAGTTAGATAGCCTGTTATGTAGGTAAGTAGTTAGGCATCAAGGTATAAAGTTTGGTAGCCCCCTCCTTCCCCATAGGTATAGGCAGCAGAGTTAACCCCCCCTTCCCTGCAGGTATAGGCAACAGAGTTAACCCCCCTTCCCTGTAGGTATAGGCAGCAGAGTTAACCCCCCTTCCCCAAAGGTATAGGCAGCAGAGTTAGCCCACCACCCTTCCCCATAGGTATAGGCAGCAGAGTTAACCCCCCTTCCCAATAGGTATAGGAACAAAGTTAACCCTCCTTTCTCCTTAGGTATAGGCAGCAGAGTCCCCCCTTTCACCATAGGTATAGGCAGAGTTAACCCCCCATTCCCCATAGGTATAGGTAGAGTTAAACACCCTTTTCCCCATAGGTATAGGCAGAGTTACCCCCCTTTTCCCATAGGTATAGCAGAGTTACTCCCTCCCCCTTTCCCCATAAGTATAGGCAGAGTTACCCATCCCCCCCTCTTCCCCCTAGGTATAGTCAGAGACACCCCCTCCTTCCCCATAGATATAGGCAGAGTTACCCCCCTCTTCCCCATAGGTATAGGCAGAGTTACCCCCCTTTCCTCCTCTTTCCCCATAGGTATAGACAGAGTTACCCCCCCTTTCCCCATAGGTATAGCCAGAGTTAGGCCCCCCCCTTTCCCCGTAGGTATAGGCAGAGTTAGCCCCCTTTCCCCATAGGTATAGGCAGAGCTACCCCCGCCCTTTCCCCATAGGCATAAGCAGACTTACCCCCCCTTTCCCCATAGGTATAGGCAGAGTTACCAATCAATGCATAGATAGTGCCACTAAAGCCAAACAGTACCCGCACTCACAGCACATCTAGCGTCTTCAGGTTCCAAACGTGGACATCACCCGGTGGGGCTCCAGACAGTAACGGGGGGCCCCCAGGGATGAGACCTCGTCCCTGAGCGCCCCCTGTTACTGTCTGGAGCCCCGCCGGGTGATGTCTACGTTTGGAACCTGAAGATGCTAGATGTGCGGTGAGTGCGGGTACTGTTTGGCTTTAGTGGCACTATCCATGCATTGAATGGTACTTCCCTCTATTTTTTTCCCCCAGCACCTCCGCATGCAGCTAGTTTTGCACACCATATGACACCTGTCTGTTCGCTTTCCCATCAGTGAGTACTATGATCATAGGGCTTTAGACTATCAGCAGTGCCACCTCAGAACCTCTTACATCAATATAGGCAGAGTTACCCCCCACTTTCCCCATAGGTATAGGCAGAGTTGAACACCCTTTTCCCCATAGGTATAGGCAGAGTTACCCCCCTATTCCCCATAGGCATAGGCAGAGTTACCACCACCCCCTCTTCCCCATAGGTATAGGCAGAGTTACCCCCCTCCTTCCCCATAGATATAGGCAGAGTTACCCCCCCTCTTCCCCATAGGTATATTTAGAGTTACCCCCCTTTCCTCCCCTTTCCCCATTGGTATAGACAGAGTTACCCCCTTTTCCCATAGGTATAGGCAGAGTTACCCCCCCTTCTCCCATAGGTATAGGCAGAGTAACCCCCCCTTTCCCCATAGGTATAGGCAGAGTTACCCCCCCCTTTCTCCATAGGTAGAGGTAGAGTTACCCCCCCTTTCCCCATAGGTATAGGCAGAGTTACCCCCCTTTCCCCATAGGTATAGGCAGAGCTACCCCCCCTTTCCCCATACATATAGGCAGAGTTACCCCCCTTTCCCCATAGGTATAGGCAGAGTTACCCCCCCTTTCCCCATAGGTATAGGCAGAGTTACCCCCCTTTCCCCATAGGTATAGGCAGAGTTACCCCCCCTTTCCCCATAGGTATGGGCAGTTACGCCCCCCCTTTCCCCATAGGTATAGGCAGAGTTACCCCCCTTTCCCAATAGGTATAGGCAGAGTTACCCCCCCCCCTTTCCCCATAGGTATAGGCAGAGTCCCCCCCTTTCCCCATAGGTATAGGCAGAGTTCCCCCATTCCCCATAGGTATAGGCAGAGTTAAACACCCTTTTCTCCATAGGTATAGGCAGAGTTACCCCCCCCTCCCATTCCCCATAACTATAGGCAGAGTAACCACCACCCCCTCTTCCCTATAGGTATAGGCAGAGTTACCACCCACTTTTCCCATAGGTATAGGCAGAGTTACCCTCCCTCTTCCCCATAGGTATAGGCAGAGTTACCCCCCCCCTTTCCTCCCTTTTCCCCATAGGTATAGGCAGAGTTACCCCCCTTTCCCCATAGGTATAGGCAGAGTCCCCCCCCTTTCCCCATAGGTATAGGAAGAGTTACCCCCCCTTTCCCCATAGGTATAGGCAGAGTTATCCCCCCTTTCCCCATAGGTATAGGCAGAGTTACCCCCTCTTTCCCCATAGGTATAGGCAGAGTTACCCCCCCTTTCCCCATAGGTATAGGCAGAGTTACCCCCCCTTTCCCCATAGTTATAGGCAGAGTTACCCCCTCTTTCCCCATAGGTATAGACAGAGTTACCCCCTCCCTTTCCCCATAGGTATAGGCAGAGTTACCCCCCCTTTCCCCATAGGTATAGGCAGAGTTACCCCCCTTCACCATAGGTATGGGCAGAGTTACCCCCCATCCCCATAGGTATTGCCAGAGTTACCCCCTTTCCCAATAGGTATAGGCAGAGTTGCCCCCCTTTCCCCATAGGTATAGGCAGAGTTACCTCCCTTTCCCCATAGGTATAGGCAGAGTTACCCCCCACTCTTTCCCCATAGGTATAGGCAGAGTCCCTCCCTTTTCCCATAGGTATAGGCAGAGTTCCCCCCTTTCCACATAGGTATAGGCAGAGTTCCCCCCCCCCTTTCCCCATAAGTATAGGCAGAGTTGCCCACCCCATCATCCCCATAGGTATAGGCAGAGTAAAAAAAATAAAATTAAATGATGCTCACCTGATGTTCCACGCAGCGATCTCCTCAAAAGCAGGGGCCCGTGTCTTCTCCCCTCCATAGTACATGTGTCGATGAGTGACGTCATCGGCGCCTGTGCTGCGTGGGGGTGGAGGTCACGTCTCCTTTGTGTAAGCTGCAGATGCAGCTCAGACAGAGGGGACGCCTTCTCCTGTATGTGTGTGTATTGCACATACCGGAGAAGGGTGCACTGTCCGCTGGGGAAATCCCCATAGCAAACATACGCTGCTCTGGACAGTTCCTAAAATGGACAGAGATGTCAGCAGAGAGCACTGTGCTCATGATGTCAGCAAACAGCTCTGTGTTTCAAAAAGAAAATAATTTCCGCTGTAGTATTCAGCAGCTAATAAGTACAGGAAGGATTAGGATTTTTTCATAGAAGTAATTTACAAATCTGCTTAACTTTCTGGCACCAGTTGATTTAAAAAAAAAAAAAAAAAGCTTTTCACCGGAGTACCCCTTTAACCACTTAAGGACATAGGATGTTCTCTAACGTCCTCGCTACCTGGGCTTTAATGCCCAAGGAAGTTAGAGAACGTCCTGTTGTATTTCCGGTCCCTACCGCTCGCCGGGCAGAGGTCGGAACTGGATGCCTGCTGAAATCCTTCAGCAGGCATCCAGGGCAAACGCTGAGGGGGGCCATGTAGGGAAATCGCCCTTGCAATCTGCGGCGATACCGGGCTGATCGGGTCTCTGGGACCCAACCGCCCGGTAATTTTGCATGATCCCGGCTGTCACAGACAGCCAGGACCATGCTAAAGCATAGGAGCGAGGTGGCAAACCGTCCACCTCCTCCGATACCCTGCGATCCGTCGGTTAACTAACCGACCAATCGCAGGGGGGGGGGGGCGGATACTTCCTCCCGTCCTGCCCGGCCCCTGAATGTCCGTAGAGGATGGGAGGAAGACCGGAGGACGCGGCGGGGGACGGGGGAGTGCTGGGGACCGGCCCGGTACTTACCTCGTCCCTGAAGACCCGGATCCCGGCGACGGAGGCGACAGGTGAGTTGATCTTCAGCCGCAGTCGGGCCCTTTACAGCAATGCACGTCGCCGTAAAGCGACATGCATTGCTGTATTTGGACCCTGTAAACTACAACTCCCAGCATGCCCAGACAGCCCTTGGCGTCTGGGCATGCTGGGAGTTGCAGTTTTGCAACATCTGGAGGTCCACAGTTTTCGGACCACTGTGCCCTTCCAGATGTTGCAAAACTACACATCCTCAGCATGCCCTTACTGTCCAGGCATGCTGGGAGTTGTAGTTCTGTAACATCTGGCCCTTCAGATGTTGCAGAACTACAACTCCCAGCATGCTTGGACAGTTTTGGCATACTGGGAGTTGTAGTTTTGCAACATCTGGAAGGGCACAGATTGGGAAACACTGTATTAGTGGTCTGCAAACTGTAGTCCTCCAGATGTTGCAAAACTACAACTCCAAGCATGCTGGGAGTTGTAGTTCGGCAACATCTGGCTCTAAAGATGTTGCCGAACTACTACTCCCAGCATTCCTGAGAAGGCTGAGAGTTGTGGTTTTGCAACAACTGGAGGCCCACTGGTTGGGAAACATTGTCTGTTTCCTAACTCAGTGTTTCCCAACCAGTGTGCCTCCAGCTGTTGCAAAACTATAACTACCAGCATGCACTGATAGACTGTGCATGCTGGGAGTTGTAGTTTTGCAACAGCTGGAGGTCCCCCCCTGTGAATGTACAGGATACATTCACATGGGCAGGGGGCTTACAGTGAGTATCAGGCTGCAAGTTTGCGATGCAGCAAATTTTGCACGGCAGCTCAAACTCGCAGCGGGAAACTCGCTGTAATCCCCCGCCCGTGTGACTGTACCCTAAAAACACTACACTACCACAAAATAAAATAAAAAGTAAAAAAACACTACATATACACATACCCCTACAGAGCCCCCCTCCCCTCCCCAATAAAAAGGAAAAACATCTGGTACGCCACTGTTTCCAAAATGAAGCCTCCAGCTGTTGCAAAACAACAACTCCCAGTATTGCCGGACAGCCGTTGACTGTCCAAGCATGCTGGGAGTTTTGCAACAGCTGGAGGCACCCTGTTTGGGAATCACTGGCGTAGAATACCCCTATGTCCACCCCTATGCAAATCCCTAATTCAGGCCTCAAATGCGCATGGCGCTCTCACTTTGGAGCCCTGTCGTATCTCAGGGCAACAGTTTAGGCCCACATATGGGGTATCGCTGTACTCGGGAAAAATTGCCTAACAAATTTTGGGGGGCTTTTTCTCCTAACCCCTTATGAAAAGGTGAAGTTGGGGTCTACAACAGCATGTTAGTGTAAAAAAATAAATTTTTCTCATGAGCTGTAAACAATAATCATCACAATTATGACAAGTCACGGCTTGAACTATCTTGCTTTGCATGTGATGAGTGTCTCTCATATGTTATTTTCACTTTTTAGCTTACATTACTGAAATAAATGAACTTTGCACAATATTTTAATTTTTCGAGTTTCACCTGTATATTACTTTCAATCTTTGTCATTCATTTTTTGCACTTTTGGTTTGGTTTTACCCAAATGAATGTCTTTGCTTTCTAACAATGTTGTCCAGAAATAAATAAAAAAGGAGTTTGAAAACCCTGAAAGAACTCTGCTTCCTGTAGGTTCGCAACTTCTCACTAACCATGGGGATGGAGCTGAGGTCAATGTAAGTTTCCCAATTCTCTCCGCACTCCCTAACCTTAATTCAGTGACATTGTCTGCAGGAAGGAGAACAGACATATTGAAGTTCCAGGTATCAGAGCTGATATAAATGTCATCCTTATTTAATGTAAGGTAAAAATTGTCTCTTACGAAGATAAAGTGACTGCTCCGCTATGGAAATAGCCTCCACACGTTCACCACACTAGAGATATTGTTGTACTGTTTTGCTAATCATATTTCTAGAAAGATTTCCCTGCAAGGAACATCTGTTTCACCAATCCTGACCCTGACTTGTAGAACTGATAGGAGAATGTGCATCTGGTTTTTGTGTTTCACTGAAATGGAAACAAGTGACTTGGAATAAATATGTCCCTGAAGTATAAATATGTTGTCTTCATATTTCATATTAATGTTTTGTGGGGAAGGATAATAAAGAGGTTTCATATCAAGGAGAGAGAAAGGAATACATCCAACTGCATGATAATAGAGAGAAACATACAGACATACAAACATTTTTTGAAAATGTTTATTTAATGGGTTTTCCATTATATTCCGCTATCCAAAGAAAAATTGACAAGCATTAGATCATCAGGAATTCGACGACTGGGACCCCTTGTAACCTTGAGAACAAGGACCTGATTTGCTCCTCTGAATGGAGTGGCTAGCTGCGCATGCGCAGTGCAGCTCCTTTCATTGTCTATGGGAGCACCGGAGATCTGCAGTGCATGTGCAGCCCATTCCCATGGGAGACTTGCTCCATTCTTAAAATTGCAGGGGGTCCCAGTGGTCAGACCCCCTCATCATCTGACACTTACCCCCTATTCTATGGATAGATGCATAAGGGTTTTAAGTTAGAATACCCTTTTAAAACCTGAATTATGTCTTATTACCTGAATTATTTTCTAACAGTTACACAATTTCTTTTAACTGTAACCCTTGGTACATATATATAAACACTGCTCCCTCCTTTTAAGGAAACAGCACCAATCACTGAGTCCGGATAAAGTGCATGTTAAGATTCTTTATTGCATTAGAGCATGGGATGCAACGTTTCGGCGTACAAGCCTTTGTCAAGCCTGCTTGACAAAGGCTTGTACGCCGATACGTTGCATCCCATGCTCTAATGCAATAAAGAATCTTAACCTGCACTTTATCCGGACTCAGTGATTGGTGCTGTTTCTTTAAAAGGAGCACTGTTTGTATATCCAGCCTGGCAAGCTGGGGGATAACTGCACCACACTGATGGCCTTCCTGTGCTGAAACCCTTCTTTCACTTTTACATATATATATATATATATATATATATATATATATATATATTGTATTAGGTATCTAGTCCTGCGAAAAAAAAGTGTGGGCTCGAGGGCTGTCCCTGCAAGATTCCTGCTAATGGGAATGGTGTTCCTGTTATGGAAATAGTCCAGGAACTCAGTTCCCACACGTTCCTGCAGGACATATTCATGTTATACTGGTGTTTGAACTTACTCCCTAGGGGGGTTGGCAGTCATGCCACTCAGGTAAATAGGCAGGACCTGTGCCTGCCTGGAGCCCTTAGGGTGATCATGTGCCTTGGAGGGTGTTAGGGTTCTGCACCTTTTCCAGGAGGGGGCCCCCAAAGATTATAAAAAGGTGGAACAGGCAAGAGGATGAGAGTATGCATGACTGCCGCAACCAGTGTGCGACGAGCAGTGCTGTGTCTCTGACCGCTTGTGCTAAAAGCTTGTGAAGCTGTGCTGAGGAAGTGACCCAAAAGTATAAGGGTATGTTCACGTTACGTAATTCACAAAATTGCTCCTGGATCATTGGGAGAAGTTTCTCTTTGAGGAAATCAGATACCATAGAGAAAATAGGTTTACCCCAGAATGTTGCAGTGTTATCTGTTTACGGTGGTAAAGTTATTTCTTTCTGATAAAGCCCCCTTCATACTGTTTGGAACAACTGGAAAATCAATTGTCCATAGAATAAAGGTGAGCGCTACCATGAGTCCTGTGTCTTGCCTCCTCCTCAGCATCATTAAACCACATCCTGAGCATCTCCCTCCACCCCCGATCCCCGCTCGCTCTATCTACCTGCGGTGAGAGTCCGCAGCTCCTGTCCCTGCCGACTGCTAGGCAGGGGATAGATCTTGTGGGGTCAGAGGCTGACACGTCAGGGGCTTGGAGCAGACATGCTTGGCTGTGCCTGCTGCTCCCATCAGCCCCTGGCCTGTCCTTCTGACCCTGCTTGAGCAACAGGGCCCATGTAAGTTTTAAAAAAAGAAGTGCTGGCAGAGGCGGGCCCGGGACATGTTGCTGCAGAAAACATTATAGTGAAGTGGCAGGGGGGCCCTGTGGGCCCCTCTGGCTATGAGACCTGGTCGCGAACAAGACCCTTGCGACCTCTATAGCTTCGCCATTGATCTTGAGACCATTCATGTGTGGGGTTGTGTGTTATCCAAGGCACTTGGCTCAATCATAATTTTTCCTAAGAACGTGGCCGTGAATAAAGAATGATATAATGCTCCATGGGTGTGGACCCACTATGCCACAAGAGGCAGCTGGACAGGCAAGCAGAATGGGCCAAACTAACACTAAAGGTAGCATCAAAAACAGGTGTTTATTAGTGTTGCTCGCGAATATTCGCAATGCGAATTTTATTCGCAAATATCGCATATTCGCGAATTCGCGAATATTCGCGAATATAGCACTATATATTCGTAATTACGAATATTCTTTTTTTTTTTTCCACAGTACACATCACAGTGATCATCCCTCTCTGCTTCCAGCTTGTGTGGTGTAAAGAAGGCTCTAATACTACTGTGTGAGACTGGTGTGCGAATTTTTGCATATGCGAAAATTTGCATATGCAAATTTTTGCATATGCAAATTTTTGCTTATGTTCATTTTTGTGTATGCAAATTTTCGCATACGCGAATTTTTGCATATGCGAAAATCGCGAATATTCGCGAATATATGACGAATATTCGTCCATATATTCGCGAATATTCGCGAATTCGAATATGGCCTATGCCGCTCAACACTAGTGTTTATTAGCCAAGTAGGTAAAGACAACAGCTAGCCAAGATGGCCACAGGTGCAGGCTAGCTGGAACAAGCAGAAGGCAGACAGGAATTGGGGGTAGACAGTCCAATTTTATTACCAGGAGAGAAAGGTCAGGTGCCAGGGGGATTAGACAAAGGCAAAGTACAGTATACAAGCTAGTTCACCCTGCTCTGTACTGATGAAAGCCTGAAACAGCTGTCGCTTCTCGGCCTTTTGGCTAAGATCAAGTGTAGTATCTGTTCTTATCAGTTTTCATGCTGGTGGGGATGGGTGCTGCATGGAGGATGCAGGTGTACCAGGGCTTTCCGGGGCTGGTTCTGAGGAATCAGCTCGACGGCTGCCCCGATGTGACCTGTTCCCTCCGGGTCTCGCCATGAGGCTGAGAGGGTCTAGAGCCGAGGTACTTTTGTGCCTCGGGGAGTGGTGACCCCGAGGTGCCGAAACTCACTGGGAGGATCGGCTCACTGAGTTGAAGCACAGGCACCATAATCTCTTCACCTTGTGGCACTCACCTCTTGATTCCCGGCCTTCTGGCTAGGATCAGAGAAATTTTTATAGATCCGGCCGGATGTCCGGGCAGTATGTCTGCACACATTCACTTATTTATTTCTTTTTGTCTCACTGTGTCACTTTTTGTGTGTTCACAGGATTTGTCAGGATGCGGTAGCCCTTCTGGGTGTCCCTCCTGGCGGTCTAGGGGAGGTGTGTGTGGCCATTAGGTTCCTCACCTCCCTGCAAACACCCCGGGTACTCCTGCTTTGGCAGGGTACCTACCGTTATCGGCTCTGCGGGCAGATACCTTGGCTAACGCCAAGGGGGATGCCGGAAGCATTTGTGGTCCCCTAGTAGCTTCGGCGAACATCGAACCTGGAACCTCGCAGGTACCTTTTGGTACGGAGGCGAAGGGTAAGGTTTGTTGGGGGCCTCTCTCCTATCGGAGAAGGGCTTGCGATAGACCGCATCCTTTGTTCACGTTTTTTTTAGTGTAACACTTTTGCACTTTTTCTTGCACTTTGGGTGAATCGAGAGCACGTTCCTCGGCTTTAGATAAAAAAAAAAAAGTACAGTATACAGACAGGATCAGGAACACAGGTTTAGCAGACAGACAGGGACCTTAGCAGTACTAAATACGCAACCTTGCTGAGGCCAGGAACAGCAGGTGTAGCAGAGTTATATATGCAGAGCCTGGCTGTTATTGGAGGACGACAGAGTGGAAACTGCAACAGAGTGGACGACAGAGTGGAAACTGCAACAAGAGACACACCAGAGCAGGAAGAGCAGGAAATACAGCAGACACATGGCACAGAGAATTTTGCCAAACGCTGGTAAGTAGAGATGTCGTGAATTGTTCGCCGTCGAACTGTTCCCGGCTAACTTAGCATGTTCGCGTTCGCATCGCTGGGCGTACATATGTGAAGTTCGATTCGCCTCCTATACTTTAACATTGCGGTAAACTTTAACCCTGTGAGTCAGAGTCAGCAGACACATTACAGCCAATCAGCAGCAGTCCCTCCCTTCCAGACCCTCCTACCTCCTGCACGGATGCCATTTTACCTTCATTCGGCATGCTGCAGGCTTAGGAAGTGGAGGGTTAGAGAAGCTGCTCCTGCTGTATAGGGAAAGCGATAGCTAGGTTGCTGCTAGGTGGTGTATTCAGGGTCCACTTTACTCCTAAAGCTCTAGTCTAACATCTGCTTTAAGGACAGCACCCAAAAAAGCCCTTTTTAGGGCTCAAATATCAGTCCGTGTGTCTTGCAACAGCTGGAGGCACCCTGGTTGGGAGGGAACCGTTGGTTAAAAGGGTACTCCAGTGTAAAACTTAAGTTCCTTCAAGCAACTAACTACAGTATTAAAAGGGCTATAAGTTCAGTCCGTGTGTCTTGCAACAGCTGGAGGCACCCTGGTTGGGAGGGAACCGCTGGTTAAAAGTGGTACTCCAGTGTAAAACTTAAGTTCCTTCAAGCAACTAACTACAGTATTAAAAGGGCTATAAGTTCAGTCCGTGTGTCTTGCAACTGCTGGAGGCACCCTGGTTGGGGACCTCTGCTTAAAAGGGAAACTCCGCTGGCAACCTTTTTTGCTCATTGTCACACTAGTGCAAATCACATTTGGTGTGACATTTGTTCAAATTAAAAAAAAAATACCTTTTTTGGCTGTGAAATAAAACCAGTGCTGGGGGGCTCTAACTATGTGCTGCCTAATATGGGGGAATCTATATACTGCCTAAAGGGGGATCTAAATATGTGCTGCCTAAAGGGGGCTCTATGTGCTGCCTAAAGGGAGGCCCTAACTATGTGCTGCCTAATATGGGGGAATCTATGTGCTGCCTAAAGGGGGGCTCTAACTATGTGCTGCCTAATATGGGGGAATCTATGTGCTGCCTAAAGGGGGGATCTAACTATGTGATGCCTAAAAGGGGGGGGGGGCTCTATGTGCTGCCTAAAGGGAGGCTCTAACTATGTGCTGCCTAATATGGGGGAATCTATGTGCTGCCTAAAGGGGGGCTTTATGTGCTGCCTAAAGGGGGCTCTAACTATGTGCTGCCTAACATGGGGGAATCTATGTGCTGCCTAAAAGGGGGATCTAACTATGTGCTGCCTAAAGGGTGCTCTATGTGATGCCTAAAGGGGGATCTAACTATGTGCTGCCTAAAGGGGGCCCTATGTGCTGCCTAAAGGGAAGCTCTACCTATGTGCTGCCTAAGGGAGGCTCTAACTATGTGCTGCCTAATATGGGGGAATCTATGTGCTGCCTAAAGGGGGGATCTAACTATGTGATGCCTAAAGGGGGGCTCTATGTGCTGCCTAAAGAGGGCTAAAGCACGTTATTCCAAACCATTTAGGAATAATAGGTGATTTATGCCCTTTATGGATTAAAACCAGACTCTGAATCAATTATGTAATTTTCCATGGGAGTTTTGCCATGGATTCCACTCCGGCACTCCACAGTCCAGGTATTAGTCCCCTTGAAACAACTTTTTAATCACTATTGTGGCCAGAAAGAGTCCCTGTGGGTTTTAAAATTTGCCTGCCCATTGAAGTCAATGGCGGTTCGCCCCCGGTTCACAAACATTTGCGAACCGAAAATTTTATGTTCACAACATCACTACTGGTAAGTACCAGGACACATGGTAGCTGGTGGTTGCCAACCAGCAGCATTAGAAATCGTATCTCCAAGAGCATCTTCCAACCATTCAGGATCATTTTAGTGATGAGCTATGCTTTTTCCAGCATGATGTTGACCATTTCCCATGGCACAAGTTATGGCCTGAAAACTCCCCAGATTTCAACCCCATTGAGAACCTGTGGCCAATCCTCCAAAAGCAGGTGAACACAACAAAACACTAAATTGTGATAAACTCCGAGCACTGAATAGGCCGGAATAGGTTGTTCTCAGTCAAGATGTGGCCCCAAAGCTGATATCCAGTGTGTCGGAGAAAGTTGCAAAAGCCTTAAAAAAGACTTTGCAAAAATTTGATGTATTTGTCAATAGAAATTAAAAAAACTTATGGAATGTTTACAATTGTACATTAGTAACCACAGAAACATCTGACTGAAAGAACTAAAAACACTAAAGCAGCAAACTTTGTACAAACCAAAATTTGTGTCAGTCCTAAAACTTTTGGCCATGACTGTACTTTTTTATGTAAATTCCTTGTGGTTTGGAAAAATTCTGCTAGCTGTCATATGATAAGAATGTATACTCCCAGTACATTAAAATCTATTGTGATCACACAGGTATGCAATGTGTTGTAAGACAAGACAACTGGAGCCATACACCTATTATTATCGAAACATCCTCGGCAAAGAGGCAGTGAAAATTGTTTTTGAATATAGGCAATATGATCACAGGCAATGAAACATGACTAGTACAATTTGGTAACTAGGGCAATGTCCCAAAAATTCACAACCCGAATTAACAAATTACAATAAAGTTATATACAATTCAAAGAGATACAGCAGTCGGCACTAACATTAAAGGGGTTCTCCACCATAAGGGGATTTTAGTACGTACCTGGCAGACAGTAATGGACATGCTTAGGAAGGATCTGCGCTTGTCTTGGGGCTAAATGGCTATGTTATGAGATTATCATAACACTGTGGCTAACTTTTTGTGAACTGATATTTCCTGTTTGACTTTTCTCTTTTTGACTATAAATCCCACAATTCCATTTTCCTCCTTCCCAAACATCAGCCACCCCACCCATTGAAACATAAATGAGCTGCATCAATTCAAAAGACCTGTTGTTTTCAATTTGGGTGACTACAGCTGTTGCATTAGTTGTAGATTGATCACTCTCCTACCAAGCGATCGCTCCACCCATTGAAGCAGACCGGCTCCTTGTCATCAGCTGACTAGTGAGTCAGGTCTCGGCCGCATTGCAACCTGGGAAAAATCTGAGACAACAGTCATTTTGTATGCTGTAAAAAATCAATAGTGGAGTGAAAATCACAGAAAACTGTCACACACAGGTACAGACACTATATTAGGAACTACACTAACTTTACATCCCCTGTAGCAAATAAAAAAAATTCCTGGAAAACTATGCTGCCTACACCTACTGGGGGAGGGGAGGGGGGAAAACTCTGCTGCCTGCACCTACTTGGGGGGGGGGGGGACTCTAACTCTGCTGTTTACACCTACTGGGGGGGACTCTGCTGGGGGGAAGGGGAAAAACTCTTCTTCCTATACCTACTGGGGGATCCTGATGCCTACACATACTGTGGGGGGAGGCACTGATGTCTATACCTACTGTGGGGGGGACCCTGATGCCTACACCTACTGTGGGGGGGGACCCTGCTGCCTACACCTACTGTGGGGGGGGGGCCCGCTGCCTACACCTACTGTGGGGGAACTCTGCTGCCTACTCCTACTGTGAGGGAACTCTGATGCCTACACCAACTGTGGGGGAACTCTGTTGCCTACACCCACTGTGGGGAACTCTGCTGCCTACATCTACTGTGGGGGAACTCTGCTGCCTACACCTAATGTGAGGGAACTCTGCTGCCTACACCTAATGTGGGGGACTATCTACTATGTTCCTGCCTAGCTAATATGGGGACAAACTACTAAACTAATAGGAGGGCTACCTACTAACTACAAAGGGGGTTTTCATAGTGCCCCTCCCGAGACTTTGGATCTGCCACTGGGTGGAGGGGGTGTTGGCTACCTATTTGACTAACTCCCTGGCTACCTAACTTTGTACCTGAATGCGTAACCACTCACCTACATACCTGGCTATCTATCTACCTACATACCTGGCTGCCTAACTACCTACCAACATTTGCTACCAACCTACATACCTGGCTACCTAACTATGTATATACCTGGCCTTCATACATGGCTGCCTAAGTACCTAGCTAGCAACCTACATACCTGAAAAGTCACCTACCTACATATGTGGCTTCCTTATCCACCTACCTAGTTAACTATTTACCTGGCTACCTACCTACCTGCCCTTTTACTGTGCAAGACACCAAGGAGGGCTTTATAACAGCTAGGGGCTTATAGAACTGGAAACATTTAGAGTCTAACATGTTTGTCCAGCAGATGTTAAATGATTGACATGGGGTCGGATCCGGACAGAGAAGAAAAGGAAAGAGGACACAGCTGATCAGAAAATACATAATTGTGAGTCCCTTTATGTAACTGTAATCACTTGGTATACACATCCTGTGTAAAGCTGATATCTACCGCTATATGGTCCTGTATATAATCAATTACAGTAAATATAGTATACAGATCCTGTGTAGTATACTGGTCTGTGTATAGGGGTTTTATTCAGTACAGTATGGCAGTATTATCTAGTTATTGTGTGGTGGTATATATTTACTCCTTATATACTGGTGTTATTGGTCATGGAAAATTATTTTACCTACCTTAAAGGGTTTCTTGTATATAAAATTGAATCTAATTTGTGTTTAGGGCTGGTGGAGGGATTTAGGGAGAATAGGGGCAGAAGTGTGACCAGCGGCAGAGCATTGCAGGGGGCCCTTACTTTTTTTGGTCCGGGGTCCCAGAGTGTTGCCAGTCCACCCCTGCTGCACAAAGAGATTAAAGGGGTGCTCCGCCTCTAGACATCTTATCCCCCATCCAAAAGATAGCAGATAAGATGTCTGATCGTGGGCGGCCACCACGCCCCCTCCCATAGACTTGCATTAAGGGGGCGTGAGATCGCAAGGGTGCAGGGCCGCGTCATCACGATCCTCTGGCCCCTGCATCGTCAGTCATCAGGCAAGTCATCTCCATGCACCAGAAGACAAGGAGTGCTGCAGGAGAGATTGCGGGAGTTCCCAGCGGTCGGATCCACCGTGATCAGACATCTTAACGATGCAGGGCGGAGGCTCGTGACATCAAGGTCACACCCCGTTCGTTGCGTCATGGCCATGCCCCCTCAATGCAAGTCTATGGGAGGGGGCAACGGCTCCTTGCATTGAAGGAGCTGATCATAGGGTGCCCTCCCACTGGGACTCTTCAGATTCAACTGTAATCTGTGGAAGAACCTGGGAACAAGTTTTCAATATCCCAGCAGCGCCACCACAGGATAAAAGAAGCATTACACAATGCCTGTTAAAAACCAACCATCTTTGTAATGTATAAACATAATTCTTTCTTTAAAGCAACAGACACTATTTATTTTTGAGAATTTTTTTTTTATAAGCTAGATGGCTCCTTCAGTTTTAGGGCTTGTTCACACGAGTGGATTTACTTCCGTGTTTCCGGCTGTGGGTTTGAAGGGGGAGGGCTCTTCATGGCTGTCCCCAGCAGATTGTCTCTGTCGAAAATCCGCTGAAGACCCTATTAACTTTAAAGGGGTTCTCCACCCCAAGACATCTTATCCCCTATCCAAAGGATAGGGGATAAGAAGCCTGATCACTGGGGTCTTGCTGCTGGGGACACCCAGGATCTCTCTGCTGCACGCTGCGTTAATTTAGAGCATCGGGTGCAACATTGGAAGCTCGTGATGTCATGGCCATGCCCCCTCCCATAGACTTGCATTAAGGGGGCATGGCTGTGATGTCAGGAGCCTCCGCCAGTCATCCGGCACAGAACGAAGTTCACTCAGTGCACCGGATGTCTGGGGTTGTGCAGCAGAGATGGCGGCGTGACCCCCGCGATCGAACATCTTATCCCCTATCCTTTGGATAGGGGATAAGATGTCTGGGGGCAGAGTACTCCTTTATAAATCTTATGAAACACAGCGAATGGTGAGTGATTCTCTTTACACTCTTTTACATTTATAATAAAAGGTATGTTTTAATGTCTTTACTTAGCTTCTGTGATCACATAGAATTTTGGGTGTAGTGTGTTCTCCAACCTTACTACCTGGGTGCAATCTGTGATTCATGAATGTTGGCAATAGAGCTGAGCTTTCGAAAAGTTTGGTGAGCTGAGTTTTCCAAACTTTCTGAGAGTGTTCTGTTCTCGGCGATAACATCACAAGGAGGTGGGCTAGCAAGAAGAAGTCTGAAACAGCAACAGTTTCTTTACTGTATACCTTATACAACCATATAGATGGCTGTATAATGTATACACCCCAATGAATTAACTAGCACTGCTCAGCCGAACTAATTAATTCCTTCCTTGCTGGGCTGAGCTGAACTCACTGCTGTTAGCTGTGGACACAGCTCAACTCTGACTTTTCCAGGATTGCGCAAGCTGAAACTGCCAATGTTCGAAAGTTCGCGAGTCACGAAACCCCCTGAAGTTTGGATCTAATCCAGGTTCAGGGGCGCTCGGCTCACTCAACTTGGCAAGCAAAGATCTTAAAGTGTGTAAAAAATTTATACAGATATATAAAATTGAATACATTTTTATTGCACAAAAAAACTCACCGTTATTTGTTAAACTTGCAATACTCCTTTATGTCTGATATCAACAATAGCCTCTCTTCTGAAAATATATCTGCACTTTATTTTTTTATACACCTAAAGTTTTAGCAATTTTATTTAAGTAAACCTTCTCTTTATCAGTAATATTTTTTACTTTATTTTGTTTCTTTTTACCCACTGTTATGAGACCAAATTATCCTATTCTAAATCTCTCTCCCACATGTCATTTGGTCTCGACAAGGTTGATACACCTTTCCAGCTTCTGTCTTCTGTCTCTACCCCTATTCCCATAGTCACAGCAATGATATAGTGATGGTGAGTCATACCTCCAGCTGTTCTTCTTGGTGTACTGCGTGCTTTGATTGACAGGGCCCCTAGGAATGGAAATTAATTACCACGAGCATTACATTACAGCCAAGTTAAATACAATATGGAGTCATGACTGTGTGTCTGTATAATGGACAGCATTTCCCCCCCTAGATATTGGTCTGATTAGGACTCGGCAGAGTTTCCTCGCCTCATATGTTATGTAGCCTGGAGCTGAGTGACGACTGCATTATGGTCAGTCATTTATTTACTGTTCTGCATTCATCATAATATTCTGTCTGCATGATGTCGGAGATTGGGCTGATTAATTGGAGAATTAGATGTCTCTAACTAAATTCTCTAGTAATGTTCTAGTCAGAGAAAACTTTCTATAAAGTATCCAAAACTAAAGCTGCACAGATAGCCTAATTTTTATGGGATTGCAAAATGGGATATCCCTGTCCTATTCGTTGCTTTTACTGATGAAAAGTGGACCCAGACCTGTCTAGTATCCGATTTTGCCATAGTTTCCATACAGGGAAAATCTAATATTTACAGGAAGGCCATAATTAGAATTGAGCTAGCCGAGCCCCAAACCCGCATTCGATTCAAATGTGTGGGGGCGGGGGGTGGCTTCTGCTCCCCAAACTTTCAAACATTGCCAAGTTTGTTTCGCATGAACCTGGCAACTAGTGTTGAGCGGCATAGGCCATATTCGAATTCGTGAATATTCGCGAATATATGGATGAATATTCGTCATATATTCACGAATATTCGCATATTCGTAATATTCTCGTTTTATTTTCGCATATGTGAAAATTCGCGAATGCGAAAATTAACATATGCGAAAATTAGCATATACAAAATTAGCATAAGGGAAAATATGCGAAAATTCGCACACCAGTCTCACACAGTAGTTTTAGAGCCTTCTTTACACCACACAAGCTGGAAGCAGAGAGGGATGATCACTGTGATGTGTACTGTGGAAAAAAATAAAATAAAAATGAATATTCATAATTACGAATATATAGTGCTATATTCGTGAATATTCGCGAATTCGCAAATATGCGATATTCGCGAATAAAATTTGCATTGCGAATATTCGCGAGCAACACTACTGGCAACATCAGGGCTGAGCTCTGCTCTCAATTAACAGCTGCAACCGCTCCACCCTGCAAAGAAACAGTTTTTTAGTGCCAGTTGACTCCTTGGAGGCAGGAGGTGTATACAGTGAAGAGAGCGATACTTCCCATATCATCGCTGGTTCGTGCCTCCTCCTGTGTAGCTCCGCCCCCTAGTGACTTTATCGCTAGAGGCAGGGCTATACAAGAAGAGGCCCAGACCAGTGACGAGACGGTAAGTATCACTCTCTTTACTGTATACATTATATATATATATATATATATAAATATATATATATATCTACAGGGTGGGCCATTTATAAGGATACACCTTAATAAAATGTGAATGGTTGGTGATATTAAAGGAGAAGTCCCATGTAGAAATAGTATTGTGTTTTAAATGCAGAAGCAAAAGTTCTATCACTTTGTAAATCACTGACTTCACCCATCTTGTAAGTAAAACCTGTTTTTTTAGCTTCTTTGTTCAGAGAGGAAGTTCAGCAGCTCCCTGTTCTGATGACTTGCGACCCCCCATTGAGCTGCATTATGCTGGGGGCCGTGATGTCACAATTTCCCATAGTTCTGCAGCTTAGCCAGCTCTGTGTACGGCAAGGGCACCTCCCATGTGCAGCTTCAGCCAATCATAGAAGCCCCAGTGAGCTGAGCTCACGTGTCTTCATCTCCTCGGCAGGGAAGCATCTGACAGCCAGCTCAGTGTTTATAAGAGCAAGAACGATGTCCCAATGTCCTGAGAAGAAGCAGAGGGGGAGGGGGAGATCCATGCTTTGCCCTGCACTGATTACAATCTGACAGCAGGTCAGTCTGAAAGAACGATGTCCTGAGAATAGAAGCAGGGGGAGGGGAAACACTGAGCCTGCTGTTAGGAAAGTGATCAGTGTCTAGGTCAGTGTAGCCCAACCAGGGTGCCTCCAGCTGTTGCAAAACTAAAACTCCCAGGCATGCTGGGAGTTGTAGTTTCACAACAGCTGGAGGCACCCTGGTTAGGAAGCACTAGTCTAGGCTGGGCTACTTCTATGATGAACTGAAAGGCATTATGGGAGACAGGAAGTCAGGGACCTCCATGGACCAGGAAGTACCGATCTTTCAGAGGGGATTGCAGGAGAAGGGAGAGGGTGAGATACATGAGGAGCAGATTGTCAGAATGGTGAACTGAGGCACTTTCACATGATAGAAAAAAAAAATTGTGACTTGGTCCATGATACTTCTTCTTTAATTTCCTGTTTGTGGCACATTAGTACATGTGAGGGGGGAAACTTTTCAAGATGGGTGGTGACCATGGCGGCCATTTTGAAGTCGGCCATTTTGAACCCAACTTTTGTTTTTTCAATAGGAAGAGGGTCATGTGACACATCAAGCTCATTGAGAATTTCACAGGAAAAACAATGATGTGCTTGGTTTTAATGTAACTTTTAGAGATGAGCGAACTTTTCAAAAATTTGATTCGGCCGAAAAGTTTGTTTCGATCCGAATTTGTTCGCGGCGAATCAATATTAAAAAAGGCTATTTCTAGCCTACATACAGCCTCTATAGGAGTATAGAACACTTTGTTGTGTCCTAAAACGCATATAGAGTGTGCTGGGGTAGTGAAATAATATTGTTATTCATAATAGCAAACAGATTACCAGCATCGCTCTTAGAATCACTGCCGCACAGCAGAACAATGACAGAGCCTGGTGGTGGCATCAGTGTCAGGAGACCATATAGTGACTGAATGACATAGCGTGGAGGTGTTGGCAGCATGAGGACACCATATAGTGGCTGAATGGCACAGAGTGAAGGTGTTGGCAGCATGAGGACACCATATAGTGGCTGAATGGCACAGAGTGAAGGTGTTGGCAGCATGAGGACACCATATAGTGGCTGAATGGCACAGCGTGGAGGTGTTGGCAGCATGAGGACACCATATAGTGGCTGAATGGCACAGCGTGGAGGTGTTGGCAGCATGAGGACACCATATAGTGGCTGAATGACACAGCGTGGACAACATGTCCAGCAAGAGGAGACCATTTAGTGGCTGAATGGCACAGCGTGGAGTTGGCTGATGCACTAGTACACTACAAACCAGGGCTTCACAATCCCCCCCCCCCCCAAAAAAAAAAACCAACACAATGTATGACATTTTTGACAAAGATTTCTCATAGGTAGCACCCGTTCTCCAAAAATTAGAAATTTCCAGACCCAGGCCCCACCTGCGGCATCAGGAACCCATATATTGCCTGAAGGACACAGCCTGGAGTTGGCTGATGCACCAGTACACACCCGGGCTTCACAATCCCCTCCAAAAAATTTTAGAAATGTTTTAAATAAATACCTTTGTGTAAGAACAAGCGCATATCCAACAGTTCACAAGACTCTATAATGCAAGACGGTGGACCACCCAAAGACATTCTTCTCAAAAATAATAAACCACACAATGTTTGAAATTTTTTTACAAAAACTAATTCAATATGTGTGTAAGCGCATCTGTCTCCAAAAGATCAGATCACCAAAGGACTTTATTCGCCCAAAATGATGAAGCACAGTTAATCCCTGTCCGTATTTAAAAAAAAAAAATTTTCATAAAAAAATCACACGCAACAAGCGTTCCGTTGTGTAACGATTAGCATTCTGGAAAATTCTATTTTTATTACCGATAAAATTATCAGTAAATTTAAAAAAAAAACACTACCCAAGAGTGTTTAATTACCCCATACATTACACCAGGAGCAGTCAGGAGGAGCAGTACCCAAGAGGCTTTAAGAACCCCCTACCTTTGCACGATCAATTGCGAGATCGAGCAATACAAGGTGTGTTATGCCCTCAGATTTACGGGGCCGCAGACGCGCTCCACTGAACGAATTAGCGTGTCTCTATCTTTCATCGACCGGTGCTGGTAACCCGCTAACTCCCGGAAAGGTAAGCTGCCGCGAAGCAGGTGGTCTCCCCCGGGCACGATTGGCTCCAGAATTTCCACTACTGCCAACCACGCTGACTGCCAACCATGCTACTGCCTTGCTGACTGAAGGGCAACCTGCAACTCTCTTCTCCCGATGATGAACCCCCCTTTTCCTGAGATCAAGCAATAACAGGTGTGTTATGCCCTTAGATGTCCGGGGCCACAGGCGCGCTCCACTGAACGGATTAGGGTGTGTCCATCTTTTTTGGTAGCACCCGCAATCCAAAAATGTTAAATTCCCAGACCTAGGCCCCACTTCTGCGGCATCAGGAACCCATAGATTGCCTGAAAGACACAGCCTGGAGTTGGCTGATGCACGAGTACACAGTCGGGCTTCACAATCCACCCAAAAAAAAACGCAAAATTTTATTGAAATTGTCTGACAAAATACCAGTTATTTTTTTTAAAACAAGCGCATATACAGCAGTTCAGAAGACTCTATAATGCAGGATGGTGGACCACCAAAAGACATTCTTCTCAAAAATAATAAACCACACAATGTTTGAAATTTGGTTAAAAAAATTATTACATGTGTGTAAGCGCATCTGTCTCCAAAAGATCAGATCATAAAAGGATTCTAATCGCCAAAAATGATTAAGCAGAGTTAATCCCTCTCCATATATATATATATATATATATATATATATTTTTTTTTTTTTCATTAAAAAATCAAGCGTTCCGTTGTGTAACGGTTAGCATTCTGCAAATTACAATTTTATTACTGATAAAATTATCAGTAAATTTAACAATAACACTACCCAAGAGTGTTTAATTACCCCATACATTGCACCAGGAGCAGTCAGGAGTAGGCCTCAGCAGTACCCAAGAGGTTTTAATAACCCCTTACCTTGCCCGATCAATTACGAGATTGAGCAATAACAGGTGTGTTATGGCCTCAGATGTCCTGGGCCACACTAGCGCTCCACTGAACGGATTAGCATGTCTCTATCTTTCAAGGACAGGTGCGTGTTGCACGCTGAAACCAGTTCGTGATAGGGATCTGGGATTGCAATTATTTAACCTTAAAACGAGGAATTACCAGTAAGTGATGGTCATAAGCTGGCGTTTATTAAGTCCCAGCCCTTTGTACACACCGCCCGTCGCTATAAGCGATTGGATTAGTTAGTGAGTTGGTTAGTGAGGTCCTCGGATCGGCCCAGGCGGGGTAGGAGAAGGCCCTGGCAGAGCACCGAGAATTTAACGATCATTGTTGAAATTTGCATTAAGCATGTATTTAGCTACTGCTAAACTTCAAAAAATTATAGGCCCAAGGCCTGAGGCACCAGGGAGGCAAGTAGTTTGTGAAAGACACAGAATGAGTCTGGAGCAGTCATTCGCAGTACCCAAGAGGGTTTCATAACCCCTTACATTTAAAGATCAATGTTGACATTTGCATTAAGCATGTATTTAGCTACTGCTAAACTTCAAAAAATTATAGGCCCAAGGCCAGAAGCATCAGTTTTCCCCATATTAGGAGCATAGATGTCCCCCAGATTAGGCAGCATAGATGTCACCTAGATTAGGAGCATAGTTGTACCCCAGATTAGGCAGCATAGATATCCCCCAGATTAGGAGCATAGTTGTCCCCCAGAGTAGGCAGCATAGATGTCCCCCAGATTAGGAGCATAGTTGTCCCCCAGATTAGGCAGCATTGATGTCCCCCAGATTAGGAGCATAGTTGTCCCCCAGAGTAGGCAGCATAGATGTCCCCCAGATTAGGAGCATAGTTGTCCCCCAGATTAGGCAGCATAGATGTCCCCCAGATTAGGAGCATAGTTGTCCCCCAGATTAGGCAGCATAGTTGTCCCCCAATCAGCTCGGGCCGTTCAGAGCCAATCAAAGGGCCGTATGTGGCAAGCGGGCCGTACAATGCCCAGGTCTGCCCCAGAGGGTTTCATAACCAACCACAATAGAGAAAATGTTGTTGTAGGAGCATGGTCAATCTACTCAGACCCATCTGTCATTGGTGGCTGGAAATCCTGGCTGATCCATCCCTGATTCATCTTGACAAACGTCAGTCTCTCCACATTTTTCGTCGACAGACGAGTTTGCCTTGGGGTGACTATGGCCCTCGGCCGCACTAAACACCCGCTCTGATGGCACACTACTGGCTGGGCAGGACAGCTTTTCCAGGGCAAACTCCGCTAGTTGCGGCCATAAATCGAGTTTGGCTGCCCAGAAGTCCAGCGGATCTTCAACGGTTGTTGGCAGGGTCATGTCGAGGTATGCCACCACCTGTTGGTTCAGGTCCTGCTCCATGTCCACCTGCTGCTGATGAGTAGCTTCACTATGCGGCTGAAATAATCTACTCATCAGCGACTGTAGACTCAGGCTGCTGCTGATTGAGCAGGTGCTGCTCCTGCCACCCCTCCCCTCCCCAGCAGCCGTGGCAGTGGAAGGTGAGCGTAGAGGGCCCCCCGAGTCAGACCTGCGAGTGGATGGACCATGTGGCCGATAGGCATCGGCCAACCGACTACGTAGAAGCTCCCTGAAGTAGGTCAGTTTGTCCTCCCTCTCAGTAGGTGTAAAAAAGGCCCCTAGGGTCTAATAAGGTGGAGATCCAGAAGTCATCGCGCTGACGAATTTTGACAATTCGGGGGTCACTACGCAAGCAACTCAGTGCGTGTCACCTACCGGTAGTATCACCATTAATTTGTATGGGAGCAACGATGATGCCTGAGTGCTGAACTCGGGTCTTTTCGGCACTCCCATAGAAATGAATAAAGCACGTGCCAGCTGCAGCACGTGCTCCTCACTGAACGCCTGGTCCAGTCCCAGTGATTGCTGGACCTGTGGATAGGGAATAAGTTCATTTTTGCTGGAGATCTCCTTTAATGCTGTACTACTGTATGTTCCCTAGGATGCCATGTTGTTGAGTAACAAATAGCCTTGTTCACGAGATGTCAATGAATGAGATAATAGAGAACATAATTCTTCAGCTAATGCTTGTTCCATTTTTGTCATACCATGTGCACTACTTTTTTTCCCCAATTTCACGAGCAAGAGATTTGATCAAACTCTTCGTTTTAAACATCTCAGATAACAAAAATGGAAATTCAACTTGGCTGAGAATCTCATAACAGCTTAAGTTGTCTCATCAAAAATGTGGCTGTGGAAAAGTGTATGAAATATAATAAAGTTCTGTTTCTGTAGTTATGAGTATTCATCATCTGGGCAATACATATGTAGGTGGATTATATATTAATTAAGCTGAAGGTTGCGGCTCTTTGTTCCTTGTATTTGGAGTAAGAAGAATATAAAATATTCTGTGGAAAAAATATGCACTTGGAAATGGATCTGCAAGATTCTTAAAGGGTCAATATCATCAAAAATGATTTTTGAAACATTAACAGTTTTTAGCGCATTAAAGGGGTTGTCCACCATAAGGTGATTTTAGTACGTACCTGGCAGACAGTAATGATTATGCTTAGTAAGGATTTGAGCTGGTCTTAGGGCTAAATGGCCAAGTTGTAAGATTACCATAACACTGTGGCTAGCATTTTGTGAACTGGTATTTCCTGTTTGACTTTTCTTTTTTTTCACTACAAATCCCACAATTCCATTTTCCTCCCTCTCACACATCAGCCACCCCACCCATTGAAACATAAATGCGCTGCATCCATCAAAAGACTTGTGGTTTTCAATCAGGGTGACTCTAGTCTGCCATGATGTACTTTTAGCCACTTTATGTCAGCAAATATAGAACTACAATACCCCGATCATTCATAATATTAGAACCACTAACAAGTGAGGTTTTAACATTGACTATGTCATTATCATGGCATCTGTCAAGGGTTGGGAGATGTTAAACAGAAAGTGAATAGTCAGGTCTTGAAGTTGATGTGTTAAAATTAAGAAGAAGAGTTGTCAAGCATAAGAATCTGCCTATAGGCAAAATAGGCAGCTGCCTAGAGCTCCCTCTTTATGGGGGCGCCACTCTACCCGCTGCAAGAAAGTTAGTAACCAGCCAGCATCTGAAGCACCCGCCGTCATCTGAACCTCCCGCCCAGCCAGAACCACCGTTGCGTGAGGAGGGGGTTTATTACAGTGTGTCACCTCAGTAGTAGGTTAATACATGATTAGGAGGTTTGTTAGAGTGTGTCACCTCAGTAGTAAGGAGATTACATGAGGAGGAGGTTTGTTACAGTGCGTCACCCCAGTAGTTAGGTGGGGCATGTCAAAAGCCGGAGCCAATGGGCGGGGTCAAGGGGCGGCAAAATTTGCTTTGCCAAGGGGGCAAAAATCCATGCACCATTCCTGTATCTGAGGGACTCTGAGGCCAAACTGTGATGGCTAAATTCCCGGGTCAGAGCATCTCCAAAATGGCAGGTCTTGTGGGGTGTTCCCATTATGCAGTTGGAATTAACTGACAAAGGTGGTCCAAGAAGGGACAACCAGGAACAGGAAAAATGAACAGGAATAGACAGGTGTCAGAACATGCAGTACATTGCAGCTTGCTGGGTATAGGGGCGGTGTAGCTTACAACCGGTTGGAGTGCCTATGTTGAACCCTGTCCAGTTATTTTCACTTTTTCATAATGTGGACAACATAGAAAATGTACAGTTATTTGGGGACTCTGATACACTATGGGAAGAAGACAAGCCAGCAGAGGCAGTGTGATGTTCAGGGCAATGTTCTTCTGGGAAATTTTAGATCCTGGCATTCATTTGCATGTTACTTTGACTACTACAACCTACTTACACCTTGTTGCAAAACAAGTCCAATCCTTCATGGCAGTGGCCTCTTTCAGCAAGAAAATGTACCCAGACACATTGCAAACCTTGCTCAGGAATGGTTTGAGGAACATGAGATGACTGCATCTATAGCAAACTTTGATCTTAGTGGCATTGTCTGTGAAGCATGTTTTCTGTTGCCCAAACTTTCCAACTTGAGCACCTATGGCTATGTTCACATGATGTATTGGAAGCATTTGTTGTATTTCTTCTACACATTTGCAGTATGATGTAGATCTGGACTTGGATTTGTCCTGTTCACTGAGGCTAATCCAAGTCTGTTGTAATTGATGTGGAATCCTCTTCAATAAGTGAAATGTCAAATTCACATATAATCGTGCAGCTCATGCAGAATTGAATGCAGAATTTATGTTGGAATCCGAGCCCTTTACCTTCCTTTTCTAAGACTGCATTCATACCACGTTTATTACATACGGGGACCGGATCCGGCTGGGAGATGGGAAAACTGGGTACTCCCGTATCCCAACTGGATCCGGCCCCCATTTCATTCATTATGTCATTTTTCAGAGACCTTGTGAAGAACATAAGAATAAAGCTGATTTTTGTGACTGTCCCATTCATCTGAATAAAATGTACAGAAACCCATTCAGCTCAAACAACCTCACATAGGTGAAGGGAACCAATTTTGAGTTTCAGAAATTACTACATCAAATCTGTTGCATATGACTCCACCTTCCAAATTTCCACGAAGTCCCAGAAAAGACCGGGCTAAGCAGGTGTTAGATCTGACAGATGCTCTGCGGGTGTTTCTGTAAGTCAAAAGAAAATTGCTATCTAATGGCGATGGCGACCACACAGATACTGTACGTGCGTCAGATCTTGTCCTTTGATGTATCTTCAGGAGAAGAATACAGGGACAAGAAAAGAGAGATTCAGTTTGCCGTATTTTGTTTAGTCTAAGATCAAGATGTTACAATAGAGATGTCTTTGTTGTCTTGGTGGCTTTTCTTGCTTTTATTCCAGGTAAGTAGGGGATAATAGAGTAGCTGAACCTCCCAGGTACCTGGAAACTTGAACAAAAATAAAAAAAGAAGTGAATGAATTAGTGAATTATTAAATTAAAATGAAATTTGAGTAAAATCAGAAGATTCACTATACAATCATTCATAAGGAATCCTCCAGATGCCCAAAATGCATAATTTACCCCCATATGTGGCTTTAGGCCACCTTTAGCAGCTTGGCCAATGGCTGACAGAAGTATAATGCAGGGGGACTGCTCGTTGTAATGCATGTCAGACACCTTTATCCTTAGTACTATATGGTATAACATTATATGTGAATTTCTAGATATGTCGAGATATGTGCATTTATACCTGTCATAGGGGTTGTCACTCTTTAATTGTTTCTAGTTTTACATCCTTCCTATGTTACTGTATATCTAGTCAGATTTTCCATTGAACTGTAGGGCTGCTTGACATCAATGGATTTTAGGCTTATAGGGGGAGATCTATCAAAACATGTGTAAAGGAAAAGTGGTTCAGTTGCCCATGGCAACCAATCAGATTGCTTCTTTCATTTTTCACAGGCTTCTTTAAGAATGAAAGAAGCAACCTGATTGGTTGCTAACTGTACCACTCTTCCTCTGCACTGGTTTTGATAAATCTCCCCATTGAGGCTATTGATTTAAACCCCCCTTCCCCTCAGGTTTTTGCTTGTTCCTTCTCCCATGACTAGGGGAGATCCTAGCTGCTTGGCCCTCATCAACCTCCTCCCCAACCCCTTTCCCCAAAACAACAGACACAATTTTATTAATAAACAAATAAAACATTGTAACCACAACTTTGTATGAATGTCATACATTAATAATAACAAACAGACTCCCTTCAGGAACCATAAAGCACATAGCAGGAGAAGAACCCAGAGGCACCGTCCACCTTTAATCACCACCAAACAGTACATATAGGTCCTCCTACTTTACACCCAGCCACACCTCATTTAGCCCAGGAGCACCAACTTCAGACCCCCGAATCCCTCCCTCCAGGGACTTTACCACCGGGCCGTATACCATCCACGCCCACTTTTACTCTCCAAACTCCATCAAATCCACTAATGCCTACAGATCCTTCTCCTGCCCCTGCCACAACGACGGCGAGTGACCCTTTACTCGCCGACATTCCGCAAAACCAGCAAGGCACGCTTCACCACCTCCTTAATCTCCAGCAACCTCCGAACGTGTCCCCCCTCTGGTCACATAAGAGTGACTTACGATCCACACCAGGCACTTGGATAATAAAAGAAAAATTGCCAGCCAACATATCAGAAGAACAGCATCATAACAAATTAGGTCTCACATATAGCTCAAAATGATCCGATTCCCACCTACCAATGCGCTTAATTAAATCAGGACCCAACCCCCACCGAGCCGCCTCCGTCACCGCGTCTATGAGAAAGGAGTGCGAACTGTACTCCTCTGCACAATAGCCAGCATGCCGCAAGCACTTGCGGAACACCGCCATGAATTCAAAGCGCAACGAAAAAAAACCCTGTCCTTATGGACCAACAGGGGGCCCAAACCAGAAGGACGCACCAACATAAAACCCCGATAGCAGACACATCCCAGCCCCCTCCAAAGGTGCCAAATGAACCACCACTCCTCTACCCAACTGGTCTGTCTGGATCCGTGAACCAAATGCCCCATCCACGACTCGCACGTCCAACAGCAACAAACCCCCTGCCCTCCGCTTGGTAGGAGCAACCAGCTCTGAGATACGGAATGCCCCGAAAAACGCCAAGGCAAACGCCAGGCGAAACAGAAGAACCTCACACTCCGAAACACAAAGCCACGGAAACATGTGTCCCAGCTAAGACAACAGTCAAAAGGACACCAGCCTGCGTGTATCCCTATGCACCGTCCCTTTCAAAAAACCTGCACCGCCTGCCGGACCAGAAAAAATGTAGCAACATCCTCCAGCCCCCTAGCCTTTAACCAAAATGCAAGCGCCGACAAACGGCCACCCAACCCAGACAGAGAAACAGTCACACAAAAATCCCGGCCAATATAAAACAACATTGCCGCCTCCCACTCAGAAACTGTCTCCCCCAGCGCTAATCGCCCAACCAGAGCCTCCCAATCAGCCCACCACCGACAATATGCCGCCCAGGTAGCCCCACTCACGGACCGGCTGACCAGACCCATCGCCACAGCTACACCAGACTCCACAGCCAGACGGGACAAGGGACCACATTCTCCGCTGCCTCCGGCACCAACACCCGAAGACGCTCCGAATGAAAATGAGAGAGGGCATCAGCAACATCATTAACAACCCCGGGAACATGCAAGGCAACAAAGTGAGAATTGAGTTCAAAACCCCGCAGCACCAGTCTGCGCAACAAACAGACCACCGGCGGGGAATTCTCTGACTGTCTATTAATTGCTTGCACCACTCCCAGGTTATCGCAAAGGAAACATACTTTCCAATTGCGAAATGACTGCCTCCAAATTTCCACCACAACAATGTTGAACAACTCCAACAGTGCCAGGTTCTCAGTGAACCCTGCTGTCTGCCAAGCAACAGGCCACCTCCCCGCACACCACTGTCCCTGCAAAAGCGCCCCAAAGCCACAGCTCCACGAAACATCCGTGAACAGACATAAGTCTCCACTAGACACTGGACGTCCCATGACCATTGACCGACCATTGTAGAGGCTCAAGAAATCCCTCCAAACCCCCAAGTCAGCATACAGCCGAACAAAATGATGCGCCCGAACCACCCCGGCCGTTGCCGGCAAAACACGAGCCCCATGGGCATTATACGGCAGGCAAAATTAAGCCGACCCAATAATGCCTGCACCTCCTTCAAATGCAATTTGTGGCCACCACACCCCTGCTCCACTGCCGCCTTCTGCTCGGAGAGCTTATCCTCCAGCAACCGGAATTCCATGGCCACCGTGTCTATCACTATGCCCAAAAATGTAACAACTGTTGCTGGACCTTCCGTTTTTTCCAGGGAAAAAGGGACCCTGAACCAGCTAGCCACCTGCTCCATCACTTGCCGCAGGATCGCTCAGACTCTAGACCCTGCTGGGCCGATGAACAGGAAATCATCCAGGTGGTGAAGCACGGAGTCAATCTGCGACTCCCGCCTCACCACCCATTCCAAAAATGAACTAAACTGCTCAAAATAGGAACACAAAACCGAATAACCCATGGGCAAACATGGATCCACAAAGTACCGCCCCTCTAAACAACACCCTAACAACGAAAAACTGTCCGGATGGACGGGCAACAGCCAAAAAGCCGCCTCAAGGTCCGTTTTGGCTAGCAAAGCCCCCTGCCCATAACGCTTCACCCACACTAGAGCCACATCAAAGGATGTATACGACACAGCGTAAACCGTCGGATTGATGCCATCATTCACCAACTCCACCACCGGATGGGAAAGGTGGTGAATGAGACGGAATTTATTAGCTTCCTTCTTGGGAACAAGACCCAAAGGGGTAACCTGAAAACCCGGCAATGGAGGTGCCTCAAAAGGCCCTGCCATCCTACCTAACTCGACCTCCTTCAACAGCTTCTCTGCAACCAAATCAGGGCGGAGCAATGCCGAAACCAAGTTCCGCATGGGCCCCACCGAACCCCCTGCCGAACTCAGAATACGAAACCCTTCTGAAAACCCCCCACATAACAATTCCGCCACCTCCCTACTTGGATACAGATCTAAAAAGGGGGCCATCCTTCCCACCATCACCGGAGTAGCCCCTCTTGAAGTCATAATCCCCACCCTTTCCTTTGCCTTTCTTAAAACAGCAGGACAGGCCGTGATTGCCCCCACACCCGGAGCACTCATGCCCCGAATTTACAGTTCCCTTCGTTGAACTGCCAACAAACTCCCTTTGGCATGCTAGCCGTCCAGGCAGCTCCCGAGCCGCCGCTGCCATCCCTAAAGGACTGAGGCCCACCCCTGGGGGCGGCCATGAGTCGCTGCCTAAACTGCTCCTCATAGCGCAACCACGCCGTCCTTTCATAAACGCGGTACGTCTCACCTATGGAATCTATATGATAAAAAAGCCTGGAACAGTGTTCCGGAGCCTTTTTTGCCCACAACGCTAGCTAAGATGGCAAAGGCCTTCATCCAATTTGCAAATGACCACGGAATCAAACGATACCACCGCCGCTCCTCCTCCTTCACCCTCTTCTTCCCCTCATCCACCTTGACCCTGTCCAGATTAAACTTTTCTAGAGGCAGTAAAGAGAATATCTCCACGTATTTCCCTTTCCAAATTTTTTCCGCACCTCAGCTTTCAAGTGCGACCCCAGAGGGCCCTCAAAACAGACGTACACTTCACCCCGCACAGCGTCCACCAACCGTACGTCCCCCCTGGCCCCCGAAGCTGCCATAGCCGCCGAGGGTTCAGCAACCTGGCCGTCAGAGAATCCCCCTACACCGCTCCCAGAGGGTCCACCGACCCCTCCCACCGCTCCTGCAGGCGCCTACGCAGGCACCGCACTAGCCTGCTCTTCTGACAAACCCGCAGCTTCAACAGCACCCAGGGGCCGGCCGGCCCCGACACCCCCGCAGACACACCCGCTCCCCATACAGCAACCGCGGACCCCCCGCCCCCAGTCCGCCGCCCTGCAACAAGGCCTACAAACCCGACTGGAAAAATTGCCACCCTGCCATTCCCGCACCCGCAGACCCGCCCCCAAGGTTAAAGGAGAAGGTGGAAGACTCACCAGACCCCACTGGCTGAGAACCAGCGGCCACATCTCCCGTCACATCCCAAATCCTGTGTGCAGCAATAGAACATCTCCTGTTGCCAGCAGAAGTGGAGGCTCTGAGGGCCGCAGCAGTAGGCACAGCAGAAGACCCCCCAGTCTGGGGCGCAGTAGATCCTCCAGCATCCCTGGAAGGAGGGCATACCTGCCCACCCCTCCGTTCAGTCACCTGAGATGAGCCATGCACAGCAGGTGCAGCAGGGGTTTCCTCCCCCTGGTCCAGCAGCAGCTCGTCCTCGCTGACATCACTGGGGTCGGAGCCAGCCTCCCCCTTCCGAGCAGCACAGTGTCTTCCTCCATCAGGCCCGCGCCCTGCCCATCCTCCTCTCCACAGGAGACAGCATGGTCCTCCACCATGGCAGCCTGGGTAAGCTCAAGGCCAGCAGGTGACCGCCTCCCCTCAAGGGTAGCGGGTACAATTGCTGCATGCTGTGCCGGACTCTGCTAAGCCCCACCGCCTGCCGGAGCAGGGGAATGTGAGCGGGCCACCAACACAGGCTCCTCCAGACACTGGCCCCACCGCACCAGACCGCCCCCCACCCAACCCGCTGGAGCGGGAGGTAGAGGGGCCCACAGACGGACTTACCCATGGGCACCTGGCATGTGAGGATGAATCTGGGGATAGCCGCTCTGGTGGGTGGGAGCACCGACCGCTTGACCGGGCCCCCTGCACCACGGCCAGCTGCAAGACCTCCTGTGACAATGAAGGGAACTGCTCCTCCAGCCACTGTGGACCTCTTCTCAAGGCCTCTTCCCACTGCTGCTGCAGCACTTAATCTATGGAAGCCATCTCCCAGGTAGGAGCGCTATGCCAATCTTCTTCCTCGGCCACATGCCTATTTCCTCCCTCCTTCTGCCCTGCTATTAAGTACCTTCCTAACTCCTCCTAAACCCCCCCCCCCACTCCTTCCTACATGCCTTAACCCCTGTTAACCCTTGTCATGTGGGGACGGAACACCCCCTTCCAGCATACTGCCGGAGATCGCAGGGGGTCCTAGCCGCTGGACCCCCCGCGATCTATAATTACAGGTTCCCTTTTAGTGAGACACCTGCTTAAAATATTTACAATGCACTATATGCCTGATATAGAATACATGTATGTACACCTATAAACAAGTACTAAAAGACAACAGTCAGATGTAGAATACACAATGGGGGAGAATTATCCAAAATGTAGTCCTACAAGGTAACAAATTTTAACAGTACTTTTATTGCACAAATATGGTTTCCCCAAACCTTCATTGGGATTTTTTAATTTGTGTGAAAGGCTAAATATATAGGAGTATGTCCCCTTAGCTATAGAGTATGACATGCAGCATTGGCAGGTGACAAAAGCCATAACTGGTGCTGATATCAATTTGCAAACTATCCACATTAATATAGACATACTGTACATACTCCAATCAAGGACATCTGATGGTAAAGGAGTTATATAGGATTCGAAAAACAGAGCAAAGTTCTTCCGAAAACAGCCCTACATTTGTTATCAGGTTGTTTGTGATAATGCACAATTTCATTGAAGTGAATGGAGCTAATTTGTAACAGTACTAACAATTGAGCCACCGGGCAGCACAGTGGCTCAGTGATTATCACTGCTGTCTTGCAGCACTGGATTCCTGGGTTCAGATCCCACCAACATCTGTGATGAGTTTGTATATTCGAATTCGTGATATTTTGCAAATATATGGACGAATATTCGTCATATATTCGCTAAATTCACATATTCGCGTTATATTTTCGCATATGCTAAAATTTGCATATGGGAAAATTTGCATATGCTAAAATTAACATAAACAAAAATTTGCATATGCGGAAATTAGCATATTCAAATGTTCCCATATGCGAAAATTCGTACGCAGTCTCACACAGTAGTATTAGAGCCTTCTTTACACCACACAAGCTGGAAGCAGAGAGGGATGATCACTGTGATGTGTACTGTGAAAAAAAACAACGAAGATTCGTAATTACGAAGATATAGTGCTATATTCGCGAATAAAATTCGTATTGCGAATATTCGCAAGCAACACTATGTGTGGGTCTCCTTTCACACTCCAAAAAACATACTGATAAGTGAATTGAGAATATGAGCCCCAAATGAGGAGAGGGATCCATTGCACTGCAGGATCTAAGTGTGCTACATAATAAAGAATTATTATGATAACACACACAACCTGAATACAGGAGTGGTGCTGTTTTTGGATGTAATCCGCTGTGTTTTTGTAACCCTGGATAAGCCGTTAAAGGGGTACTCCGGTGGAAAACTTTATTTTTTAATCAACTGGTGCCAGAAAGTTAAACAGATTTGTAAATTTTATTTCTATTAAAAAAAATCTTAATCCTTCCAGTACTTATTAGCTGCTGAATACTACAGAGGAAATTCTTTTCTTTTTGGAACACAGAGTTCTCTGCTGACATTACGAGCACAGTGCTCTCTGCTGACATCTCTGTCCATTTTAAGAACTGTCCAGAGTAGGAGAAAATCCCCATAGCAAACATATGCTGTTCTGGACAGTTCCTAAAATGGACAGAGGTGTCAGCAGAGAGCACTGTGCTCGTGATGTCAGCAGAGATCTCTGTGTTCCAAAAAGAAAACCATTTCCTCTGTAGTATTCAGCAGCTAATAAGTACTGGAAGGATCAAGATTTTTTAATAGAAGTAAATTACAAATCTGTTTAACTTTCTGGCACCAGTTCATAAAAAAAAAAAAGTTTTCCACCAGAGTATCCCCATTAAGGAAATGCCCAGACGTAGATTGCTAACCCCTTTAACTTATCCCCTATCCACAGGATAGGGGATAAGTAGCTAATCACGGGGGTCCGATCGCTGGGGCCCCCTGCGATCACTGGGATAGGGGATAAGTTAATTTTTGCCAGAATAGTCATTTAACTGCAAAATACATCCCAACAAATATCTATTTCTGCATTTCAATCATTTTAGCTAACACGCTACACTATAGAGCAGTGGTCTTCAACCTTGCGGACTTCCATATGTTGCAAAACTACAACTCCCAGCATGCCCGGACAGCCGTTTGCTGTCCGGACATGCTGGGAGTTGTAGTTTTGCAACATCTGGAGGTCCGCAGGTTGAAGACCACTGCTATAGAGTTTTCTATATATCCGCTTCTGATTTACAAGACCCTTTACATTCTTTCCCATATTTGCACGGTGCTTTGAAACATCAAATGCGATTCTTAAAAAAAAGAACAAAATGCTGCAAATGAAACAAAAGTCATCTTGGCAAATATTATCTTATCCATTAGGCCGGACCCTGAAAGAATCTCTCCCTTGTTTGCAGCATGGGAAATCTGATAAATTCCATGTACTGAGTGCTGCCAGTCAATGATCATGTTTTGTTTGACACCATTCATTTGTCCCAGACCATAGACATAAAGGGATCTTTCACTCCGACTCAGTCTTCAAGCCTTAGGAAAGAAAAAATAAAATAAAATAAAAGCAAACTTTCATGATGAGGAAAGATCTGAAACATGACAAAAAAAAAAAAAAGTTTTCGACATTCAACAGACAAAGCCATGTTATTTCTTTCTTGGAGAGAGTAAATAATACCACACCCTAGATTTTGTGACTTTTTTTTATCTTCTGAAGAGAAGTAAGGAGAGCGTGAAGGAGGATTTTGTCCAGGTGGCATTTGGAAATGCAATTTTTTTATTATTTAAAGAATGATTAAAAGATGAAAGCAGTACATTTTTCTATCAGCTGTAAGACTCAACTAACAAAAAAACAAAAAAAAAAAAAACACACACACACAAAAAAAAAACCAAAACAAAAAAGCAAATTAACCCCTAAGACCAGGTAAGTTTCGCCTTGAGGATACAAGAATTTTTTTTTTTTTGGGGGGGGGAGAGATTTAGCATTTTTGAGTTACGGTCATCAAGTTTTAATTCAGTGTTTTCCAAACAGTGTGCCTACAGCTGTTGCAAAACTACAACTCCCAGCTTGCCCGGACAGCCAAAGGCAGCAGAAATATTTTTTTTCTTCCGTTGTGTGCACAGTGCAGCAGAGCCCATTGAAATCAATTCCACTGGGAAATTCCATTGTGTGAATGTGGCCTAATAAGCATTTCTAAGGCTAGGTTCAGACTACGGAATCTCCGGGCAGAAAATTTCAGCCTGGAGATTCCGAGTGCAGCCGGCTCTGACTGAATCAGTCGGCGCTAGGACCGCGCCGACACTGCAGTCTCCAATAGACTGCAATGTGTTCCGAGCGGATTTACGCCTGAAGAAAGAGCAACCCCTTTCTTCAGGCGGAAATTTCCAAGTGGATTTTCCGTTCACAAATTCCGCTTCACAAATTCCGCTTCACAAATTCCGAAGTGTGAATTTGCGAACGGAAACCCATTCACTACGCTAGGAATTTTAGCAAGCGGAATTTCCGCCTGCAATTTCAAAGAGGAATTGCAGGCGGAAATTCCGCAGTCTGAACCTAGCCTAAATGTGCCCTAACAACAAAGAACATTGTCAAAATGTCCAGGAGTCCTTCAATGACCATCCAATTTTTTGGTCACTGCATCACAAAAAAATTCTTGCTCATTCTCTACCTTTGTGTGTCATAATCTTAAAAGTTAAATGGCCCCCATCAGAGGTTTGTATGATCTTCACCCTTCCTTAGAATAGTACTGAAGCTTTGTTTTACAGATGCTGCCCTGCTTCTGACTACACAGGCATGGTTAGGGTATGTTCATACGGGAGGATTACCTGCGGAATTTCCGCAGCGGATTTTGCTACCATTGACTTTAATGGGTCAGCAGAAAATCTGCAATAGAGGCAGATTAGCAGATTTTCCTTTGGAACACGCTGTGAAAATTCCGCAGGTTATCCGCCCATGTAAACGTACCCTAAAGGTATGTTAACATAATAGAAAATTGTGCAGAATGTTCGCACAGAATATTCTGCAAGGACATTCTGCTGCTGCAGAGTCCCATCGATCTCAATGGATTCTATGGTACGGTTCACATGGCAGAATTTCCGCACCAGATGTTTCTGCTGTGGAAATTTAGATTTTGGCGTTTGCAGAAAGAATAATAAAGTCTATTCTTTCTCCGCAGCATGCAAGGAAATGCATTGCCAGCTATGAGATGGCACATTTCCACACATTTCTCACCAGAGTGAACATATCAGCCATCAGCATGGGAATCTCATGGGAATCTCTCGATGTGTCTGCTACTTGTGGCAAGCATACTTGTCCCATCAACTGGCTCCAGAAAATTGAACAGATTTGTAAATTACTTCTATTAAAAAATCTTAATTCTTTCAGTACTTATGAGCTACTGAAGTTGAGTTGTTCTTTTCTGTCTACGTGCTCTCTGATGACACATGTCTCGGGAACTGTCCAGAGTAGAAGCAAATCCCCATAGCAAACCTCTTCTACTCTGTGCAGTTCCCGAGACAAGCAGAAATGTCAGCAGAGAGCACTGTTGCCAGACAGAAAAGAACAACTCAACATCAGCAGAGCAGCTGATAATTATTGGAAGGATAAAGATTTTTTAATAGAAATCATTTACAAATCTGTTTAACTTTCTGGAGTCAGTTGAGATATATATATATATATATATATATATATATATATATATATATATATATATAAAGTATTTTCCTGGAATACCCCTTTAAGTCAACATATACAAAGATGGTGAAAATGTATTCAAGTTAATTAAATTATGTTGTTTATGTTTGATTAATTTTGCTAATTAAAATATTAGTTCACATACGTTACATGAGTACCTATCTAACTGGACATACATACCAGATACATATATACAACTTATTGCTAAGAAACACTTACTTAGATATATTAAAGTAAAATAATAATGTGAAAATGATAAGCCTTGAACAATTTTCTTAATGTTTTAGGCAATTTACATTTACTATTTGAAATATTGATTTCCTATATATATATATATATATATATATATATATATATATATATATATATACATTCATATATAATTTAATAATTATTTCTATTTTCCTGTAAATACATACTAGAACTGTGTTGCTGTCTTAGGTTGGGTTCACACAGTATAAAATGAAAACAGTAAGGTAGGTATAAAAGTGTCAGGTTTTGAACTAATATTTTTTAAAACAGCCTTAAGTTACCTTTTTAAATCATGTATGCACTGATGGCCTATATTTCATAGACTTTAACCCCTTAAGGACGCAGGACGAAAATGTACGTCCTGGTGAGGTGGTACTTAACGCACCAGGACGTACATTTACGTCCTGTGCATAACCGCGGGCATCGGAGCGATGCCCGTGTCATGCGCGGCTGATCCCGGCTGCTGATCGCAGCCAGGGACCCGCCGGCAATGGCCGATGCCCCCGATCTCGCGGGCGTCCGCCATTAACCCCTCAGGTGCCGGGATCAATACAGATCCCGGCATCTGCGGCAGTGCGCGATTTGAATGAATGATCGGATCGCCCACAGCGCTGCTGCGGGGATCCGATCGTTCATAACGCCGCACGGAGGTCCCCTCTCCTTCCTCCGTCCGGCTCCCGGCATCTCTTGCTCTGGTCTGTGATCGAGCAGACCAGAGCAGAAGATAGCCGATAATACTGATCTGTTCTATGTCCTATACATAGAACAGATCAGTATTAGCAATCATGGTATTGCTATGAATAGTCCCCTATGGGGACTATTCAAGTGTAAAAAAAAAATGTAAAAAAATGTAAAAGCAAAAGTAAAAAAAAAGTGAAAAATCCCCTCCCCCAAAAAAAAAGTAAAACGTCCGTTTTTTCCTATTTTACCCCCAAAAACATATGTGGTATCGCCGCGTGCGTAAATGTCCGAACTATTAAAATAAAATGTTAATGATCCCGTACGGTGAACGGCGTGAACGAAAAAAAAAAAAAAGTCCAAAATTCCTACTTTTTTAATACATTTTATTAAAAAAAAATTATAAAAAATGTATTAAAAGTTTTTTATATGCAAATGTGGTATCAAAAAAAAGTACAGATCACTGCGCAAAAAATGAGCCCCCATACCGCCGCTTATACGGAAAAATAAAAATGTTAGAGGTCATCAAAATAAAGGGATTATAAACATACTAATTTGGTTAAAAAGTTTGTGATTTTTTTTAAGCGCAACAATAATATAAAAGTATGTAATAATGGGTATCATTTTAATCGTATTGACCCTCAGAATAAAGAACATACGTCATTTTTACCATAAATTGTACGGCGTGAAAACGAAACCTTCCAAAATTAGCAAAATTACGTTTTTCGTTTTAATTTCCCCACAAAAATAGTGTTTTTTGGTTGCGCCATACATTTTATGATATAATGAGTTATGTCATTACAAAGGAAAACTGGTCGCGCAAAAAACAAGCCCTTATACTAGTCTGTGGATGAAAATATAAAAGAGTTATGATTTTTAGAAGGCGAGGAGGAAAAAATGAAAACGTAAAAATGTTATTGTCTGAGTCCTTAAGGCCAAAATGGGCTGAGTCCTTAAGGGGTTAATAAAAAAAACATTATTAGATTTAAATAAAATGCTGCTTTTTATTATGCTGCAGTTTATTCTTTTATTTTTACTGTGTGTAAACATAACAGAGGTTTTCTCATATTATCAAGTTACCCATATACTATGGATAGGGGAGAACTGGATGAAATGTAAAAAAATTAAATAAAGCTTCATTTTTGAGTAAAAATTCTGACATCATTATAGTATATGTTCAACATTCTTTCTGCTTTCTGCAGTGTTAAAGGGGTTTTGCAATAATTAAACCTAATGATCATATATTAGTAAATAAAGTAATTTTTCTTCCTTTCTGTGGTCATTAATTCTTTCCTTCTCCTCCTGATTCAAACTGTTTGCTCTGTTGTCTTAATTGCCCACCTTCCTGTCTAATGTACGTTGTATAATGGACTTCCTGTTCCTTGTTTATATTGAAGCTGGGCTTTTAACCCAGTCTCTCTCCCGCCCACTATATAGTACGCCCCTATGTATATATTGGGTGAGGTTATAGGCAGGAAAGTATATAGAAGGGAGATAGAGTTAGGTGAAATTCTATCTAGAGTGTACAGCAGGAACAGGAAGTCCATTACAAGATGTATGCTGGACAGGAAGAAGGTCAATTCATATAACAGAGCAGACAGCTTGTATCCTAAGCAGAATGGAAACTTAAAATGTCACTGAAAGGCAGTAAAATAAGTTTATTTATTTACCAATATATGTTCATTTATCAGACAGTTAAAAATATGTTTTCAGCTGGTCGTATACATTAGATGAAAGAAGTATGAACCCGCCAACTTCACTGAGATCTATCGGTGATGTAAACATGTCTGTTTCTTTAAAGGAGTACTCCAGAATATGAAAACTTATCCCCTATCCTAAGAATAGGGGATGAGTTTCAGATTGCAGGGGGTCCGGCTGCTGGGACCCCCTCAAGCTCCCATACGGGGCCCTTGTTCTCCTGCCAAAGAGTGCGTGAGGACCACCACACAAAGTGCGGTACTATGGGAGAGTCGGAGATTGACGAATGCAGCGCTCTGAATCTCCAATAGGGTTGTATTGAGGGGCTGTGTCAGCCGCTGTTTCATATTGTGTTCGAACATGCCGGGGCCCCATACAGGAGATCGCGGGGGGTCCCAGCAGTCGGACCCCCTGCATCTGAAACTTATCCTTTTCCTTAGGATAGGGGATAAGTTTTTATATCTTGGAGTACTCCTTTAATTCTTCTGGGGAGGCTGCCATTCACATTATTTAGAAGTAGATTGTTATTTTGTTGAATAATTGTTATACACCATTGTCATCCATTTTGGATGTTACAGTCATTCATACTCCCCTATCATGATCACTGGCAAATGACAAAATATCTTTCTAGGAACATTCTCTCATAGAAGGATGGCTTCAGGACTACCAGCTATCAGATAAAAGCTCTAAACATGGCCGATTTAATTTCAGATGATGCTTGTCTTTTATTGGTCAGCTAACACTATAATTTACTGTTAAATTCCACCCAATGAAGGATTATTATTGTATCCTCCAATTATAATGGACATTTTTTCTTTCTTTTGCTGCATTTCAGTGGGGGGCATTTTCTCCTCTAGCTCTGTTTCCTCCTTCTGGTCACCAGCTGTTAGCCTTCAACCTCAGCATATGGTTCTCAACCGCAACACAATGGTATGTATGTGCACAGTTGCCACTGACTACTGTGGTGGCCATTCTTCGTTTTTCAGTCTTTACACCTTGCCCTATCATTTCAGTGCTCTTATCTTGGATCCGCATGTCAATCCTGTCACTAAAGCAGTGGCTAAATCTGTCCATACATGAATGTTAGCCAAAATCGTCAAGTTTGACCATTTTGACCACGGATCCGTTTAAAAATTATATGTGAATAACTATTTACAATGGCTGATGCCTGACTGTGACCTATTGGGCTGGACATTTTCGGCTGAAAATGTAAATGTATGGCATGATCACTGAAATGTGTTTGATCACTTGTCACTATTTTCAAGTGTTGTTTCTGATCTGGCATGTTGATGGTTGGATGGATTGTAAGAACAATCCAATGTATGATTTATTGGCAGAAGTCTGGACCTTACTTATCTTATGTGTATGACTGGCTTAACCCCTTAAGGATGCAGGGTTTTTCCATTTTTGCACTTTCTGTTTTTCATCAACACCTTCTAAAAATCATAACACTTTACATTTTTTACCTACAGAGCCATATGAGGGCTTGACTTTTGCGCTATCAATTTTACTTTGCAATTACATCAATCATTTTACCACCCAATATATGGCGAAACCGGAAAAAAAATATTTGAGGGACAAAATTGAAAAAAAAAAATGGCAATTTCAAAATTTGAGGGCTTCTGTTTCTACGCAGTGCACTTTTTCTAAAAATGACACCTGATCTTTATTCTGTAGGTCCATACGATTAAAATGATTCTCTACTTATATAGGTTTCATTTTGTTTTACCTCTGGTAAAAATCCTAACTACATGCACCAAAATTAATACGTTTAAAAATGTCCTCTTCTGACCCCTATAACTTTTTTATTTTTCCGCATACGGGGATGTATGAGGGCTCATTTTTGTGCCGTGATCTGAAGGTTTTATTGGTACCATTTTTGTTTTTATCTGACATTTTGATAAATTTTTTCATAGTATAAAAAGGGTTCAAAAATACGCTATTTTGGATTTTGGAATTTTTTTTTATCTTGCATGCCATTTTCTGTGCGGTTTAATTAGTAATACATTTTTATAGTTCGGACATTTACCCACGCGGCGATACCACATATGTTTATATTTATTTACATGTTTTTTTTTTTTAAATAGGAAAAGGGGGGGCGATTCAAACTATTATTTGGGAAGGGGTTGAATCACATTTATTAAATATTTTTTACACTTTATTTTTGCAATGTTGTAGCCCCCATAGGGGACTATAACATGCATTACACTGATTGAATACACTGATTAATGCTATGCCATAGCATTGCATTGATCAGTGTTATCGGCGGTCGATTGCTCAAGCCTGGATCTCAGGCTTGGAGCAATCAAGCTCCGATTAGAAAGCCGGGAGAAAGTTAAGAAGACTCCCGCTGTCCTCCCAGCTATTCGGGATGCCATGATTTCACCATGGCCCATTAAGCTAACTAGCGATATTTTACTCCCATTTTAGATGCTGTCAGCCAGATCGGTGATGTCCAGTATTAGCCGCGGGTCCTGGTTGCTGATAGCAACTGGGACCTGCCGGGTATGAAGCGTGCCTAACATAACGGGAGCCGGCCACAAGAGCATGTATACGCTCGTGGTCTTTAAGGGGTTAAAGAAAAAGGTATATAGCAGGTGTTTTATATGCTGATCTACTCTAGTGCTTGAGGAAGTGTCAATAAGTTCTTTAAAGGGGTACTCTTTTGGGGGGAAAAAAAAACTTTTTTTAAATCAACTGGTGCCAGAAAGTTAAACAGATTTGTAAATGACTTCTATTAAAAAAATCTTAATCCTTCCAGTACTTATCAGCTGCGTTATGCTCCACAGGAAGTTGCATTTCTTTCTGGAGTTCTTTTCAGTCTGACCACAGTGCTCTCTGCTGACACCTCTGTCCGTATAAGGAACTGTCCAGAGCCGGAGAGGTTTTCTATGGAGATTTGCTTGTACTCTGGACAGTTCCTGAGCGCAAGTTCTCTCTTGTTTTCTCTGTTCCTCTCTCCTCCGTTTGCGGACAGGAGAAGAGAAATCATCTCAGGCATTTAGCACGCACATTGACAGGGTAGACCAAGTGGCGCCCCCTTCCTGCTAGGGTGGCACAGTGTCATGCATATAATCCTCTTTGGATCTTTACATACAAGTCCAAAGCACTGGATTAGGTGGGGGGCTCCTCTTGGATGCTTGGAGTAGAAGCACCAAGAGGTTCAATGATAATTAACTTGCAAGTGTCAAAAAAGTTATGCATGACAGTGTTGTTAGGGGGGTGCGGGCCCGCACACCCCCCTAACAACACTGTCATACATAACTTTTTGGGGAAAAGTAGCTGATCTCTAGTTGTGATCGTACTCTCAGTAGTGATCTCTAACATGTGAAAAACATGCACAAGGCCCCTATTGTACCACTATAAAAATCCAACAGAAAAACAAGCAATAATGGCATGTTCTATTATATGTTTTATATATTGAGGTATTGTTCCCTAAAAACATATACATCTACATCTAGGACAGAGTATCTCCGATATAATATGACAATAACCGTAAAACATCATAATATCATAACATCATAATATGACCGTAAAACATCATAAGGCTGTGCACAGACTGTGTGGCTCCATAGTGTAAAGCCACAAGAGAATCCATGTTTCCCCATATATCCTCATGTACCTAATAATGCAGGAACCTCCAGGTTAATAAAATTATTACAGAATGGTTAAATCCACCGGGGATCGAATGGGAATGCATTTTTTGCTTAATTTTTCCTTACAACAAATGTAAAATTTGCTATCCCAAGAGTTTTTAATTATTGCTAGTCATCATTACAGTCCAAATAACCCGCGTTATTCGATATCATACGCTCCATATGGCAACATAAACCTTTTGGCCTTTCACATGTACCAGGAAATAGAAATTAGTTCTGGTTGTGTTTCTCAATGGTCGGTTTGTGGTCAGAACTAATCACTAATAGGAAGTCCTGCTCCAGGAAACGTGTGAATGCTAATCCCGAAAAACAAAACAAACTTCAGCATTATATTAACTATTAGAGGGATTTGCCTCTTGATTCCATTTCCTCCGAATAAGTCAGTAAATTTTACAAGCTGCTTGTTAAGGAGCCCGAGAGTGTTCGAGACTTTTAGGTAGAGAATGGTCCTACCTGTGAAGTGGTTGTCTACCCCCCCCCCCCCCCTCACATTGGGAAGGTAAGCTTTCACTGAAGAATTCATCTTTCACCAACGTTGTGTCATTGAACATAATTGCAGTCGCTGTTCTACTAAATCAGATAGTGCTTCTTCTGTTTGCAATGACAAAAGGACACATACTCTTTCGGGAACAGGTAGCCATCAGTCTCTGATGTTTCCATGTCTTCGGCATACACAGGATAATCCCTCTTATTTTGGAAGTATTCTAAAGATTACCAGAGCTATTCAATATCCAGTCATTGTGCCGAGCAGCCAATCTAATGGGCGTAAGCTAGAAGGGCATATTATAGACTGTGGGAGACAGAAAACTGAAAAGCAAAAATCGGATATTTCAGAGATTTTTACCATTTTCAAATTAATGTGCCAACATTTTTAACAATTAAAACAAAAACAAAAACCAAACACTAAATAGTTTCACATACTATATATATATATATATATATATATATATATATATATATATATATATATATAGGGGAATATGCAAAGCAGCTCATTACATCACCTTTTCAGGTAATGTTCCCTGGTTTCAGCTTAGCTCCTGTTAAGGAATATAAAAAGCTGATCGGGATTTTATGCCAAACCAGGCTACTCCCCAAAAGGGAAGTTTCTACCCATCTGCAGACAGCTGTTTCGTGGTTATTGAAAGAGCTTTATTGTCCGTTCAGTCATTACAAGTCATACAATAAATTACAATCACACAAAGCATGACAGTACAATACACAGCAAAGGTAGATAATTATTACAGATGGTTAAATCCATAAATACACAACAAGCGAGACATGGACCTGCCCGCTGAGCCAGTCTTTTCCACAAGAGTCCGCTGCACGCTGACACATGCAAAGGAGGCCCTCAGCAGAGTGGGGATATTGGGTATTCCCTTCCCACCCTTGCGGGGCTCCTTGTACATCACAGTCCTCTTGACTCTGTCCATTTTTCCCCAGATGAAGCTAAACACTGTCCGGGTGATGGCCTTGCAAACGGTGGTATGGGGAGGCCAGGCCTGTGCGGTATACTGGAGCACAGGCAAAACTTCACTCTGCAGGACAAGTGCTTTGCCTTCAATCGAGATCTTTCTGGAGCTCCACAGTCCGATCTTAGAGTTCATCTTTCCTAGTCGGTCTTGCCAAGACTTAAGGGCCACTCCTTCCTTCGCGAACCAGACTCCAAGAATTTGAATGAAGTCCGGCTTAACAGTAAAGGGATCGGAAGAAGCCAGGTGCCATTCCCCGAAGAGCATGGCTTCCCGCAGTTGACTTTTGCCCCCAAAGCTCTGCCGAAGTCCTCGCAGGTCTGGACGAGTGCAGTCACCAAACGCTGGTCAGCGCAGAAGATGGTCACGTCGTCCATGTAGAGCGAGCACTTGACCTCGTAGCGATCTGGTCCTGGTGCGGTGATCCCTCTGATCTCTCCATTCTGCCGGATAGTCTCAGCGAAGAGCTCTATAACACAAACAAAAAGAAGAGGTGAAAGAGGGCAGCCTTGTCTAACCCCTGAAAGGATGGAAAAGGGGTTAGTCTTCAAGCCGTTCACCAACACTGTGCTGTAAATATCAAAATACATGACGTTAACAAAAGAGCAAAACATCTTCCCCAGACCTAGCCTGCGCAAAGCCCTGCCCATGAATGCGTGGGAGACACGGTCAAACACCTTATCCTGATCCAAACTGACCAGGGCGGCGCGGCCACGATGGTCCTGGATATAATGGACCGTGTCTCTCACAAGGGCAAGGCTGTCAGCAATCCTGCGACCAGGAATGCCGCAGGTCTGGTCCGGATGGACGATCTGCCTGATGACAGATTTCAGCCTGTTGGCCAGAACCTTGGCGAGGATCTTGTAGTCCATGTTCAGGAGAGAGATGGGACGCCAGTTTTTTTACGTAATGGAGCTTCAGAAGGCCATTAAGCACTCCGGGGGCATTCTGGGTAAGGAAATATGCAAAGCAGCTCATTACATCACCTTTTCCGGTAATGTTCCCTGGTATCAGCTTAGCTTAATGGCCTTTTGAAGCTCAGTTACACCAGGAGTAGTGGCCTCTCCCTGAGGTAAATACTCAGCCCCTTTAGCTGCTCTCAGGCCTCTTACCCCAGCCAAGCCAGATCGCCCTGCTCTGTACTGACGAGTGTCAAAAACCACAAAACAGCTGTCTGCAGATCGGTAGAAACTTCCCTTTTGGGGAGTAGTCTGGCTTGGCATAAAATCCCAATCAGTTTTTTATATTTCTTAACAGGAGCTAAGCTGATACCAGGGAACATTACCTGAAAAGGGGATGTAATGAGCAGCTTTGCATATTCCCCTATCCAGAATCCCTGCAGAGTGCTTAATGGCCTTCTGAAGCTCTGTTACACCAGGAGTGGTGGCCTCGCCCTGAGGTAAATACTCAGCCCTTATATATTATATATATATATATATAATATATATATATATATATTGCTACTTACCCGGGTTTATTGACCTGGCTTACTGGTTTGCACTAGAGATGAGCGAACTTACAGTAAATTCAATTCGTCACAAACTTCTCGGCTCGGCAGTTGATGACTTTTCCTGCATAAATTAGTTCAGCCTTCAGGTGCTCCGGTGGGCTGGAAAACATGGATACAGTCCTAGGAGACTCTTTCCTAGGAATGTATCCACCTTTTCCAGCCCACCGGAGCACCTTAAGGCTGAACTAATTTACGCAGGATAAGTCATCAACTGCCGATCTGAGAAGTTTGTGACGAATTGAATTTACTGTAAGTTCGCTCATCTCTAGTTTGCACCCTAAGCAAGTTTTTCCACTCTTTGTGTGCTGTTCTTCTTCATATATATATATATATATATATATATATATATATATATATATATATGAGAAACTAATAAAACTGCTTGTCAAATTCATCTATATCCATCTATTGTGGACTAGGTGATCATAAGTTTTGTGTGCTGTTCTTCTCCTGACCTATAATATGAGGAGGCTCATAAGTAATCAGGCACTGAGGGGGCACCAATACTAGGAGAAGGCACCATTACTTTGTAAGGGACACCAAGGGATATTAGTAATGTGGATGGGGTAGTATTACTGTGTGGATTACACTGGGGCAGTATTACTTGGGGGGGAGGTGGGATTTATAGTACAGTAATCCCCCGACCTACGATGGCCCCGACATATGATAAAATCGACATACGATGGCCTCTCAGAGGCCATCGCATGTTGATGTCAGCATCGACATACGATGCTTTTATATGTCGGGGCCATCGCATTAACTGCTATCCGACAGCACAAAATGCTTAAGCTGCTGTCGGATAGCAGTTTAAGCATCCCTGGCAGGTTCGCTTACCTATTCCCGCTGCTCCGGGTCCACTTCGCGATCCTCCGGTGTCTTGCGCATCTTCTCCAGGGTCCGGGCCTCTCTTTCCGGCGTCGATATTACGTCACTACGCACGCCGCGCCGGCGCAGCAATGTAATAATGTCACCAGAAAGCGAGGCCCGGACCCTGCAGAAGATGCGGAAGAAGCCGGAGGATCGCGAAGAAGACACCGGAGCAGCGGGACAGCATTGGGAGCCCCTGGGACAGCATCGGGAGCGGTGAGGACGTGGTCCGGAGCGGCGGGGACAGGAAAGTACAGCTTCCTATACTTTACATTGCACGGATCCCTCAACACACGATGGATTCGACATACTATCGTATGTTGAGGGACCACTGTACAGGACACAAAAGGGGAACGGGCAATGACAAGCCTAAAAACATGTGTATAACACTGCCTAGGAGCCTAGACCTGTATAAAACTGCTAAGGTCACCTAAGAATGTTGTATTCAAGTAGTTTTAAAGGGATTTTAAGGCAAAAAAACTGGCAAAAGTCCGCTCACCCAACTTCACCGCAAGGAGTGGTAAAAAAAACTTTTACTGCTGGCTACCTGCTGCTTTGTTCAGTTTTAAGGCAAAGTTAATGTTAAAGATACAGCAACATGCAGTAACCCATAGTAACTAACAACTTGTTTAAACATACACTGTGCCAAAAGATTTTGTATTCTTCTCAACATTAAAGGAATAGTCCAGTGTAGAACAAATGATCCCCTATCCTAAGGATTGGGGATACATTTCAGAACTCTGGTGATCCGACCCCTGGGTCCCCCCCACAATATCCCGTACGGGGCCTCGGCTTGTTGGCCAAAGAGAGCGTGCCGACCACCGCATGAAGCGGCAGAAGATGCGCCCTACCAATACAGTGCTATGGCAGAGTCGGAGATTGTCGAAGACAGCACTCTGGCTCTGCCATAGCGCTGTATTGAGGGGGCGTGTCGGACGCTGCTTCATGCGGTGGTCGGCAAGTGCTCTCTGGCCAATGAGCCGCGGCACCATACGGGAGATCAGGGGGCCTCAGTGGTCAGACCAACTGCAATCTGAAACTTATCCCCTATCTTTAGAATAGGGGATAAGTTGTTCTACACTGGACTACTCCTTTAAAATAAAGATGCATAAAAGTATCCCTTTTTATTGGCAAATGCCTGCCGGTGTTAAAGTGTACAGCAGGCAGTAGTGGATTGTAGTGTTGAGCGGCATAGGCCATATTCGAATTCGCGAATATTCGCTAATATATGGATGAATGTTCGTCATATATTCGCAAATATTCGAATATTCATAATATTCTCGTTTTATTTTTGCATATGTGAAAATTCTTATATGTGAAAATTAGCATATGCGAATTTTCGCATATGTGAAAATTAGCATATGCGAATTTTCGCATATGCGCAAATTCGCACACCAGTCTCACACAGTAATATTAGAGCCTTCTTTACACCACACAAGCTGGAAGCAGAGAGGGATGATCACTGTGATATGTACTGTGATAAAAAAACAAAAACAAAAAAAACGAATATTCGTAATTACGAATATATAGTGCTATATTCGCGAATATTCGCAAATTCGCGAATATGCGATATTCGCGATTAAAATTCGCATTGCGAATATTCGCGAGCAACACTAGTGGATTGGTGGTAGTTATAGTATCCATCACACAGCAGGCAGCGGAGGAAGGACTGGTGATAGAGTAGTAGCTAGTGGACAGCAGGAAGTGTTGGACTAGTGCTAGTAGTTTTAGTGCTGGTTTTCTGCATCGGGTAAGATAGTGAATAATTTCAACATGAAAGAATACCGTAAAGAGATAGGAACACCACCACCCAACTGTGTCCCTCCTCTGAAAGGCTTGTTTCTTAAGCCTACAGATGCCACAGAATCATCGTCACCTGCTCTTGAGATGATCATACCAGCAGACTTACATCTGCTTTGTTTGACAGATGTGCTGTCCCTACCTCGACTCAACTCACTCATCACTCATCATCATCAAACTCCTTGTCACGATTCGGCAGGCTGGAGGTGGATCCTCTGTGCCAGAGAGGGATTGGCGTGGACCGTGTCAGTGGACCGGTTCTAAGTTGCTACTGGTATTCACCAGAGCCCGCCGCAAAGCGGGATGGTCTTGCAGCGGCGGTAGCAACCAGGTCGTATCCACTGGCAATGGCTCAACCTCTCTGACTGCTGAGATAAGTGCGGTACAAGGGAGTAGACAAGAGCAAGGTCAGACATAGCAGAAGGTCGGGACAGGCGGCAAGGTTCGTAGTCAATGGTGGAATAGCAGGAGGTCTGGAACACAGTAAAGCTTTCTCAAGGCACAAGGCAACAAGATCCGGCAAGGGAGTGCAGGGGAAGTGAGGTATAAGTAGGGCAAGGAACAGGTGCAGCTAATCAGGGTGATTGGGCCAGGCACCATCATTGGTGCACTGGCCCTTTAAATCTCAGAGAGCTGGCGCGCGCGCGCCCTAGTGAGCGGAGCCGCGCGCGCCAGAGCATGACAGCCGGGGACCGGGACAGGTAAGTGACCTGGGATGCGATTCGCGGGCGGGCACGTCCCGCTATGCGAATCGCATCCCCACCGGCCATGTCAGTGCAGCGCTCCCGATCAGCGGGTCTGACCGGGGCGCTGCAGGGAGAGAAACGCCGCGAGCGCTTCGGGGAGGAGCAGGGACCCGGAGCGCTCGGCGTAACACTCCTCCTTATTGTCTCATCATCCCCACCACTGCTCTCAGCATGAAGTTATGATGTCTGACCATGTCCTCTCAGCACATCCACCATGATGCCTTACAGTATCCCTATCAGGCCAACACCACCAGTCCCTCTAGTGCTATGCTCGGCCACTGCTTCCACTTCCACCACATCTGTAACACACTCCAAAGGCTGACTGTCCCCACACAACTTCTCCTTGTGGCTAATGCTAAACTTCTGTTTAGCACTAGGGGGAGCAAAGACAGAGATGATGGAACAGACCATCTAGGATGGACATTTCCACTGCACCATGTAACTGTAGACGAGGAGGAATCCACTGACACCCGGGTTAATGTCATATCATCAGACTCTTCCTCTTCCTGAGAACACAGAGAACAAGTCAACCAGTCGACAAAGGCCTTATTGTCCTCCAAAATCACACAACTCATGGAAGACAGTAAGAACTTTTCCTTGCTGATGCTGTTGCTTCTACTAACACAAGGCCCTGGGTTGCTGCTGCTACCTGTACTGGGCCTGGGCAAATGAATGCCCACAGAGCTGCTACAGCCACCAACATTCTTATTGGCAGAGGACATGGCAGTGGTGTGCTATGTGCTGCTGTATGCTCTACCCTGATTGCCCCTCTCAGAGTTGATTCCCTCTTCCTCCAGTAAAAGTTTTCCAGAGAGCTAAGATGCTGTTGCTCATTACTATTGTATACTATGTTTGCTATTGGTACAGACTGGGGGCAGAGCAAAAAAATACAACACCTGTTGAAGTCTGACCAATAGAGTTGAGCGACTTTACAGTATGAGTATCAAACCTGGCTCTATTCAATCCGACATCTATTAATTTAGTATTGTTCAAGTTATTTAGCTTTCCAAGTGTTTTGATTCTCTGAAGAAATCTGTAATAAGACTCTGGACTGTCTTATTCCAGATGTTTCGCGGGAATCAGAACACTTTGAAAGCGGAATGTTTTTTACAAGACCGAATTAATTAGATTCACCCAAACCCATAAAACATAAAGGGATTATCCAAAGCAGTCACCTTTAGTGTGCATTCACACTACGGAATGTCCACCCAGAGAAATTGCATCACATATGCACCGTCTTCATTGAAGGCAATGCATATCTAAATGGAACATTTTCATTCTTTCGACAGAGCTCAGAATTCAAATTTCTGTGGCAGTTTTTTTTTTGCCCTAGAAAATGGGCAGAGTGCTCCGTGCAGCAGATTCCTATTGAAATCATTAAAAATTGTTTATTCGGAAATGCCATAATGTGACCAAACAAAGTGAGGGCTATTATTCGATTTTGTTTGAGTGTATTTTCTGTGATAACTTGAAACTGCCTTGTTAGATTTGTCTCAAAACTTAACATAATAACATAATAGGGGTGGATAAACAACCCTTGTTAATTTGGCTGAAATCAGTCAAGCAGAAGAGGATAACTACCCCTTTGACTCGTTCCAACAGTGCTGAGGCAGTCAAAGCTTGTTTTGAGGGTGCTAAGGGTCCAGTATTAAGTCTTGCAGTGAGAAGAAAAGTATTGTTAAAAACTAACTGGTGGGTAAAAAAAGGGTTAATGGTTTGTTGGAGACAGTTACCAATATAGTTCATGCAACGGGAAAGACACCTCCTACCCGGCAGCCCTTATGGACCAACCACGAATGGATGTATCCCTATGAAAACTGTTACACATGCTTGGCGGTTGGGCAAAGTATCATGTTCATTAAGTAATGTAATAGACAGACCCCTATTCCTAATATTCGAGGGCTATATAGTGACAGGGACCTTTCCTCAGGACTGCTGCATAGCAAATGTGGTGCCAATGTTTAAAAAAGGATCAAAAGGTGACCCCGGGAATTATAGGCCAAAGCATTTGATACGGTGCCACAAAAAAGGTTAGTGCATAAAATGAGAAGGATGGGGCTGGGGGAGAATGTGTTTGAGTGGGTAAGTAACTGGCTCAGTGATAGGAAACAGAGGGTGGTTATAAATGGTACTTATTCTGAATGGGTGTCTGTTACTAGTGGGGTACCACAGGGGTCAGTCTTGGGTCCTGTTCTATTTAATATATTTATTAATGACCTTGTAGAGGGGTTGAATAGTAAAGTATCAATCTTTGCAGATGATACTAAACTCTGTAAAGTGGTTAACACAATAGAGAACAGTGCACTGGATCTGGATAGGTTGGAGGTTTAGGCTGGGAAGTGGCAGATGAGGTTCAACACTGATAAATGTAAGGTAATGCACATGGGGAGGAAAAATGGGGGCTGGGATTATGTATTAAATGGGAGCACACTTGGGACGACTGACATGGAAAAGGACCACAGCTAACAGTAAGTTTAGCTGTAGTGACCAGTGTCAGGCAGCTGCTACCAATGCAAATAAAATCATGGGGTGCATCAATAGGGGCATAGATGCCCACGACAAGGAAATAATTTTACCACTGTACAAATCACTAGTCAGACCACACATAGAATACTGTGTACAGTATTGGGCACCAGTGTACAAGAAAGATATAGTGGAGCTGCAGAGGGTTCAAAGACGGGCAACCAGGGTAATACGGGTAATGGGAAGACTACAGTACCCTGAAAGATTATTAGAATTAGGGTTATTTAGTTTAGAAAAAAACAAGGCTTAGGGGCGACCTAATAACTATGTATAAATGTATCAGGGGACAGTACAGAGATCTCTCCCATGATCTATTTATACCCAGGACTGTATCTATAACAAGGGGCATCCTCTACGTCTAGAGGAAAGAAGGTTTCTACACCAGCACAGACGGGGGTTCTTTACTGTAAGAGCAATGAGACTGTGGAATTCTCTCCCGGAGGAGATGGTCATGGGGAATTCTGTAAAAGAGTTCAAAACGGGTCTGGATGCATTTCTGGAGAGTAATAACATTACAGGTTATGGATTCTAGATTTATAAGGACAGAAGGTTAATTCAGGGATTTATTCTGATGCCATATTTGGAGTCGGGAAGGAATTTTTACCTCTAGTATGAGGGTTCTTTCCTTTCTCTGGATCAACTCAGTAGGGACTCATTAGGGTTATAGGTTGAACTAGATGGACTCTGGTCTTTTTTTCAACCTTATGAACTATGTTACTATGTTATTATGGATGCAAGGACTAACACTACCTGGTATGGTAGTGGTTATCCACAAAAGAGAATGGAACACACATAATATTCACTCCAGGTTTCAAATGTGGAAGATTACAACACCTGTCAAAGAGGAAACTTTTAAAACGACAGATAAAAGAAGAGAAGAGACTGAATTCTTGGCAGTGAGGACGTTTAAACTAATAGGAATGCATATGAAATAAAATATAATTCTGTATTGATAAGTACACAATAAAGATGAGTGAAACAAAGTAAATCTATTATTATTTTTAACATGAAGCCCATACATGAGCTTGGTTATCACTGACTGATATGGTTACTGCATACATTACAAATTTGAGCGAGTGAGGTCTACTGGTTCCCAAAATACTAGCTTGCAACTATAAAATGATAGGACAACCCTATTCTCTTTTACACAGCTATGGGTGGTATGGCTTTAGGTTGAATATATAGAGGAAACCTCAGTTCTCATTTATACAGGACTGGCTCTTATTATGATTACTTTAAATAGCAAATTGTAAGCTACGATAACTGGCAATTGACAAATGAATGCAAATGGCTGCTTATCAGACTGCACAGTAAGCTGAAAGAGAAATTGCATAGAGATTAGGTGGTCCAGACAGTAACCATATTTTTTATTCTGTAGCTGCACTGTATATTTTTCATGTCATATCCACTATGATAATTTGGTCCAAGAAAATAAAAAAGGAGAAAACTAAAGAATCTCCTACCCACATATAAATAACAGAAAAATACAATTTCTAATGTTAGCTTGGAAAATATGTTGTTTCTAATTACATGTTTGGGTTTAAGGAATGTACAAGGAGACCAATGAAAACATATCTAAGAACTGGTTAGAGAAAAACAGACATTCCTCATGCTAAATTTGGCATTCTGTTATCATTACATAAGTGTACAGTTAGCGTACTCTCCAGTTATATATATATATATATATATATATATATATATATATATATATATCTCAATGTCATGGAAGATAGAAATTCTGCATAAAAGTAAGTATTTTTTTTGCGTTAATTTTTCTGCCCTATAATCCAGTGTTTCCATTGGTTATGACATTTGTTTTCAATTGTTTTGTAGACTGGAAATTTCCCTTGAACTCGTAGAACTGGAAAACTCCAAAAAAAAAATATATATATCTACTGTTAAAACCAAATGGTAACACAATGTACTTGGACTGTCAAAACCTCCGAGAATGTTTTTGGAAAAGTCAGTGAGAACGACTACAAGCTATAAATTTATATGTAACATTTCAATTAGTCCTTTAGTCACTGAGGTGCCCAAGTAACAGAGATTTTATCCAATCAACATGAAACTCTGGGTCATGTTAGTTAAATTATGAAAATATATATCAGAAAAATCTGGAGCAACCACAAAACATTCTAAAATGACTGAGATTAAAATAAAGGCTATTTATTTATTTATTTATTTTAATGGGAAAATCAACAAGACGAATATCAGTGGCTTACCTGTTCTGGGATATATGAGTGCATTGATCCTATGTTTACCCTTTTTACACCAAGTAATACGTAATATATCTTTTTGTGAATTTGTGGATTGTGGATCGAATAAAACAACCCAGCCTGATAGTACTTACTGAGTAGTCATGCACCAAGTATATGATAAAATGTCATATATTGTTCTTAATCACTAAATATTCTCTAAAATCACACACACACACACATACACACACACACACACACACATATATATATATAGTGATGAGCGGCAGGGGTCATATTCGAATTTGCAATATTTCGTGAATATATTGATGATTATTCGTCCTATGTTCGCGAAATTCACATATTCACTATGTTCGTTCACTTTTTTTTCCATACAAAAATTTGCATGGAAAATTTGCATTAAAAAATACGAATATTTGTCATTACGAATATATAGTACTATATTCAAAATATTCTCAAAATCGCAAAGTGCAGATATTCGCGATAAAAATTCACATTACGACTATTCGTACTCAACACTATATATATATATATATATATATATATATATATATACACATATATATATATATACACTGTATATATATAATATATATAGATATATGTATATATATATATATATATGTATATATATATATATATATATATATATATATATATATATATAGATCCATAGGAAAGAATCGCAGCACACAAAGGAGTTTCAATAAAGTGCAGTGTTTATTCCATCCTCAGCAAACAAAGTGCAATGTTTCTGCTGCCTCACACCGCCTTTTTCAAGCATAACCGGTGAGTAAATCATCGGTTCTTAAGTAGTCCCTCTTTACAATACATAATCAATCAATAAATCAAGTGCATTTCATCATATTCAGTGTTATACAGTACAGCAATAAGTTCAAGATTATACTCAGTGCAAAATAATGTGAATATAGTGCAAATATATAAGAGGAGAATCACTCCAATTTCATAGAAAGTGCAGATTAAAAACATTAGTTAATTGATGCTGAAAATGTTAATAAACTAGGCAGACACTCACCACTGTAAGGCTCAGTTTCCACTTGTTTTTTTTTTCTGGCAGTTTTTGAGCCAAAGCCAGAAATGTATTCAAAAAGAATAGGACATATAAAGGAAGGACTTACACTTCTCCTCCGTTATGGATTGACTTCTGCAGAGGCAGCTTTCCAAAAAGTGGAAACTAAGCCTAATCTTCACTGATACATAACAAATAGACACGCTAGCGTGGGAAAAAAAATCACTGCGTAGGCGCAAAGCAAGAGGCCCGCACCAGTGTCAGTAGGAGGTCGGATTGCAAACGCCAATCGGTGTAAAGCATCTCGGTAGTCAAAGCAATGACTGACACCAATGGATAGTGCATGTGCACTTGCTTTGAGCGCTCACGTACTCCGTTTTAAAAGCGGGTAAAGGCACTCGTTTGGAAAAATTCACTGGAAAATTGTGGCACGTTGTTTTTTGCAGCACTTCCAAACGTCCATATCAGGTAGGTATCCATCATTCAGCCTTCATAGATGCCTGAACGGGTCACCAGTCTGCCAAAACAAGCCTGATCAGGATGGCCGATCCTGGAACAGCAACTTCATCCTATCAGCTTGTAGGACTCTACCTGGTTTGTTCCCAGTGCGGGAGAGGTTCCCCTGCTTCCATTCAATGCACTCCTGTAATTCCCTACGGCCTTATCCATAAAAAAATTAATAAATCACAGCAATCCGGCTTGATCCTGATTTCTGTAACATATTTGTATTAAATAACTGCATGTCGATTAGTGGTGAAGTAATCCTCATATAGTAAACGAGCATCTGAAAAAAAAAACATGCATAAAACCAAATAAATAAATGCATAAATAAATAATTAATCTCAAAACTCACTCATTATTCCTTTGTCATTCCTCCTGTGAACAGCTCCATCATTCAGGATGAAAGCCTCATAGGGGAACATTATCTTTTAAACATTTTTGGGTAAGTTTTAAATTCGACATTCAAACCCCTCGGTGTCAAAGTATCCAAAGTATAAATCCATTTCAATTCCAGTTTATTCAGGCAAATATTCCTACCTAGCCCCCCCCCCCCCCATTTAAGTGGAGGTACGTCATCTACAATCATTACTTTCAGATCCTTTTCTGTGTGCTTATATTCCAAAAAAATTTTTGAATTCTCACAGAAAAGGATTGCAGTAACACATGTTTTCCTATACACATGTTTATTCCCTTTCTGTGTATTGGAGCTAAACCAAAAAAGGAGGAAAAGAAGCAAATTTGACATAATGTCACCAAACTCCAAAAATGGGCTGGACAAAATTATTGGCACCCTTCTAAAATTTTGGAAAAATAAGATTGTTTCAAGCATGTGATGCTAGTTTAAACTAAACTGGGGGCAAGTAACTGGTGTGGGCAATATAAAAATCACACCTGAAAGCAGATAAAAAGGACTTGAGAACAAAAATTGTGGAAAAATATCAACAATCTCAAGGTTACAAGTCCATCTCCAGAGATCTAGATTTGCCTTTGTCTACAGTGCACAACATTATCAAGAAGTTTGTAACCCATGGCACTGTAGCTAATCTCCCTGGACGAGGACGGAAGATAAAAATTGATGAATAGTGTCAACGCAGGATAGTCTGAATGGTGGATAAGCAGCCCCAAACAAGTTCCTAAGATATTCAAGCTGTCCTACAGGCTCAGGTAGTGTCACCACGAACTATCCTTCAAAATTTAAATGAAATGAAACGCTATGGCAGAAGACCCAGGAGGACCCCACTGCTGACAGAGAAATAAAAAAGAAAGACTACATTTTGCCAAAATGAACTTGAGTAAGCCAAAATCCTTCTAGTGAAACATCTTGTGGACAGATGAGACCAATATTTTTGGTAAAGCACATCATTCTACTGTTTACCGAAAACGGAATCAGGGCCTACAAAGAAAAGAACACAGTACCTACAGTGAAATATGGTGGAGGTTCAATGATGTTTTGGTGTTGTATTGTTCCCTCTGGCACTGGGTGCCTTGAATGTGTACAAGGCATCATGAAATCTGAGGATTACCAACAGATTTTGGGTCACACTGTACAGTCCAGTGTCAGAAAGCTGGGTTTGCGTCCGAGATCTTGGGTCTTCCAGCAGGACAATGACCCCAAACATACATCAAAAAGCACCCAGAAATAGATGGCAACAAAGCGCTGGAGAGTTCTGAAGTGGCAGCAATGAGTCCAGATCTAAATCCCATCAAACACCTGTGGAGAGATCTTAAAATTGCTGTTGGGAAAAGGCGCCTTCCAATAAGAGAGACCTGGAGCAGTTTACAAAGGAAGAGTGGTCCAACATTCCGGCTGAGAGGTGTAAGAAGCTTATTGATGGTTATAGGAAGCCACTGATTTCAGTTATTTTTTCCAAAGGGTGTGCAACCAAATATTAAGTTACGGCTAGGAGGATTCCACTTGTTTTTTTCTCCTGAGTTTTTTTCACAGAAAAAAATGTCAGAAAAGACGCCAGTGCAATTTCCTGTGTCTGACATTTTTCTGGTGTTTTTTTCTTGGTGTTTTTGCATTTGAGTGGAAATGACAATTTTGGCCCCTTTGGCGTTTTTTTTTCTTCAAAATTTGTTAGGTACCAAAACAAAAATAAATAAAAAAAAAAGCAGTAGGGATGGGAAAAATGTATTTGACAATTTTTTTTATAACAAAATTACGATTTTTTAAATTAATTTTTAATAGAGTGTGTGCGTGTTTCACTTTTTTCCCTCAATTTTTTTTTTTTTTTTAGGTAGTACTACTATTCCCAGCTTGGAACACACTGTTCCACGATGAGAGTAGTAGTCCCTGTTCTAATTGACATATCGCCCCGGATGTCACTCCTGACACCCAATGCGATCGTCCTATCTATTGCAGAGATGCAAAGCGGCTCTATACAGCACTCGCAATATGTGAATATAACATCACTCAATCCCCGCTCTCAGAGGGAAATATGAATGAGTGATGTTCTATTCACATCACTGGCCGGAGTATAGTGCAGAGATGCGAGCGCAGGAGAAAGCCGCTCCATCTCTGCAATAGATAGGACGATCGCATCGGGTGTCAGAAGTGATACCCACTGTGTTCTGTCCTTAACTGCAGGTACTACTAATCCCAATATGGAGCACACTCTGCTCCATGCTTGGAGCTGTAGTATCTGCATTAATAGACAGACTGCAGCGAGTGGAACTTCTGACACCTGTTGCAATCTGTCTTTTAATGCAGGTACTACAGCTCCCAGCATGGAGCAGAGTTGTTACGCCGAGCGCTCCGGGTCCCCTGCTCCACCCCGGAGCGCTCGCAGCGTTCACCTTGTCGCAGCGCCCCCGTCAGACCCGCTGACCGGGAGCGCTGCATTAATGTCACTGGCGGGGATGCGACCCGCGAAGCGGGACGCGCCCGCTCGCGGTTCACATCCCAGTCTTCTTACCCGACCTGTCCTCCGTCAGTACAGTCCCGGCGCGCGCAGCCCCGCTCCCTAGGGCACGCACAGCCCCGCTCCCTAGGGTGCGCGCGCTCGGGCTCTCTGCGATTTAAAGGGCCAGTGCGCCTCTGATTGGCGCCTGGCCCAATTAGTGCATACACCTGTGTCCTAGCCTATATTACCTCACTTCCCCTTCCCAGCATCGCCGGATCTTGTTGCCCTTGTGCCAGTGAATGTATGTCCCAAGCCAGTGTTCCAGACCCTCTGCCGTTGCCCCTGACTGCTTGCCCTGACCTTCTGCTACGTCCGACCTTGCTCTTGCCTAATCCCTTGTACCGCGCCTATCTCAGCCGTCAGTTGGGGTTGAGTCGTTATCGTGTGGAATGACCTGGGGGTTCCCTGCCGCAGCAAGTCCATCCCGCTTTACGGCGGGCTCTGGTGAAGACCAGTAACCCCTTAGACTCCGTTCCCCTGGTACGGCCCACGTCATCACCCCACTGACACAGAGGATCCACCACCAGTATCCTCACAGTACCCGGATCCTGACAAAAGTGTGCTACTGTATCTTTTTTTTTTTTTTTTAATGGTACCCTACGACATTTTATTAAAAAAAGGTATCTCCATCACTTTTTTGGATTGCAATAGTCCAAAAAAGAATAAAAACTGCCTGAAAAAATGCCAAAGTTAAAACCCACATGGCGTTTTTCTTGACGTTTTTTTACTCCCATAGACTACACGATTTCAGGGAAAAACGCCATAGGCTCAACATGCTGCTATTTTGCAAAACCGCCAAGGAGCTGAAAAAGAGTGAAAAAATGCCAAAAGGATAAAAAAAAAACGTCAAACTGAAAAACGCAAAGGGGAAAAATAATTTTTCATTTTTTCATTGATTTACAGCTAACATCTGGCTGCAGCATTTTTTGGCCACAAAAAAGCCATATGGCAGAATTGGCATTTTTCTTGATGCTTTCCAGCCTTGAAATTCCAGCCTTAGATTGCCAATAATTTTTTCCAGCCCATATTTGGAGTTGGTGTGTCATTATTTTTCTTGAAAAATTTTACTTTGATTACTGCTTTGCACACTCTTGGCATTCTCTTGTTGAGCTTCAAGAGGTAGTCACCTGAAATGGTTTTCACTTCACAGGTGTGCTGGTGTGGAGGAGGAAGTGTGATGGTGTGGGGGTGCTTTGCTGGTGACACTGTTGGGGATTTATTCAAAATTGAAGGCATACTGAACCAGCATGGCTACCACAGCATCTTGCAGCGGCTGCTATTCCATCCGGTTTGCGTTTAGTTGGACCATCATTTATTTTTCAACAAGACAATGACCCCAAACACACCTCCAGGTTGTGCAAGGAGAGTGCTGGGGTGCTGCGCCAGATGACCTGGCCCACACAGTCACCGGACCTGAACCCAATCGAGATGGTTTGGAGTGAGCTGGACCGCAGAGTGAAGGCAATAGGGCCAACAAGTGCTAAGCATCTCTGGGAACTCCTTCAAGACTGTTGGAAGACCATTTCAGGTGACTACCTCTTGAAGATCATCAAGAGAATGAGTGTGCAAAGCAGTAATCAAAGCTAAAGATGGCTACTTTGAAGAACCTAGAATAGGACATATTTTCAGTTGTTTCACACTTTTTTGTTATGTCTATAATTCCACATGTGTTAATTCATAGTTTTGATGCCTTCAGTGTGAATCTACAATTTTCATAGTCATGAAAATAAAGAAAACTCTGAATGAGAAGGTGTGTCCAAACTTTTGGTCTGTACTGTGTATATATATATATATATATATATATATATTATTATTATTATTATTTTTTTACATATTTATGTGAGTTTGTGTGTGTGTGTGTGTGTGTGTGTGTGGATTAGTGTTGTGATATCAGACAGCAATAGTTAGTGTATGGTATACCTAGACTAAATCAACATAACACTTCATGTGTCTGGCCTGATGTGATTCATCTAAACAATGTTGAAGCTTGTCAGATCAGAACAAAGTCAGTTTACACATTCTGCCAATGGGGGTTACTTACAGTTCCTTCATTGTGTTTGTTATCGGGTATGTTGTACCTCATGTGGACATCTATCCAGTGTGCGGAGCTCCTGCAGTGTGTTCCTTGTGATCTCAGGAACTTCCAGAGATTACAGGTGTTTGCACTTGTGCTTATAGTGACTCCTCCGAAGTTTGGAGCGGCCGTTAATGTCCTAGGTCTTTTACACAGCCGGTCTGCTAACTATAGGACATCTAAACTTACTAGAAGTGTCTCGGAATTACTTGTTTCCTCTTTAGTAGTGTATTAGACTAAATTTCCACTTGGTTTTTTTTCTGGCAGTTTTTGGAATACTGCCACTGCAGCTTTTGAGCCAAATTCAGAAGTGGATCCATAAGGGAGGAGAAGTGTAAGTCCTTCCTTTATATGTCCTATTCCTTTTGAATGCACTGGCTTTGGCTCAAAAACTGCAGTGGCAGATATCCAAAAACTCAGTTCAAAGCAGTATGTGTGAATAATTCCACCCATTTTCGGAGACTCCATCTTTCTCCTTGTAATAGACAATTTTTTCAGTAATATGGGTACGTTGTATGCACAGCTTTACTTCATTCAATGCAAAGAAGATTCACTTACTACTTCGTAGCTTCAAAGCATTTTTCTTTATTGATTGCAAGTTTTTTCCTCTCACTTCGCACGGCTTCGATGTTACAAGCTGACCGGCTGGCAGAGATCTTACACACCACTGATCGGATCCAGAGGTCTGACGCTACGTTTCGAGATACGCCCCCTTAGTCATGCGTACTGAGCCTCTGTATCTGTTCATATTAATGAGGTAGACACACCTGAGTCAATCAACTCACCTCCAGTGTGTAGTTCACACCAGAATTAAAAGACAGGTATAGTATATACCTCAAAAATACGAAACCGGTATTACAGATATTATAAATATGCACTAAAACTTAACAATTCATTCATACCGTTCGGGAAGATTGTGTCAAGCTCGCTAATCCAAAAAGATTCGCTTTCGTTTCTATTCAAAGCTTCATTCATACCTTGCGGTATTTTTTCAATAATTTGCCACCTTAAATCACTGACTTTATGTTTATTTTCGAAGAAATGTCTAGCCACCGTACTCTCACCATATTTCGATTCCTTAAGTTCTTTGCAAAATTTTTCTTATATTAGATTTATGTTCATTTAATCGTATTTTTATTTTCCTGCTTGTCTGACCAATGTAGGAATCTCCACATGGACATTTGAGTAAGTATATTATATTTTCAGAATTACATGTATAGTAATCTTTTACTGCAATTTTGTTACCTTTTTTCGGATAATGAACATATTCAAGCAGGGAAATGTATCTTTTTTTTAATTAATTTTTAATCTACTTTGTTCACTTTTACTTTTTTTTTTAGAAATATCCCCTCTTATTAGTATATTACTGAGTGTTTTTCCTTTACTCTAAACAAATACGGGGGGCTCCCTGAACAGGCTCCCATACTTGGGGTCTGCTCCCAGTAATCCCCAATACTTGTTCACAGTTTTTTTCACAAGTTTAGCATGTTTGTCATATATACATGATGCGTTTATTCAGATTCTCTTTTTTTACTTTTTTTCTTTAATAGATCCTCTCTATTCATTGCCGCAACCTCTTTATTGACTTTCTCAATCTCCTTTCTTTTATAACCTCTTTCTACGAATTTTTTTGTTAAACTTTCTGCATTTTTTTCCTACTCTCTGTCGTAACTTGTAATCCTTCTAGTACGAATAAATTGGCTTTTGGGAGGTCCTTTAAACACTGCTGGATTATGGTAACTATCTCTATGTAACATATTGTTCTTATCTGTTTTTTTTTTTTAACAAACAATGTAGTCTCAAATGGGTTATCTTTTTTGGTTACTTCCACATCTAGATATTGTATAGTGGATTTGTTATAAGTTAACGTAAATTTAATCGATGGATGTTTCTTATTAAGTTTATCTACAAACTTCAGCAGTGCTTCTTCTGATTTGTCCCACAGCATGAACACGTCGTCCACATAGCGCATCCATGTTTTCGGCGTGTCCATGCTGTGGGAATCAGTGTCTGAAAAAATATTTTTTTCTACAAAAAATGACATAAATATATTTGCTAGACTGGGGGCCACTGGGGACAGCATCGTTGTACAATAACTCTGTAAAAAGAACTCTGTGTCAAATCTAAAGTAGTTCTCGCCCAAAACAAAATCCAAAAGCCCCATTAAGAAAGATAACATGCGATTACTTAATTTCGTGTTCCCACTCAATATTTCGTAAATACATTGTTTTCCTTCTTGTTGTGGTATATTTGTATACAGACTCTGTATATCCAGTGTGCATAAAAATGTCATGCTGGATGCATCCAAGTTCCTTAATTCACGTAAAAAATGGCTTGCATCCTGCAAGCATCTATCTCATTTTTTTTACCTCTGTATGGGAGCCTGTTTTGGATTAGCGAGCTTGACATAATCTTCCCGAACTGTATGAATGAATTGTTAAGTTTTAGTGCATATTTATAATATCTGTAATACCGGTTTCGTATTTTTGAGGTATATACTATACCTGTCTTTTAATTCTGGTGTGAACTACACACTGGAGGGGAGTTGATTGACTCAGGTGTGTCTACCTCATTAATACGAACAAGTACAGAGGCTCAGTACACATGACTAAGGGGGCGTACCCCGAAACGTAGCGTCAGACCTCTCGATCCGATCATTGGTGTGTTAGATCTCTGCCAGCCGGTCAGCTTGTAACATCGAAGCCGTGGGAAGTGAGAGGAAAAAACTTACAATCAATAAAGAAACATGCTTTGAAGCTACGAAGTAGTAAGTGAATCTTCTTTGCATTGAATGAAGTAAAGCTGTGCATACACCATACCCATATTACTGAAAAAAAGATATCCAAAAACTGCCAGAAAAAAAAAAACAAGTGGAAACTAAGCCTTTTATAAATATTACACTACTGAAGAAGGAATAATAAAATTCCATAAGGAAGAAAAATGTAAAACCATTTGGAGATTTACTTAGCTGTGTGAGTGGAGTATTTTTTTGGTGGGACTGGCCGACATTACAATGCTACTATACCCCCGACAGGTGATGTTGGAGAAAAGAATGATTGGATATGTTGATCCAAATAGGTCACTGCCAGAAATGTCTAGTAGCTGATTTCCCTCTTCTCCCCATTGACAAAACATTCATGCTTGGCCGAGCCAAACGTGCTTAGGAATGGATGAATATATCTATCAGTTGAATGAGCTATTGAAGGTATAAACATTACATGGAGCAGCTAAGTATGATGATAAATCCTCTGGTCAGTACTGGCAATACAGAGGTCCCTCAAGATACAATATGAATTGGTTCCAGGACGACCATTGTATGTTGAAACCATTTTATGTTGAGACCAGAACTTTATGAAAACCTGGTAATTGGTTCTGAAGCCACCAAAATGTCATCCAAAAATAGGAAAAAAGTAACTAATATACATAAAGCAAGTCCTTACATATAAAAGTAAAATAGATCTGCTGGAAGCTGTAAATCACTGTCTATGTAGAGGACAGGTCCTGTACAGTACACAGTGTCCTAAAAAGTAACATGGAGCCGCCCTTACCCGGTGTCCAAAGGAGCCACTAATCCTGGCACAGGTAGAGGGTAGTACAGGACATGCAATACCTCCCTGTACTATAGGAGGCGCTACCAGACAGTCAGTCAGTGCATGCACTTCAGTGATACAGGGGTTTTACCAGTGAGATGTCCATTCTGATTGGCCAGATCTTCCAGACATTGACATATTTCGTAGATCTGGACTTTCCGTAGCATTGAGTATGGTTTCCGGCTACAATGATCCAGAAAAAAAATATTGTAACCTGAGGCCATTGTAAGTTTAGGTACCACTGTAGTCATAACTTATAGTGCCACCATAATAGTAACACCTAATATGGCAACTTTAGATTGGTTAAAAACACAATGTACTTACCCATTCCTCACGGAGGTGCATTACAGCAGTCCTTATTGTTGAGTTTGCTGATACATTATATGACAATGTTTCCCAGTGTATACCAGTGTGACTCCAGCTGTTGCAAAACTTCAACTCGCAGCATGCCCGGACAGCCAAAGGCTGGTAAACACTTGTATAGGAAATAGTGCAGCCCTTCTCTTGTGCAGACATTCTCTTCATTATGGAACTGGCGATTCATTATAATTAACTAATTTTACATACATTTTATTTTTATATCCATGAAATCCATAACAGGTGGGGATGAGATGAAAGCGTCAGCAGCATAAGGTTGTATCATTAGCTGGGGCTGATCGGGGGCCTCATTATAAAGTGAAGATTCCAATTAATGGGAGTATTTTTCCGAGGTGCCGGAGATTTCGGAAAACTAATCCTAATGGCAGGTCTTCTTACAAGATGTTATTAAATGGGAGCCCAGGGGAAGGAGTATCAGTAGATCACATCCAGTGTAAACGTTATGGGATACCAGATGGCATTCTGTGTGTAAATTGACCTACCAGAGGAATGACAGGCAGCTAGATCCTTATCACGGGCATGGTATCTGGGAGCTGACTTTCCAATATCTTATAGAGGTAGCATCTCTTCTAGCATTTCATTAAAATGTATGTTTAACTGCGCATCTCAAATAAATGCAAGTATAATTTATTCTCTGTGTTATAGTCACCCCAGACTGTATCAATAGGAAGCAGCATGAAATCTTAACTCATACTGTAGTTACAATGCAAGAAGTAAAATGAGAAAACGTACACAGAAAGGGTCATCGTGGGTCGGGATCCTAAAAAGAGTGGCACTTTCTATTTCGAGAGGAACAATGTAACAATTAGTAGTAACTTTCTCCTTCATGTAACCATAATCCGGGTTGAGATAGACTCGGGATCAGATAACCAGCCAGCGACTGCAGCCCCCGTCTCGAAGTTTAATTACAATGTGCCAGTGTCTGATCTGGGAGTAAACACGGATGGGAACGGTGAGGAACATTTTATAGACCGAAGCTGATAAAGGGGAACTCTTTGTGAAAGCGTCAAGGCAGATGTATTGGTATGCTGCAGCTTGGAAACTAGTATAACTCATAACATGAAATGTAGATTATGTTGTGACGGCTCAGTGGTTGACTTTTATCTCTGGGGTCCTAGCTTAAAGGGGAACTCCTGTACTTTACAACTTATCCCCTATCCAGAGGATAGGGGATGAGTGTTTGAATGTAGAGGGTCCCAGCTTCACATGGAGCTGTGTTGATTATCGCACGGAGTGGTGGTCATCATGCCCCCTCCATGGTGGTCGTCATGCCCCCTCCGGACATGATTTTTGGTAAACTGCGCCATATTGGTTGAAAAAGTAACACAGTATATATTTTTTGAAGAATTTTACCTTGTTCGCACCATATACACCAAAGTCTTTCTGACTAAAGACTTTAGACTGGATTTTGACTTTACTGACTTATTAGCAGTTACTGGAAACATCAGACTCTAGACTTGGCTCTATCTGGTGGGGTACCAATTTAAGTGTGCACCGCTGCAGCACAGGGATAGGTACTGCCCAGAGGATTACTCATATCTTCATCTGAAAGCTATAGGGCCTATCAGGAATACTTTGGTTCCTAAAGTGCTGTTTGGGTAATGGTCCTACCTTGGCAGCAAAATCCACCAAAAAGGACTGCAACTAGATCTGGATCAGAAATAGTGTTGTTTGGGGCCTATCCTCATTTAAGGTATGAGAACAGGATGTGAAAATAGCAACCCCTCAGTGAGGTAAGAAGAGAGTGACATAGGAGCTGATGCATCTTTACTGACCAGGCTCTACACTGACTTTGGCGAAACCAGCACCCGCCAGGTGCGCAGACTACCAAAGTGTGGGTATGGCATAAGCAGTAAAAATTTAAGGGGTATTCCAGGAAAAAACTTTTTTACATATATCAACTGGCCCCAGAAAGTTAAACCGATTTGTAAATTACTTCTATAAAAAAATCTTAATCCTTTCAGTACTTATGAGCTTCTGAACTTAAGGTTGTTCTTTTCTGTCTAAGTGCTCTCTGATGACACCTGTCTCGGGAAACGCCCAGTGAAGAAGAGGTTTGCTATGGGGATTTGCTTCTAAACTGGTAATTTTACAAATCTGTTTAACTTTCTGGAGCAAGTTGATATATATATATATATATATATATATATATATATATATATAATATATATATATATATATATAAAAAGTTCTTTCCTGGATAACCCCTTTAATGGTCCTCTGTTGTGTACAGCGAGTCTCGACCTAAACTGCTGCCGTCCTGGGTGAGGGAGTAGACAATCAGAAGTGAGGGGCTCCGGAGTGTCTCCAATCATTCTGGTTGAAATTTTGACAATTAATTAGGGTAAACCAGAAAAAAAACATCTTAATCCCAACGCTGAACCAGTCATTGGCAGCAGGACTCTTCTGAATATACTTCAAATTATTGTGGCAAGAAAAGTAAATCAACACCAATGGGCTCTACCAGGGCCTTGATGCTGGATTGCTGGGAAATATAACATGAGAATTACCTTTGTTTATTTTTATTTAATAACATTTACTGCAATTACTTTTCTCAGACAAACTCCTTAATAGAATTCGAGGCTCCTGAACTAAAATAAAGAATCAATGGCGGCACTGCACAGTGGTGATCCATGCCTTTGGACAGACTGTCGAGTTGGCCGGCACCAAAGTTTAGTTTTTAATATAGTGAATAAAAATGATTTATATACTTACGTTGCTCACTTGTAATATTTTATTTTCAGTTCTTGAATTCAGAATGTGTTGATTTTGCAGAAGGTCAAGTCAGAATATTGTAAATTATATGTAAGAATGAGGATTTGTGGCTGGTTGAGTATAATCCACTGAGAAATCCTCAGTTTGCTCCTGGCTCGTTTCTATAACTGTTTTGGAATTACAGAGTGTCCAGGGCTTCAAGCCAAGGCTGGAAATTAAAAGCCCGAATAGTACAGCTCACTTACTGTGGGATAGTAGGATTAATGCCTGAAGGGATTTCGTTTTATTAGTAAAAAATATTATTGAAGCTGTCGGTCTTCTTCATTCTTACCTCTCCTATGGTCCCAACACTCTTCCCGTCTGCTTCGCAATCTCTACAGTAGTCTTACTTTTTTCAGTTGTTGGCAAACCAGTTAATCAGCGCCTGACAAATGACAGGCTTGAATGTACAAACCTGGCAGAGCGGTGTCCAAATATATTTGTTTTTGTATCACTCCTTCATATTTTCTATATGTATCTGCAACTGTTTATGCATGAAGAAGAATAATGAATTACCCGAGTGAGAATAGGGCCTTTATTTCATGGGAATTTTAGAAAGGCCGTCACTTGCAAAGGGTTAATGAAAAGGAACAGGTGTCAGTGATTAGATATGCTTGAGAAAACCAAATTAGCAGAAAATATTCAGCCACTTTAGTTCATAGGCCGAGACGTAACTTTCCCGTTCCCATCGGACTCTGTGTAGTTGTTGTTTGACTTGCGTTGCTGAAATGCCGGAGCATAAATTACCACTGGACGCATAACTACGACTTGTTTATTAGGCTTTTATGCTGCATTTAGACCCGTTGCTCCCAGGGTTCTGTCAGTGGTGAGATGAACAGTTTTGACACATCAGAATGAATGGTAATTGGAAGGGTCTTTTAGCTGGGCCTTTCAACAGACCAGATTGCGGTCTCAGATTGTGGCAATTTTCAATCAATTATCTTCTTGGACAAGAGGATGAATTTGTTCTAACGTTAAATGTATCCATTTATATCAATGTATGTTCCATTGTCATTACCATAGTCATAGAAAACTCATAAATTGTAACATTTTGGTTGGATTCTTGACAGCTGTTGTATTTTTTTATTTTTTTTGCCTTTGTTCTCCAATGAAGGGAAATCAATCATCTGTTAAGATTTACAGAATAATTCCAACCAAAAATGAACATACATTTATTTTAGAAAAATATTCTTAATGCGGTATACTATCAACAAGATCTCCAGAATGGGGGTCTCCTGATTTCTGTTCTACCAGTTGCTGACCAGTTGGAGAATACAAAGCGAGATGGATGTATATGTGCACAGCTCTCATCATAAACATCTATGGGGGAGATTCATCAAGACCTGTGCAGAGTACCATATATGCTCGAGTATAAGCCGACCTGAATATAAGCCAAGGCCCCTAATTTCACCCCAAGAACCCAGGAAAAGTTATTGACTCGACTATAAGCCTAGGGGGGGAAATACATCATCCCCCCATGTCATCATCCAGACCCCCATCATCATCCTCCCCTTCATCATCACCGCTTGTCAATCCCTTCATCAGTGGTCTTCAACCTGCAGACCTCCAGATGTTGCAAAACGACAACTCCCAGCATGCTGGGAGTTGTAGTTTTGAAACCTCTGGAGGTCCGCAGGTTGAAGACCACTGCGGCCTTCGTCATCATCCAGACCCCCCTTTAGTTTTATACTCACCTCCCCTCGGTGGGAAGGAAGGGTGAGCTGTTTTGGGCCATCAATGCTGCAGGGACCGTCTGGTGGGGAGGGTTAGTCGTTCCGGGCTGTCCATTTTCAACGGGGGGCCCTCTTTTCCGCACTCAGGGCCTGCCCCGGACTAGTGACGTTGCCTTGACGATGCTGCACAGGAACGTTCATGCGCAACGTCACTAGTCCGGGGCAGGCCCGGAGCGTGGAGAATAGGGCCCCCCGGTGAAAATGGACAGCCCGGAACGACTAACCCTCCCCACCGGACGGTCCCTGCAGCATAGATGGCCCGGAACAGCTCACCCTTCCTTCCCACCAAGGGGAGGTGAGTAGAAAACTAAAGGGGGGGTCTGGATGATGACGAAGGCCGCAGTGGTCTTCAACCTGCGGACCTCCCGAGGTTTCAAAACTACAACTCCCAGCATGCCCGGACAGCCGTTGGCTGTCCGGGCATGCTGGGAGTTGTAGTTTTGCAACATCTGGAGGTCCGCAGGTTAAAGACCACTGAGAAAGGATTGACAGACGGAGAGTTCACTCGAGTATAAGCCGAGGGGAGCATTTTCAGCACGAAAAATCGTTCTGAAAAACTTGGCTTATACTCGAGTATATACGGTAAGAGTTGACCAGTTGCCCATTACAACCAATCAGATCGCTTCTTTTAATTTTCAGAGGTCTTTAAAAAAAAAAATGAAAGAATGGATCTGATTGGTTGCTATGGGCAACTGGTCAACGTTTTCTCTGCACAAGTTTTGATAAATCTGGGCCTATGAGAGTTACGGAAAAACAGCCAAGTTATAGATAAAACAAATGTATGTCTCTCCAGACGGAATGAGAGTTGGGTGGTGCCATTGCGGAGACAGGTACAGATCCCAATCTGTCTTTGATAGAATATATTTATTAACCCCTTAAGGACCGGAGGTTTTTCCGTTTTTGCATTTTCGTTTTTTGCTCCTTGCCTTTAAAAAATCATAACTCTTTCAAATTTACACCTAAAAATCCATATGATGGCTTATTTTTTGCGCCACCAATTCTACTTTGTAATGACATCAGTCATTTTGCCCAAAAATCTATGGTGAAGCGGGAAAAAAAATCATTGTGCGACAAAATTGAAAAAAAACCGCTGTTTTGTAACTTTTGGGGGCTTCCGTTTCTACGTAGTACATTTTTCGGTAAAAATGACACCTGATATGTATTCTGTAGGTCCATACGATTAAAATGATACCCTACTTATATAGGTTTGATTTTGTCGGACTTTTGGAAAAAATCATAACTACATGCAGGAAAATTAATACGTTTAAAATTGTCATCTTCTGACCCCTATAACTTTTTTATTTTTCCGTGTATGGGGCGGTATGAGGGCTCATTTTTTGAGCCGTGATCTGAAGTTTTTAACGGTACCATTTTTGCATTGATAGGACTTATTGATCACTTTTTATTCATTTTTAAATGATATAAAAAGTGACCAAAAATGCACTATTTTGGACTTTGGAATTTTTTTGCGCGCACGCCATTGACCGAGCGGTTTAATTAATGATATATTTTTATAATTCGGACATTTCCGCACGCGGTGATACCACATATGTTTATTTTTATTTTTATTTACACTGTGTTTTTTTTTTTATTGGAAAAGGGGGGTGATTCAAACTTTTAATAGGGGAGGAGTTAAATGATCTTTATTCACTTTTTTTTTTCACTTTTTTTTTGCAGTGTTATAGGTCCCATAGGGACCTATAACACTGCACACACTGATCTTCTATGTTGATCACTGGTTTCTCATAAGAAACCAGTGATCAACGATTCTGCCGCATGACTGCTCATGCCTGGATCTCAGGCACTGAGCAGTCATTCGGCGATCGGACAGCGAGGAGGCAGGAAGGGGCCCTCCCGCTGTCCTGTCAGCTGTTCGGGATGCCGCGATTAGCCGCGGCTATCCCGAACAGCCCGACTGAGCTAGCCGGGAACTTTCACTTTCACTTTTAGCCGCGCGGCTCAGCTTTGAGCGCGCGGCTAAAGGGTTAATAGCGCGCGGCGCCGCGATCGGCGCTGCGCGCTATTAGAGGCGGGTCCCGGCTTCACTATGACGCCGGGCCCGCCATGATATGACGCGGGGTTACTGTGTAACCCCGCGTTATATCAGAAGAGCAGGACCAATGACGTACCGGTACGTCATTGGTCCTTAAGGGGTTAAGGTTGGACTCATGTAGTGCATACATGTAGTGTAATTTCTGATGCTATTTTTTTCCCCAAAACCAGGAGTCTATTCAAAAGGAATTGGAAATAAAAAGAAAGGACTTAAGGCTAATTCCCATTGAGGAAATTCAGATGGAATCTACAAAGAATTTGAAGGATATTTTGTAGTAAATTCCAAACAGATTCCACCTTAAATCAGACTTCCAGTGATTTTAGTGAGATATCAGCGAGTCTGTTCACACATCATAATTTACACTTGAAAATTTTCACTGTGGATCCAAATTTTGTCAGAATCGATTCCACTTAATTTAAGCATTGAACAAAAAGAGGATTTTTCCAGACATCTGTTAACTCACCCTCCATAGCACCTTAACCCCCATCCTTTATAATGCCTACTGTGGTGGCCCGGTACCGCATCCTATACGCTACCTGTATATAGGTCCCCATAGCCAGAGTCCCTAGGACGTCGGGGTCCTTCTTATCTAGTCCGCCCCTGTCACCTCTTATCTAGGTATTAGTAATTTAACAGTTTATTCAGGATTTATATAAATATAATTGTACAAATGTATATAATTGGTTAATTACCTGTGCGGAGCGGGGCAGGACCTGCGGGTCACGTGATCAGGTAAACTCTATGTTTTTTTGCTTAAGGACCTTTGGAGGTCCCTATGACGTATTGCACCCATCGTTCCTTGTAACGGTGAGTGACAGTTATTCGGACCAATCAAAACGCCCCCGCCCCTGCCCATATAAGGGAGCAGCAGCCATTGCTTGCTCTCTTGTTCCTGTGCAGCCAAGCAAGCAACATCTCTTTCCTCGTGGGCTGTTGTGAGAGAATGATCTGCATTGCTGTCATCAGTGAGTTAGGCCCGAGCCTTGCGGCGACGGCTGATTATTACAAAACCGTGAGTGTATCAATCCCTAAGAACTCTGCAAGATCACCGGACCTTATCTATCCCCTTAATCCGGACGGATCTTCGCAATTAACCCTAAATTCAGAGACTTATATCCAAAGTCAAGGTCCGCAACAACTGTTAGTCACTGAAGTGTATAGAGACGGTTTGAATGAGACTGTTGCTGTTCATTGGATGTACCGCAAGCCTTTTAAGTAAAGTTTATCCAAGTTCAAGTTCAACTACCTTTTGGACCATCAGTCATTATTCGCATGCACCTATTGTTACTGGGAAGGGCGGCGATAGGCCGGAGAATTACCTCACCATATTAGCCCTCAGCCTGGGGTCACGAACAATAGGGTTAACCTTAACCCCTGATATACTAAAGCAAAACCCTGACTACACTACCACTACCCCAGAGGCCTACCACACTACTTACTGCTACTGTTAGTGCTGTGCCTCCAACTGCCTCATGTACCCCCATTACCATGCCTACAGCATTGCCCAATACTCCTAAATATTACACTCCAAGTATGATATAGTCTGAGGATGGTGATAAAAAACACAGCAGGGGGTAACTACAGACTCATGGGCACCAGAACAAAACATAAAATGAAAGGGTTCTCCCAAGATCTAATCACTAATCCAAGGAACTGGGGACACTGTAAGTATCTGGTTGGTGGGGTCTGACCGCTAGGATCCCCACAAACTTAAAAGCATAGGTCCCATGGAGCATCAGCACTGTTAGCCTACACACGGTCTGAGGTGGAGACAGCTTCTCCTGGGCCAGACACGGGGGGGGGGAGTAAAAAACGCACCAACGTCGGATTACGGATAACTGTTTTTTACTGAGCAGGAGTAGATAGTACAACACACAGTACGGAGCAGAGTAGGAGGGATGCAGTGTAGTGGGAGCCCTGTTGCCTTGCTGGGACTTATGGTGCTTTTCGCTCACTTGGATTGTATAGACTTGAGACTGTAAGATTTCTCACGCTGACTAAGGTTCTGACAAGGTCCCATTGCTATCACCGCCAGGGCCTGACTCACCTCTGTATGGGGGAACACTTGCAGAATGGCGGGGCTGACCTGATTCAGAGATTTTCTTAGGCTTCCCTCAGGATTCTGCACACACAACTTTCTCCTCCTTTCCACACTGTACTCAGAAAACAGCTATAGGCTGAACTGCAACTGGGGAAACTCCTCCCCCCTGCACTATATACATGACAATTTAGGGGTTCCCACTGGGCAGACAGGGTCATTTGATTATCACTGCTCCTCTCTCTCTTAACCCCTTAAGGACTCAGGGTTTTTCCATTTACCTTTAAAAAAATATAACCCTTTCAAATTTGCACCTACAGACCCAAATGAGGACTTGTTTTATACACCACCAATTGTACTTTGTAATGACATCAGCCATTTTACCATAAAATCTATGACAAAACCAAAAAATTTTTATTGTGGGACAAAATTGAACAAAACCCCACCATTTTTTTTTTGGGGGGGGGGGCTTCCGTTTCTACGCAGTGCACTTTTCCATAAAAATGATACCATATCTTTATTCTCTAGGGCCATACGATTAAAGTGATACCCAACTTATATAGGTTTGATTTTTACTTCTAGTGAAAATCATAACTGTTTGCATGAAAATTAGTACGTTTAAAAATGTCATCTTCTGATCCTTATAATTTTTTTATTTTTCTGCATACAGGGTGGTATGAAGGCTCATTTTTTGCACCGTGATCTTAAGTTTTTATTGGTACCATTTTTGTTTTAAAGGGGTACTCCGGCGCTAAGACATCTTATCCCCTAGCGCCGAGTACCCCTTTAAAGGGACTTTTTAATCCCTTTTAACACATTTTTTTATGGTATACAAAGTGACTAAATATACGCAATTTTGGACTTTGGAATTTTTTTTACAAGTATGCCATTGACCATGCGGTTTAATTAACATGATATTTTTATAGTTTGTACGTTTACGCATGCGACGATACCACAAATGCTTATGTTTACTTTTTTTTTTTTATGGGAAAAGGGGGGTGATTCAAACTTTTATTAGGGAAGGGGTTAAATCCCATTTATTAACTCTTTTTTTTTACACATTTATATCCCCCATAGGGGACTATAACATGCAATCTTCTGATTGCAGACACTGATCAATGCTATGCCATAGCATAGCATTGATCAGTTTTATCGGTGCTCCATTGCTCCAGCCGGATCTCAGGCATGGAGCAATGGATCACTGATCGGAAAACGAGGAGGAAGGTAGGGACTCTCCTCAGGTCCTCTCAGCTGACCGGGACACTGCGGTTTTTTCCCGATCAACCCGACTGTACTGCCGGGAAGCATTTTCTTTCATTTTAGACGCGGCAATCAACTTTGATCGCCGCATCTAAGGGGTTAATACAGGTATCACTGCGATTAGTGAGGTCTGGTATTAGCCACGTGTTCCGACCGTTGGTGTTGGGACCGACCCGCTATGATACGAGGTCAGCATGTGACCCGCGTCATGGCATGGGAGCGGGCGCTGGACATACAGGTACACCCTGCATCCTTCCGAGGTTAAAGGTACAGTACATGAATAACATGAAATACAGTGAACACAGTGAACATAATAAAGTGCTTGAACATAATACACAGTATAACAATGGGCCCAACAGGAGATCCGCAGCCCACAGGACAGCCCTTGGAGCTGGGACACCACACATTCTCTATAGGACTTCCACACAATTCAATAATAAGAAATGTTTATAAACCCCATAGAGAATGCACGGAGCCGTGGGTGATCAAGTGCTGCTCCATTCACACAGGGGACAGGGACCTCTGTCCTCATGATTGTGGGGGTCCTAACGGTCGGACCCATATATCAGATACTTACCATCTATCCTGAAAATGAATTATTCTCCTCCTTAAGTAGTTAAATAAGACCATAGAATATATAGAAGACTTACCATTTAGCATGTTGTTCAATTTGTTGTCAGCGCTTTGTCCGGAAGTGTCCGGATTTCTTGCTTAATAACCCCTCTGGACCATGAAGGTGCTTCGTGCATTAAACATCAATGGTTTGTGAGAGGCTAAGATAGTTTTTTTTACATAATTGATTCTATCTGTCAGCAAAAACCACAGTAAAAGCCGTCTCAAAATAAATGTTTTATGACCTTGAAAAGTATAGGTAAGTGAAGTGAACTGAGTCAGCTACCTTTTATTCAAGGAAACATTTGTAAGGAGGGAATTCTGAGTTAACAAAAGGGAATCCCAGGGGACGCTGATGGATTACAATAGGAGCTATGTTTCACCTGTTTTTTTTTTTTTTTTTTATCTAAAGCCGAGGAACGTGCTTTCGATTCACCCAAAGTGCAAGAAAAAGTGCAAACGTGTTACACTAAAAAAACGTGCACAAAGGATGCGGTCTATCGCAAGCCCTTCTCCGATAGGAGAGAGGCCCCCCAACAAACCTTACCCTTCGCCTCCGGACCAAAAGGTACCTGCGAGGTTACAGGTTCGATGTCCCTTTTCGCCGAAGCTACTAGGGGACCACAAATGCTCCCGGCATCCCCCTTGGTGTTAGCCAAGGTATCTGCCCGCAGAGCCGATTACGGTAGGTACCCTGCCAAAGCAGGAGTACCCGGGGTGTTTGCAGGGAGGTGCGGAACCTAATGGCCACACACACCTCCCCTAGACCGCCAGGAGGGACACCCAGAAGGGCTACCGCATCCTGACAAATCCTGTGAACACACAACACGCAAAAAGTGACACAGTGAGACAAAAAAGAAATAAATAAGTGAATGTGTGCAGATATACTGCCCGGACATCCGGCCGGATCTATAAAAATTTCTCTGATCCTAGCCAGAAGGCCGGGAATCAAGAGGTGAGTGCCACAAGGTGAAGAGATTATGGTGCCCGTGCTTCAACTCAGTGAGTCTATCCTCCCAGTGAGTTTTGGCACCTCGGGGTCACCACTCCCCGAGGCACAAAAGTACCTCGGCTCTAGACCCTCTCAGCCTCATGGCAAGACCCGGAGGGAACAGGTCACATCGGGGCAGCCGTCGAGCTGATTCCTCAGAACCAGCCCCGGAAAGCCCTGGTACACCTGCATCCTCCATGCAGCACCCATCCCCACCAGCCCCATACCGGCGTTACTGTACACCGGCATGAAAGACTGATAAGAACAGATACTACACTTGATCTTAGCCAAAAGGCCGAGAAGCGATGTTTCACCTGTAGTTTAGGAGAAATAGCATGCTTGCTGCTGAGTTCCCCCACAGATTACTGATGACTCCTGGGGGTCCTAGAAAAAGACCACTCTTAGATCATTGAGAGGTCCTTCTAATGAAAAACTATTGCTTAACTTTTACGACCACTTTAGCATTTTATGTGCAGTTTGTGGATCCAGAGTAACACCCATTTGGTGATTTTATGCTGCAGATTTCAATGTAAACGAAACGATTTTTAATCTGAATCTTCAAATTCTGCACACCAGATATGCGCAGGATTCTGTATATGTAAATATATCCTTAAAGGAGAACTCCGCCCCTAGACATCTTATCCCCTATCCAAAGGATAAGGGATAAGATGTCTGATCGCGGGGAGCCGGTGACGTCACAGCCACGCCCCCCAATGTAAATCTATGGGAGGGGGCGTGGCCGTTATATCAGCGCCGCACCTGATGACTGCGGTGCCGCAGCAATCATCGCAGGGGGGTCCCAGCAGCGGGACCCCAGCAATTAGACATCTTATCCCCTATCCTTTGGATAGGGGATAAGATGTCTAGGGGAGAAGTACCCCTTTAAGAGGCTTTATTCATCTTATAAAGTGTGAAATATCCTTCCCTGTATATTTGTTTGGGGTCCAATCTCTGGAACCCTTTCCAAGCCCGCAAAAAAAGATATACCACTGGTTTATTATTGCATCCTTTTCTTTCAGGGGCGGACTGACCGGCCAGTCCAATCGGATGTTGTCTGAGGGCCCGGCCGGGTAAAGGGCCCGCCGCTGCCGCCGCTACTGAGGATCCAGGACACTTGTCCCGGATCCCCAGCAGACAGCGCTTCTTTCTCCTGTATGTACGGTACACGCACATACAGGAGAAGGCATCCCCTCTGTGTAAACCACCGCATCTGCGTCTACACAGAGGAGACGTGACCTCCGCCCCCGCTGCGCAGTGCAAGGGCTGATGACGTCAGTCATCGGTGCCTGCACTGTGGAGGAAGGAAGACGTGGGTCCTGTTGTGCTTTCTTACTGTGGGGGGACCCTGCTGCTTACACCTACTGTGGGGGGACTCTGCTGCTTGTACCTACTGTGGGGGACCCTGCTGCCTACACCTACTGTGGGGGGACTCCGCTACCTACACCTACTGTGGGGGGATCCCGCTGCCTACACCTACTGTGGGAGGATTCTGCTGCCTACACCTACTTTAGGTTGACCCCTGCTGCCTACACCTACTGTGGGGGGACCCTGCTGCCTACACATACTGTGGGGTGACCCTGTTGCCTACACCTACTGTGGGGAAGACCCCACTGCCTACACCTACTGAGGGGGGACCCTGCTGCCTAAACCTACTGCGGGGGAACCCCGCTTCCTAAACCTACTGTGGGGGGATCCGCTGCCTAAACCTACTGTGGGGGGACCCAGCTGCCTACACCTACTTTGAGGGAACTCTGTGGCCTACACTTACTATGGGGAAACTCTGCGGCTACACCTACTGCAGGGGAACTCTGCGGCCTACACCTACTGTGGGGGAAATCTGCTACCTACACCTAATGTGGGGGAACTCTGCTGCCTACACCTAATGTGGGAGAAGTCTGCTGCCTACACCTACTGTGGGGGAACTCTGCTGCCTACAACTACTGCGGGGGAACTCTGCTGCCTAAACCTACTGTGGGGGAACTCTGCTGCCTACACCTAATGTGAAGGACTATCTACTATAATCCTGCCTAGCTAATATGGAGACACACTACCAAACTAATAGGAGGGCTACCTACTGCCTGCATAGAGGGTTTTCATACAGGGGCAGTTATCTGGGGGATTTACCCATAGAGGGCATAACTACCTACCTGGGGGACATTAAATACATGGGGGCATAATCTACTATGGGCCACTACCTCCTGGGGACATAGTGCTCCTCCAGAGACTATACTCTGGATCTGCCACTGGGTGGAGGGCAGTGCTGGTTATATACTTGACTAACTACCTGGCTACCTAACTTTATACTTGGATGCCTAACTACTTACCTACATACCTGCCTATCTAACTACCTACATACCTGGCTGTCTAACTACCTACCTACATATCTTGCTACCTACCTACATACCTGGCTATCTAACTATGTATATACCTGGCCTTCACAGATGGCTGCCTAAGTACCTAGCTAGCAACCTACCTACCTACCTGGCTAGCCACCTACCTACATATCTGGCTTCCTGATCTACCTACCTATTTACCTGGCTAACTACCTACCTGCCTTTTTACTGTGCAGGACACCAAGAAGGGCATTATTACAGTTTGTGGGCCTATAGATGGGAAAATTGTGTAGAGGAGGGGAGGGCACTGGAAAAATGCAAAGTCTAGCATGTTTGTCCTGCAGATGAGATTGACATGGCGTTCTGATCCAGACGGAGAAGAAAAGGAAAGAGGACACCGCTGATCAGAAAATACGTAATTGAGAGTCTCTTTATGTAACAGTAACCACTTCTATGGTGTACAGATCCTGTGTACAGCTGATATCAAGTGCCATATGGTTCTTTATATAATCACTTATATGGTATACAGACCCTGTATAGCAGGGGTCTCAAACTGGTGGCCCTTTAGATGTTGTAAAACTTCAACTCCCAGCGTGCCTGGACATGCCCTGACAACAGTTGGCTGCAGCTAACGGCTGTATGGGCATGCTGGGAGTTGAAGTTTCGCAACATCCGGAGGGCCACCAGTTTGAGACTCCTGCTTTATAGTATACTAGTCTGTGTATAGTGGTTTTATTTAGTACAGTATGGCGGTATTATCCAATTATTGTGTGGTGATATATATTTACTCATATTATTTTACCTATGTTAAAGTGTTTCTTATATATAAAATTTAGTTTATTTTGTGTGTATGGGTGGTTGAGGGATGTGGGGGCAGAAGTGTGACCAGTAGAGGGGGTGCATAGCAGGGGGCACTTGCTTTTTTCTAGTCAGTCTGACCCTGTTTTCTTTATTTTAGCCCTGCAGAGTAGCATACTTTACACTGCAGCTCTGCTTATTACCTGCTGTGTATAAGAACAAGTACAGCACAAGATCAAAGGCAGTCAAAACGTATAGAACTAATTTACTAAACAACAGAGCAATTATAAACTAGAAATAATTATATAAGGGAGTCTCTGGAGTTACTAAAGAGCAGTGTTCCCTAACCAGTGTGCCTCCAGCTGTTGCAAAACCAACAACTCCCAGCATGCCCAGACATCCAATGGCCGGGAGTTGTAGTTTTGCAACAGCTAGAGTCACACTGGTTAGGAACCACTGATGGAGAGTTTCCCTTTAACCATAAAGCTCTAGCTTTATATTACTGCAATTCCTTCATAAAATAACAATAGAGAAGCTATATTTTCTAATGAAGTGGTACATTTAGTACATAGAAAGTTTTTTTTAGAATTTTAAATGGTAAAAATAAATCTTCCATGATAATAGTAATAATAATAATAATAATAATAATAATAATAATAATAATTATTATTATTATTATTAAGAACATTAATGGCTGGAGATGATGAAATGTAACTATACACATCAGTTGTTTGCAATGTACACCCAAGAAAATCCTATTTATTTGCAGTTGTTTTTATATTTACAGATAGAAACCATGAGAACGTGTCCCATGTTTCGCTGAGGACATCCATTATTTATTCCTTTCCCACATGATTTCTAATCATAGATAGTGAGACAGACGTTGATTCTGGAGGGATATTTATACTCTGAGTACAGAATACATATAGGTAATATAAATAGACACGAACAATGCTTGAATTTGAACAGAGACATAACCAAAATTTAAAGGATCCCATAGCAAAGTCACTTATGGGCCCCAAACATTCTGCAGTTTACAATAAACTCACGTAAAAAGCCGCAAGCAATGGATGGATAGTAGTGAGAAAATGTCTCGATTTGTTTTGGGTCCTATTTTGCAAAACTGTCGGATCTCGATTTAGAATTGGAAGTTCCTCAACTTACCTGGGATTGCCCATTCAAAAGTAGGTACAGGAACAGGGACTTCTATCAAAGACGAGAGTCCCTGCTCCTGTACAGAGGCCGGGCTAGGAGCAGAATATAATGAATGTAAGTGGCAATGCATCAAACACTTACCTCCAGACCACTTAGTGTACAGGAGAAGGGACCGGATAAATCTGAAACAAATCACAGAGTTTGTGAACAAATCACAGAGTTTTTGTTTTTTGACCTACAGAATAAATATAGAATGTCATTGTTCCAATAAAGTGCACTGCGTAGAAACAACCTCCTAGCAAAATTGCATTTTTCACGCTAAATTTTTTTAATACATTTTTTGGTTTCACTGTAGACTTTGTGGTAAAGGTGTATCCACAGATGTATTTATTGAACTGATGTGTTTAGAAATTCATCTTCTAAGCTGTTGTGTTCTGAGCTGACAATAAAACAGCTCAGAAAACATCAGTACAAGTAATACATCTGTGGATACACCTTTATCCAGGCATATGACAGAGATACATGGCGACAATCCGTTGAATTTAAAATTTTGGGGACTAGCACAATGCAAATAAGGACCCGAAAAGGGAATTTGAACAAGAAGTTGTTATATGAGGAAGCGAAGTGGATATTTCGCCTTCAAACAAAAAGTCCAAATGGACTGAAAGAAGGTTTCACATATTCAGATTTTCTCTAGATTATAATCATATCATAGCCTGCAAAATGATGTAATGTGACACAAGTAGCCTTCTTCAGCCAATAATATGTGGTATTTATGGACAGAAGATACAGATCAGATTTTGGACCTTTAACCCCTTAAAGGGGTACTCCGGTGCTTAGACATCTTATCCCCTATCCAAAGGATAGGGGATAAGATGCCTGATCGTGGGAGTCCGGCCGCTGGGGAGCCCAGTGATCTTGCACGCAGCACCCCGTTTGTAATCAGTCCCCAGAGCGTGTTCGTTCCGGGTCTGATTACCAGCGACCACAGGGCCGACGGCGTGTGACGTCACGCTCCGCCCCTTAATGCAAACCTATGGGAGGGGGCGTGATAGCTGTCACGCCCCCTCCCATAGACTTGCATTGAGGGGCGGAGGCGTGACGTCACACGCCCCCGGCCCCGTGATCGACAGTAATCAGACCCGGAGCGAACACGCTCCGGGGACTGATTACAAACGGGGTGCTGCGTGCAAGATCACTGGGCTCCCCAGCGGCCGGACTCCCACGATCAGGCATCTTATCCCCTATCCTTTGGATAGGGGATAGGATGTCTAAGCACTGGAGAACCCCTTTAAAGACCAGGCCCATATTGACCTTAAGGACCAGACCAATTTTATTTTTGCATTTCCGTTTTTTTCTCCTCGCCTTCTAAAAATCATAACTCTTTTATACTTCCATCCACAGACCCATATGAGGGCTTGTTATTTGCATCACCACTTATTTTACGATTAAATGAATGGAGCAACCAAACAAATATTTTTTATGTGGGAAAATTGAAAAGAAAACCGCAATTTAGCAAATTTTTGAAGGCTTTGTTTTCACGCAGTACACTTTACGGTAAAAATTACATGTTTTATTTATTCTCTGGGTCAATATGATTAAAATGATACCCATGTTATATGCTTTTCTATAATTGTACCGCTTAACAAAAATCTCAAACCATTTAAACAAAAATAGTATGTTTGAAATTGCCCTATTTTGACCACCTATAACTTTCACATTTTTTGGTATATGGGGCGGTATGAGGGCTCTTTTTTTGTGCCATGATCTGTAGTTTTTATCAGTACCACTCTTGCCTAGGTTTTACTTTTTATTAAAAAAAAATTGGAATAAAATGTGACAACAAAGCGGCAATTTTGGCCTATTCTTAATTATTTTTTATGTTTACGCCATTTACTGTACGGGATAATTAACAAAATATTTTAATAGTTCAGACTTTTGCGCACCCGGCAATACCAAATATGTGTATTAATTATTTTTTTATGCTTCTTTGGCGGTAAAATGGGGGAGGGGATTTTTCTAATTTTTTTACTTTTTTATTTTACTTTTTTTTTTATTTTTTTTTTAAATTTACACTTTAATAGTCCCCATAGGGGACTATTCATTGCAACCAGTTGATTGCTAATACTGTTCAGTGCTTTGCATAGGACATAGCACTGATCAGTATTATCGGTGATCTTCTGCTCTGGTCTGCTTTTTCTCAGACCAGAGTAGAAGAGCCCGGGAGAGAGCCAGAGCTCTTGCCGGATGATCGGATCTCTGCAGCAGCGCTGCAGGCGATCCGTTCATCCTTTTAAAGTACTGCACTGCCATAGATGCCATGATCTGTATTGATCACGGCATCTGAGGGGTTAATGGTGGACATCCGCGTGATTGCGGATGTCCGCCATTACCGGCGGGTCCCTGGCTGCTGATAGCAGCCGGGACCTGCCGTGCATGATCATGGCGGAGCATAAATGTACGTCATGGTGAAGTGTAAAGTACATCATGGTGTGTTAAGTACCACGGCACCATGACGTACATTTACGTCCATTGTCATTAAGGGGTTAATACCAACTCATGTCTTACCCTGTGATCTCAAGTAGTTATGACTAATAGTTCCCACAACTATTATTGTATAGGATTTGTGAGTTAAATATTTTAGTACTAATATAGTATACATCTGTATCACTAATATAGTGTACTAGCTAATAATATCATCCATTGGTATCACTAATATAGTTTACGGATAAGGAGCTATAATGAATGATGGTAAATTGTGATATACCTATATACTCTCCTTCTACCTTTATACAAAATAAGGAGAATGGTTTAGTACTGATAACAACTCTAAGTCTATCTCCTGCATTTTGTAGTAGACTAAGTGTTGGTGCACCCGGTAGTGCGTAGCTTGGTCTGCTATGATCGGGGAATATTAGTATCAGCGCAGGTCCTTCTGTGCAGCGCGATTGGCACATGCGCAGTGCTGACAGAGGTCTGTACTTCAGATTGCTCTAAATGTGCACTGTCAAATACAAAAACGTTTAATATGTTGTAAAGCATGTATAACCAATAGGTTTTGCAATTGCTTTCATTAGAAAATGTTCAGTATTTCATACTCAAAAAGCCAGTCAAACAACTGCCCCCCCTGCCTGCTTGGACACATACTAGTCCTAATGTGTCCATGCATCATCACCTATGTAATGGACACACTTCCTTGATTGACAGCTGTGAGTGCAGGGCTCACGGCTGGAGGAAAAATCCTCCCACTGTCAGCTTGTGTCCCGCTACTGTCAGTGAGGACAAGCTGGGAGTTGTAGTTTTGCTAATGCTAGGGGAGATGTGAGCAGACAGCATACTGAGGGAGGGCCGGAGACCTGCACTGTGAGGCCACACCCCCTCCCTTTGAGAGGAGTTCAGACAAGTGAGCTAAATTAAAAGTGCAATAAAAAAAATAAATAAAGGTGCTAGACACATAAAAATTAGATGTACATGGTCAGGATTAGGTACTAAGTGATATATATAAAAAAAAAAAATTGTTGGATTTGACAGGTACACGCGGGAAGGGGGCGTGTCGACCACCACACGAAGCGGCGGCCAACACGCCCCCTCAATACAACTCTATGGCAGAGCCGGAGCGCTGCCTCGGGCAATCTCCGGCTCTGCCATAGCGATGTATTGAGGCGACGTGTCGGCCGCCGCTTTGTTTGGTGGTCGACACCCGCTTTCTGGTCGGAGAGCCTGGCCCCCGTACAGAGAGATTGCAGGGGGCCCCAGGGGTCGGACCCCCCTGCGATCTCAAACTTATCCCCTATGCTTAGGATAGGGGATAAGGTTTTCACCACTGGACTACCCCTTTAACTTCCACTGTTCTTGATGACTGCCATTTGTTAATTACATTCCGAACAGAGGATATTGACATCTGAAAACGTTTTGCTATCTTCTTATAGCCTTCTCCAGCTTTGTGAGCATCAACTATTTTCAGTTTCAGATTTCTAGACAACTGCTTAGAAGAACCCATGGTGCTGATTGTTGGGGCAAGGTCAGATGAGTCTGGGCATTTAAAACCTTTGAGATTGACATCACCTGGTCTTCCCAGATGATGATGGAGAACAATCCATGACACTGGCAGGTCTCAGCTTTGCAAAGGGGGCAGTGCATGCTATAAATTCTGCAGGGTGCCCAAACTTTTGCAGGTGACATTTTTTTGTTTTCAGTTATTTTGAAAGTGTAAATGATGGAAATAAAATCTAACTTTTGTTGACATATTATAAGAATGTCTAATCTGTAATTTGATGCCTTTTGGAGAGTTTTCCATCTTTCCTTGGCTTCTTTATGCACATTAATGCAAATTTTTACCTGGGGTGCCCAAACTTTTAATCCCCATTGTAAATATAGCCCCAGCACTTCAGTTTAGTTCAGGGTCTGTCGCCCAGTTGAGAGTCCACTACCTATGGCAGATTGTCAAGAAGGCAGGGGCAGTGATCTGAGTGAGAGCAGAGCCTTACTATTACCCACTGACCTGACAGTGAGACTGAGGACATATTAATGCATTGCTTCCTGTTAAAGAATGAGAAAATTATCTGCAGTAATAATTCACAAAGTCCTCCAAACTGGTAATAAATCTGTGGTTCCCATGTATGTATTTGAAGAATTTCTCACTCCACCAGTTATACAAAGAGTAAGAGAACAGAGACACCTCCTTGTAAAAAACATATTGCTGGTCCCTGAAGATTGACAGAAGCAGATGTGAACTTTTGGGTCTAGGGAACGAACCCATGCTACTGGTTGTGCAATAAGCTAAACATATCAAAATGCAAGAGAATACCAAAATCTGTGCACAGCTGCCGGTGGGAACAAACACCAAGAGGCAGGGGCTGGCACATCTGTCATGATCACACCAGAGTCTACTCACATCTCCCTGACTTCAAACACATTACTTGTAGGGTTGTTATTTGCACAATAGCCCTACTTTACTGTACCTAAGGCCTAATGTATGAAATAAAGTAGGGAGTTGAGCTCTGTCTTTTTTAACCCTATATTGCATTGGTTTCCAAACTGTGGCTCTCAAGCTGTAGCTAAATTACAACTCCCAACATGCCCAGACAGCCTTTGGCTGTCCAGGCATGCTAGGAGTTGTAGATTTGCAACAACTGGAGGGCCATAGTTTGGAGACCACTGATATATTGTTTCATCGCTAAGTGGTGTTCAATGTGCAAAGTTCAAAATCTGTGACAGGGCCAAACGCGAATATCATTGTAGATGGAAGGGGTTAAAAACTTCCTATTTTCCTAAAATTAGTCTTTCTATAAACCAATTCTTTGGTAGTAGTTTGAGATGAGCAGGCCGAACCAGGCAAACCTAGTCTCCCTCAGAGTTTTGGGGTAAAAGAGGCTCGCCAAACATTCAAACTTTGTCAGAAACATTAAAAAGGAGGAGTTGATGCGTTCAGAGCAGGAGGGTAGTAGAGCTACTGTCAACAAAGAAGAGCATAACGAAGGTAGGGCCATAAATCTGTCAAATTTCATATTTTTTTGAAACCAGAATCAAGATTGACGGCAGAATGATAATATGAACAAGACAAGATAGGAGGATAAATATAAAGCAGAAAAAAACAGGAGATGCAGGGGATGAACAGGTTATCTGAATTTCAGAACACTAAATGGGTCAGGAAATCAAGAGCACTGTTCACAATGGACTCAGAACAGGGAACACACTAGACACCCCACTCCAATCATAGAGAGACATCAATACTAAAGGCAAATAGGCTCCTAGCTAGCGGGCACACTCCAGGATACTGGCCTAGGAGGAAACAAAAGTCCTAAATACAAGCAAACACAGGTACAGGCACAAGACTAGATTAGCACAAGGTTCAGAACATAATTCTATTTTAGGAGATCCAGGATCAAAGAAGGTCAAGACAGGACTGACAAAACGCACATTTGAATACAGACTAAGGCAACACAAAGCAAATGCAGAAAACTATACAAGAATACTAAAACCCGACAAAGGTACTAAAACAAAGCAAGCTTAAATGTAGATATAAAACAGGACAGATAACCATGGTCAAACCCCAGGAAATGTGCTTAGACAGACAAAGCTAAGGTGCATCATAAAAAAGACATGGTCAGAGTACAAGTCTAATTACCAGCCAAGAACAGCACCTTAAGAGGCCTTAAAGAGTACCTGTCATCATCTAAACTTTCCCTGATCCCCCTTCCCATCTGTCCCCTTCTCTAACTATGCCTATCCCTGTGTTTATTGAGGTTTAAAACGCTGTGGAAATACCTTTTTTTATCCCTCTTCATTAGCTCAGGAGCACTGTCTTTCTGAGGGGTGGAAGGAGGCGGGTCCCGGCAGGCATGATGTCACATGAAGCCTGGCTGGGACTCTGCTTCTGCCCGTCTTCCTGTATGCTGCTCTCCCTCTGCAGCAGTGTTTCCCAACCAGGGCACCTCCAGCTGTTGCAAAACTACAACTCCCAGCATGCCCAGACAGCCAACATCTGTCCAGACATGCTGGGAGTTGTAGTTTTGCAACAGCTGGAGGCACCCTGGTTGGGAAACACTCTGCAGTGTGCCTACAGACTAAGTACAGGTGAGGAATGGCATCCTCTGTCTCTCTCTCTCCTGTGTCTCTCTGCACTAAAAAGTCAATGCTGAGAACCAGGGGCTGAGGGAGCAATTACAGAGGCAGTAATTAAGATGAATGTCGGGGGGGGGGGGGGGGGGGGGGGGGCAGGGAGTGCAGTGAGATAATACAATGTATAAGATAACGTGTGGTGAGGGGCAGGGAGAACACAGAGCAGGGGGGAGGGGGAGGTTACTGGCTGTTATATGAGAGGCATGTGCAGGCTTGTAGCTCACAGTACTGAACTTTCGGTAGAAGGACCAGAGCCCTTCAGCATTAGTCCTAAAAGCTGTACACTTACTATGAAAAGCATAGGATGCTGCTTGCAGACCAGGCATAGAAGAGTGACCCCTAGTGGCCAAAAGTATAAAATGAAAAAAATTGTATAAATATTAATATTTTTTAATGAAGATATATTACAATATCTCTTCATTAATGATTATGAACAACATATTAAAAGTTTTTGTTGATGACAGGTACTCTTTAAATATCCTCCCAGTGCTGGTCAGGAAGGTTAACTCTTCCCATCCCAATGAGATTTAACACAGAAACTGTTCAGACACAACCCTAATGTCTGAACAGGACCCAAAGCAGAAAAAATGCAAAACAGAAAAAACAGACATTACACATAGGCCTGCTGGTATGATCAGCTTAGGAGCATTTGACGATGTCACTGTTGCTTCTGTAGGCTGATGAGGGGCACAGTCAGGTGGTGGTGTACCTATGTTGTTTCTGAGACACCAATCCTGTTGCAACTCCAAAAAAGGGAGACATTTTCATAATTTTTTTAACTCAATGTTTAACAAGCTATTTCTTTTTCACAATTTTGAGACACCAATCCAGTCACAACTCTGCCAACAGAATGTAAGACATGGCCAGGGCCAGACTTTAGAACTTACAACCATACATAAACACATGGAGCGACATGACAAGATCTGGCTACAACTACCACTTGTCCATCACTGTCTGCTCTCCACTGTCTACAGATACCACTAGTTCTCCACTGCCTGCTTTCCGCTGGCTACAGCTATCACTAGTACACCACTGTCTGCTGACACTAACAGGCATATTGTGAGCTTGAGGAAAAGAGAGTACTGGATAGCCACACTCTTAAACCCTTGGTATAAAGCCAGAATGGGTGATTTCTTTTTCACCTTTGGAGAAGGAGGATAAGCTTGCTGTGTCTTTACAAAAGCAAACTCCTGCCGAGCGGGGCTCCCCTCTCTGCACCACTTTGAATCAACGCTCTACTCCCTCTGCTAGCACTACCTCTGCAAGAGGCAGGAGCAGCAGCAGCATCTTCAAATTGAAGTACATGATGACAAAGTTTTTACATCCTGCATGCTAAAGTGACATAAGGCTTCTTTCACACTACAAAATTACTCCGTTTTAACCTGATAACGACCATGGACGTCTATGCTCGTCCAATGGCCGTTACCAGGGTATGACGCGGGCTCCCGACTCGAGCCTGCGTCATAACGGCCGGCCCCCAGCTGTTTCTTGTAACTGGGGGCCGGCGTTAATAGCCGACATGTGGCGATCGCCGCGGCCGGCTATTAACCATTTAGACTGCCTCTGTCAAAGTTGACAGCGGCGTCTAAAGGTGCCTGTATCCCGTCCCTGGTGGTCCAGTGGGGTGGATCACCCCCCCCCCCCCGCAGCGCGATTGTGGGGAGGCGATCCACTACTGAGGTAGCCTGAGGGCTTACCTCTTCTGCTGCGGTGGCTTCAGGGCTCTGAATGATACAGCCTGGCAGGGCTAGGCTTTATCAACCCAGCGCAGAGCACACAGATCATTGTGGTTTTATGAAACCACAATGATCTGTATGAGGAATCTAATGATTCATCCTAAAAGTCCCCTAAGGGGACTAAAAGTGTAAAAAAAAAAAAAAAAAGTTTAAAAAAAGTTTAAAAACACACACATTAACCCCTTCCTTATTAAAAGTTTAAATCACCCCCCTTTTCCCAAATTCCATATTAAAAATATGTAACCATGATAAAAATACACATATGTGGTATTACCGCGTGCGTAAATGTCTAAACTATAAAAATATATCATTAATTAAACTGCACGGTCAATGGCGTACACGCAAAAAAATTCCAAAGTCCAAAATAGCGTATTTTGGGTCACTTTTCATACCATAAAAAAAAGGAATAAAAAGCGATCAAGAAGTCCGATCAAAATAAAAATGGTACCGATTAAAACTTCAGATCACGGCGCAAACAATTAGCCCTCAAACCACCCTGTATACGGAAAAATAAAAAAGTTATAGGGGTCAGAAAAGGACAATTTTAAATGTATAAATTTCCATGCATGTAGTTATGATTTTTTCCAGAAGTACGCCGAAATCAAACCTATATAAGTAGGGTATCATTTTAATCGTATGGACCTACAGAATAAAGATAAAGTGTCATTTTTACCAAAAAATTTACAGCCTAGAAACAGAAGCCCCCAAAATTTACAAAATGGTGTTTTTTCTTCAATTTTGTCGCACAATGATTTTTTTTCCCTTTTCGACGTAAATTTTTGTGTAAAATGACTGATGTTATTACAAATAAGAAATTGGTGGTGCAAAAAATAAGCCCTCATATAGATTTTTAGGTGCAAAATTGAAAGGGTTATGATTTTTAAAAGGTAAGGAGGAAAAACGAAAGTGTAAAAACAGAAAAATGCTTGGTCCTTAAGGGGTTAAAGATCCGTACGAAGTTCTGACTGAAAATCAGCTATAAAACGGCAGCTAAAAAATCCTATACGGCCGTTAGAAAATCCCATTATAGTCTATGGGATTTTTGTAATAGCCGTTTTAACTCGTTATAGCCGGTTATTAATAACGACTGTTATTTTGTGACGGAAGATAGTAACAGGAGAAATAGTGCATGCACTATTTCTCCCGTTACTATCTTCCGCCACAAAATAACCACCCTTATTAATAACGGGCTATAACGGGTTAAAACGGCTAATAGAAAAATCCCAAATGCTATAATGGGATTTTCGAACGGCCGTATAGGATTTTGTAGCTGCCGTTTTACCGCTGATTTTCAGACGGAATCTTTAAAACGGAGTAATTTTGTAGTGTGAAAGGGGCCTAAATTGTCACCAAAGGGATGCACTGCTTCTACCAGCCAGGCCTACACATACACAACCCGCCATGATCTCAAAAAAAGGGAAAATGTTTTCAACTTTTCAATGTTTAATATTTCTCCTTCTCTATTTTGAAACACTTGGAACTCCCAAAAGGGACATTTTTGGTTATTTTTAGTTAAATAAGAACACAATAGGGAAAAGAATAGCAATACATTCACGTGAACATGATCCATAGAGTCGTACTCTACCAGAACCAAAATGTTTCCACTCTGTTCTTCTTCTCTGAGGTCTTTGAGGCATATGTAGTTGCCTACAGAGCAGGATCCACTGTCTGGGATAAATCCATAACTTCAGACTGAGGAGAGAGAACAAATTAAGGACTGTTCCCTAGAAATGTCACTATATAAAATGGCTATGATGTAATGCCCTAAACACAACATGGAGGTGTAAATTAACTTTCCTATCTGTTCTACATAAAATTTCATTGATGGGGGTTGTAGCGACAAAAAACCTTTGTGCCAGTAATAGCTGCTAATACTTCTTGCCTGCCCCATTTTAAGCTTGGGTTAATGAATGTGCTTGATTTATTTTATTATTTATTTGTATAAGAGTGGCATTGCGGGCTAACCTTCCATTATTATGTGTCTGGGAAACAAGCTGACAGATAACAGAGGTGTTGCCAAGACAGGAAGCACATTAAATAGGGGACATTGCCAAGAAATCCTGTTTATTACAGTATACACAAGTCAGTTCACTCAACCTACTTTATATATGGGCGAGGGGGAAAAATTATTGAATTCTATAAACATGCACACCATGCAACGATTTACATTACAATTAATATTTAATTTATTACGATATTGTAATTATAGTCTCAAATGAAGTCATATAACAAGTTCATTTTAGGATTTTGCATTATAAAAAGTATTCTATTCTGGATCTATAAAGTCTGAACACATTTTTAAGCAATTTAAATATGAAATTTTTTTTTTACAATTTGGATCCTTAAAATAACATAATGAATTGTATTTCTATTCAAGAACTGTGAATTCCTTTCACAGTCTCTGGACCTAGCTGCCAAAGCAGGAAAGGCGATAGGACCCATAGCGAATTGCATTGGCAGTCTCAAATTTGCCTCCGGGTCTGTCACAATGTCAGAATATGTGCCTGCTGCCTGGATCGCCTACTTTCCTGAATACAATTTTCTTCTTTGTGCTACATAATCTGCACAGATTTCAACCATTCATTAGTAGTATACATTTTCATAACTACCATACAGTGGTGTCAGCAAATCTGCTGCACAGACAACAGCCAGATCGTCCTCTTATATAGTTACATGAAGTGAATTGTCAGCAATGTGCTTTATGACGGCCTGTACGAAAAGTATCAAGAGGCCTCCGTGATATATCGAGGGCAAGACGTAGGCGAGTGGGCGCTTGAGTAATAAAAAGTTCAGGTACACAACAAGATTGTGTACACTGAGAATTGGACAAACAAATATAGAATAGTTTACATTACAGATCCATATTAGACAGAAGTTGATTCGGCACTGCTACGTTTCAGGTATACGCCTATGCTCCCCCTCCACACCTGTACGTTTCAACAGCAGTATACTGCAGACATGTGGTGGTGCTTTCCAAACGAAAGTATATCTCTAGCAATAAATCATACGGTCAAAAGAGTATGAATGGGGTACTCACCCAAGAAGTCTTGTAAATGGCATCTTTATTCAAACAAAGTTAGAAAAATATATGTGCAGCAGTTAAGAGACAGATAAGGTGGTGGGTAGCATTAATCAGGGACTACAGGCTGTTTCACGCTGTACTAGGGCTTCATCGGGTCCATCTGGACCCGATGAAGCCCTAGTACTGCGTGAAACGGCCTGTCGTCCCTGTCTCTTGTTATGTGATTGTTATTGACATTGATATTCTAAACTTGTGCCATAACTATCTGATAAATGTGGATCCCAGCTCTGATCTGCATATATGTCAAGGAAGAACTTCTCCTAATCCCCTGGTGACATAACCCCCAGCTGCTGTACTTAGAATGAATGGTTAGCTGGACGTATCACTCTTTTCATTCACTTCTCTGGACTTTTTGGAAACAGCCAAGCATGTCTCAACATGATTGTTGTGGGACTACAGTTCTCAACATAGATCCAGGCCTCAGAGGTGGGACATGTATATATCAGAAATGTATGTCATATTCTATGGATGTCCCATAAATGTCAAAGTTGCTTATAACAAGTTACTCCTATTTATATGCTTTTAGTCTCTCAATGCTTATTTCCCCTTCTCTACTAGGCTTTTACCCTTGCCCTCACTTAATGACAGATTGGGTTACCTTGGGCCCACCAGTAAATTACTACCCCTCCCCCACCATATCTGCATGTCAAGTTTGAATTGCAAAGTATATGAAATAGACCCAAGTAATTGACTCCAAATGTAGTTTTCTACCGTTTGACCTTGAGGACTTCAAACAAGATTATTCCGGGTAAATTTGACTGAGGAGGAATATCTGGAATAACTGGACAATCCTGATGTGTGATATTATAAATATGCAAAAGTATCTCAAGAGTCTTGGCGATCTATTACATTTGCCCATAACTCTATCAAAAGGTAACTTAAAGAAGAGAGATCTTCCAAACTGCGCTCCGTGATCAGAGGTGATCCACTGTTGGCAGTGGTGATCCACAATATTGAAGATCTAATTTTTGTGGTGTCCTGAAGCGGAACACAGCAGTTTATGTGCACTGTCGAGTAGATGTCACCTTCTTGTGTCTGCTACAGCCCACAACTCCATGTTTCAATGTCAGGTATTTTGTGGTCTTTTCACCTGTCATTTAAAGAGTTAACTGTGTCTGTGTAGAAGGATGCATGGGGAATCACATGAGCACTTTGGCCAGTCAGGGCCTCCTGCCTTGCTCCACCTAGGACTGTCTAGACTGGGAGGAGTGAGTTAGTTGAATCCACTCAGAACTATGTGAAGCCTCTCTGTAGCATACTAATGGTGCCCTGCATAACGGAACACGGCAGGTGGTGGATCCTCTGGGCCTGTGTGGATGATGACGTGAGCCATGCCAGGGAGCGGAGTCTAAGGTGCTGCTGGTTTTCACCAGAGCCCTGGTGCTAAGCGGGATGGTCTTGCTGCGGCAGGCAGCATCCAGGTCACTACCCCTGGCACGATTCGTCCACACAGGTAGATGGGAGGTGGCATGGCACAGAAGGAGGCTGGCAGGATGTGACAAGATGGCAGTAAGTCAGGGCAGGTAACACAGGTGCAGGGGAGGTAAGGCAGCAAGGAATAGGTACACAGTAACAGGGACATAGGACTTTTACTATGGCACAAGGTAACCAAAGATCCGGCAGGGAAACAAGGGAGGAGCTGATATTTAAGGACAGGAGACAGGTGTAAACACTAGATTAATTGAGCACTGTCCCTTTAAGTGAAAGAGCTCCGGCACGTGCGCACCCTAGGAGGCAGAGTCATGCGTGCCGAGGCTGCGAGGACACAGAGAGGCGGAAGATGAGGGAGGTGAGTGACGGGCTGGGATTCGCATGCGGGTGCGTCATTTGGTCTCCCCCTCTTCTTGGGAATTCAGAGAGTTCCCCACTACATGAGACCAGGGGGTTTCTGGAATGGGCAAAGGCTGTAAGGAACTTGAAGACTTCAGTCGTGGAGTCTTCCATCTTCTAAGGTGACAAACTTGCCAGGAAGAATGTCCCTAATTCAAGACTTAACGTCTGAGATAAACAGGCACAGAATATATCACAGGGGGAACAAGACAGTGATCTTGGCAATATTGTCCCCAACAAGTGATTTCACCAGATTTCCAGTCAAGTTGTGGAGAATGACGTTGAAGCCAAGGAAGACCAAAAAGAAGCTCCGAAGTACAGTGTGGTAGCACATAGAACTAAATTTTTTCCTTATGCAAATTTCCTACCTGCATGACGAGGGGTTCCGTGCGAAATTGCACCTTACTGTTCAGATTTTGTCCAATAACAGAAGATATGTAGAAGGGCTTAGCAAGACGAGACACTGGAAGACGGTGTTAATGGACCTGGGAGGCACCAATGTAGTTACCAGCAGAACCAGAGTCCAAAAGAGCAGAAGCAATGAAAGACGTCTTGGCAGAGGAAAATACTTGAACCAGGTTGGTCAAGTGAGGAGAGGTAATATTAACATCTAGGGAAGCCATTCCTACTTGTCCAAGTTGAGAGCCTTCTCCTGGACGCGGAGGACGTATAGAACAGTCTTTGAGAAAATGCTCCGGACTGGCACAATATAGGTACAAATTCTCATAGCGTCGACAAATTTTTTTTTGCTGCGTTAAGTGAAAACGGTCCACTTCCATAGCCTCTTCAGCAATAGGCAAAGTAAAGAGTAGAGGTGGATGTTGGAACACGGGGGCCGGACAAGGAAAACGCCATGTTTTTCCAAAGGAAGTTTCTACGGCCTCTCGGCAAAATGCACATCAATTAGAGTGGCTAAATGGATAAATTTGCTTAGGTTAGCTGGTGAATCTCATGCAGCAAGAGCATCCATGATTCGAGAGGAAAGTCATTTTTTAAAGGTAGCACACAAGGCCTCGTTGTTCCAAGAAAGTTCAGAGGCAAGAGTGCGGAACTGAACCACGTCGTCGCCAACGGAGGCATTCCCTTGGCAGAGGTTCAGTAGAGCCGTCTCGGCAGAGGAGGCATTCATGGGTTCTTCAAATGCATTACGGAATTCTGCAAGGAAGGCTGACAGGTTCAAAGAAAATGGATCTCTACGATCCCAGAAAGGAGTAGCCCAGGCCAAAGCACAAAGCTTTTCCAGACAGTAGACTGAACACAAACACTCCTTTAGCATGCTCCGTCAGGAACTGTTCCACCATGAGTTCAAGAAGGATAGAACACTGTGTCACAAAACCTCTACACAGCTTGGGATCTCTGTCATACTTTGAAGGCAAGGACAAACAAAGTTTGGTCCCGGAGGAAGCTGCAGACATAGGAGGAGGCTCAGGAACAGGTGGCTGCTTCTGTTGTTGCTGCTGAGCGGCAAGAAGCTGTTGCACCATGGCTGAAAGTTTATTCAGTCATTGCGCCTGACGGGCTAACTGCTGCAACTGCTGAGCCACGACGGTGGAAAGATCCGAGACATCTGGGAAAGGCACCCCAGCGGGATTCATGGCCGGATCTTACTGTAACAGGACACGGCAGGTGGTGAATCCTCTGGGCCTGTGTGGATGATAATGTGAACAGTGCCAGGGAGTGGAGTCTAAGGTGCCGCTGGTTTTCACCAGAGCCCCCCGCAAAGCGGGATGGTCTTGCTGCGGCAGGCGGCACCCAGGTCGCAACCCCTGGCGCGATTCATCCACACAGGTAGCTGGGAGGTGACGTGGCACAGAAGGAGGCTGGAAGGACGTGGCAAGATGGCAGTAGGTCAGGGCAGGTAACACAGGTGCAGGGGAGGTAAGTCAGCAAGGAACAGGTACACGGAACATGGACACAGGACTTTCACTGTGGCACAAGGTAACCAAAGATCCGGTAGGGAAACAAGGAAGGAGCTGATATTTAAGGACAGGAGACTGGTGTAGACACTAGATTAATTGAGCACTGGTCCTGTAAGTAAAAGAGCTCAGGCGCGCGGCTGGAATTCGCATGTGGGCACGTCAAGCATGCGAATCCCAGTCCTGCCGGCAGCGGGGACAGAAGCAGAGAGCGCTCACGGCCGGCGTGTCCGGCTGGAGCGCAGCTGTTACACCCAGTCAATGTCTTCTAGTCTACCTTTTTCAGAGTGGTTGTCCGTCTGCACACAGATTTTTCCTACCAGGTCATCTGTCAAGTTTAAGTCAGCTTTGCAGACAAGTGCCAAGAGAGCTGTCGGGCCTCATAGTAACAAAAAGGATAACGTCAGTGAAAGCCTACAGCAACTCTGGTCCAAATAGGTTAACCCTGGCCAGTAAGCACTACCCAGAAGCCCTGCGTGTGTGAAAGTCTAAGTCAGTGGCAGCCACCTCCTTTCTCTAAACTCCACACTTTAACAAACTTTGAGACAATGCAGACCAGAGTAAACGGTAAACCATTAGAAAAAGAAAAATAATATAAGAGGAAAAGTTGACCAGTTGCCCATAACAACCAATCAGGTTGCTGTTTCAATTTGAAAAAAAAGACCTCTAAAAATTAAAAGAACCGATCTGATGGGTTGCAATGGGCAACTGGTTAGCTTTTCCTCTGTACAGTTTAAAAAAGCTATACCAAACTCCAGATTTGCTTGTTTTTGATCATATATGTCAGAACAGATGAATAAAAAACATCAAAAAGTTCTATCAATTTATAGAAAATGTAAAAGTTATAGGAGTTAGAATAGAACATAGTTAAAGGAGAGATCCATTGAAAATTAACTTATCCCATATCTAAAGCATAGGGGATAAGTAACTGATCGTGGGGGGTCCGACCACCGGGACCCCCCGCGATCTCCTGAATGGAAAAACCTTAGTACAGCACTTGGGCATCATTGGCACTCTTATAGTAATGAATGGAACGTGTCCCGTCTACCAGTAGACATAATGCGCTCCTCACTCCTCATTTACTTATCTCCCAGCCACAGCTGTCAGACCCCCCCCCCCCCCCCCCACGATCTCTGGGATGGGAGAATGCTGGAGTTCTCCTTTACGCATACTTACTTTGTCAAAAGGTTGGATTAAAAAAAAAAAGTAGTAATAGTGTACTGGGCAAAACCCACCCCGGCCCCCCAAAAAAGTTGCAAAAATGTGCTTTTACTAACCCCTCCCCCATCCCCCTTTGCTGTACATTTTATGGTATAACAAAAGGTGTCATTAGGAATTACAATTGGTTCTGCAAAAAAAAAAAAAAAAAAAAATTCCCTTGTGGCTTTTGTGGATGAAAAAAATAGAAGAGTTAGGGCTCTTAAAAGACGAGGAGGAAAAACTAAAACGCAAAAATGAAAATTGGCTGTGTCCTGAAATTCTGACAGTTCTATAGCTTTGCCACTATTAATGAGTTAGAAACTCCATGTTAGGGGAATGCTATAGTAAATGGAAAAGTGGGAAGACTAAATAGTGACATTTGGAAAGTGCATTGAATAAATGAATATACCAAAAAATTTGATTCTCGTCAGTGACAAAAACTTCCTCAGCTGCTGAAGTTTATTGGGACCTCCTGGAACAATAAAGAATAGTTTTTTGGCAAAGTTTAGTAAAATGAAGTAAAATAAGGTCTAGAGAAGAGCGATACAATTTCTGCCGTTCCCTCCTGTCTATGGCGCAGCCTGTGGCTTGTGGAGTCAGCGTAAAAGCAAATTTTGTTAGTTCTTAGGAAAGACTCAGAAAATGATTCAGAAACTAATCTGGTTGTTTATAGTCTATCACATCCGAGCATTCAATATAATCTTGTGTGTGTATGTGAAAATAGATAAGCTGCTTTTTCTTTATACTGTAGCTCAGTGTAAAATCCACACCTTGAGCAGCTCCGGGACAACATAAACATTTACAAATGAGGATTACTCCATGCTCAACTGTTCTAGAACATATTTTATCCACGGTGATCCATTGTTTTTACCAAAATATGTAGATACCAAATATAGGAAAAAATAAAACTTATTTTGCTGTCCATCGCTGGTTTAGTAAGCTGGCTAACATTTCACACCATGTTTTATATAAGACGACCACACAGGAATATTAACAATTAACCCCCAGATGTAAGTACATTTCACTAAAAGTCAAACAGCAATGATGGAATCATTTATGGTTCATAAACAGTAGAAGATACTAGATACCAAGTGTAGTTGTGCTCCAAGTTCTTCAGACCAATATGTTGCAGAAGAGTGTATTACTGGGAAACCTCTCCAAAAAACACCTCTCTGAGAAGACCACCACTAATCTAGACCAGATTTTTCGAAGAATGATTTTCAATTCATTTATACTCTATGTACAATATATTATCACTTCTATATGAGCAGACCACCACTTTACAAGGCTACTTAAACGGGTATTCCGGCTTTAGACATCTTATCCCCTATTCAAAGGTGCAATCTTGGTACAGCTAACGGCATTCTGTTCCGGGCGCTGCTCCCGAGACGGAGACGTAACATCGCGCCCCTTTCATTCATGTCTATGGGAGGGGGCATGATGGCTGGGAGCTGCACCGAGATTGCGAGGGGTTCCAGTGGCAGGACCCCTGCGATCAGACATCTTATCCCCTATCCTTTGGATAAGAAGGAGATGTCTGATAAGATGTCCAAGGCTGGAATACCCCTTTAAAGGGGTACTCCACTGTTACTCTTGTTAAATCAACTGGGGCGAGAAAGTTAAACAGATTTGTTAATTACTTTTATTAAAAAATCGTATTCCTTCCAGTACTTATCAGCTGCTGTATGCGCCACAGGAAGTTCTTTTCTTTTTGAATTTCCTTTCTGTCTGACCACAGTGCTCTTTGCTGACACCTCTGTCCGTTTTAGGAACTGTCCAGAGCAGGAGCAAATTCCCATAGCAAACCACTCATGCTTCGGACAGTTCCTGACATGGACAGAGGTGTCAGCTGAGAGCACTGTGGTCAGACAGAAAGGAAATTAAAAAAGAAAAGAACTTCCTCTGGTGTTTACAGCAGCTGATAAATACTGGAATGATTAAGATTTTTAAATAGAAGTAACTTACAAATTTGTTTAAATTTCTGGCATCAGTTGATTTTAAAAAACAATGTTTTCCAACGGAGTAACCTTTGTAATGTAAATGTTTCAAGTTTTGGAAGGTTGTCTTGAAAAAGAGTAACAATGAACAGACTAAGCAAGACAGACGCATATGAAGGCAGAATACTAAATAAATCAATACAACCAGCATCTCAGGTTTGTAGCTGGGAAAGAAAAAAAAACCTGTAATAGACAAGAGCATCATCTAAAACCCAAAACAACAAAAATCTGGCATGGATCACCAGTCAAGCAAAAACTGCCTTGCTGCCAGTGTTCCCATAGCTTAATGTTACTCCTGCACTGATTGGCAGGACGGGGACAGAGTTTTCTATATTAAAGAGGGACCCAGTTTTTTCCATCCCTGCTACACCCTCGCTCTTTTACCATAGGGGACAGGCCCTCTCTGTAACCGTAGTCCAGGGTGTGCGGAGGGTGCGCGGCTCAGCCAATTAGTGCAGAGGTCACATTTGGCAACAGGGAAATAGTTTTCTTCGTAAAACCAGCAACTAACTATTAGAAAAGTAATGGGTCAGAAATGATTTTGGAAGGTTGACAACACACGATAAGTAAATCTCCAAAGATATGTTTCAGGTCCGATTTGACAAATCTAACGTTTCCTTAGTATTGTCCGCACAAAGTATGTACAGGAGCAGGGACTCCTGTGAAAGTCAGGAGCCCTGGCTCAAGTGAGTGGCTGACCCAGGTGCAGAGTGGTGGCACAGTGAATTTAGTGCAATGAAGCTACGTTACATACAGCTAGAGATGAGCAAACTTTTCAAAAATTCTATTCAGCCGATTCGCTGAATTTTCCGGAAAAGTTTGTTTCGATCCAAATTTTTTCGCGGCAAATCTATATTAAAAAAGGCTATTTCTAGCCTACATACAGCCTCTATAGGGGTATAGAACTATTGCTGTGTTCTAAAACGCATATGGAGTGTGCTGGGTTAGTGAAATAATACTGTTATTCAGAATAACATGCAGATTACCGGCATCACTTTTAGAATCACTGCCGCACAGCAGCACAATGACAGAGCCTGGTGGTGGCATCAGTGTCAGGAGACCATATAGTGACTGAATGACAGCGTGGAGGTGTTGGCAGCATGAGGAGACCATTTAGTGGCTGAATGGCACAGCGTTGAGGTGTTGGCAGCATGAGACACCATATAGTGGCAGAATAACACAGCTTGGATGAGGCTGAAGCATGAGGACATCATATAGTGGCTCAATTACACAGAATGGAGGTGTTGGCAGCATGAGGACACCATATAGTGGCAAAATGGCACAGTGTGGAGGTGTTGGCAGCATGAGGACACCATATAGTGGCTGAATGACACAGCTTGGATGAGGCTGAAGCATGAGGACACCATATAGTGGCTCAATGACACAGAATGGAGGTGTTGGCAGCATGAGGACACCATATAGTGGCTGAATGACACAGCTTGGATGAGGCTGAAGCATGAGGAGACCATATAGTGGCTGAATGGCACAGTGTGGAGGTGTTGGCAGCATGAGGACACCATATAGTGGCTGAATGACACAGCTTGGATGAGGCTGAAGCATGAGGACACCATATAGTGGCTGAATGACACAGAATGGAGGTGTTTGCAGCATGAGGACACCATATAGTGGCTGAATGGCACAGTGTGGAGGTGCTGGCAGCATGAGGACACCATATAGTGGCTGAATGACACAGCATGGACATGTTGTCAGCATGAGGACACCATATAGTAGCTGAATAACACAGCTTGGATGAGGCTGAAGCATGAGGACACCATATAGTGGCTGAATGACACAGAATGGAGGTGTTGGCAGCATGAGGACACCATATAGTGGCTGAATGGCACAGCGTGGAGGTGTTGGCCGCATGAGGACACCATATAATGACTGAATTACACAGCTTGGATGAAGCTGAAGCATGAGGACACCATATAGTGGCTGAATGACACAGCATGGACATGTTGGCAGCATGAGGACACCACATAGTGGCTGAATGACACAGCATGGACATGTTGTCAGCATGAGGACACCATATAGTGGATCAATGGCACAGCCCGGAGTTGCCAGAAGCATGAGTAGGCACTAGGCCTTCACAATCCCTAAGATTAAAAGATGAATTAAGAAATGTAAACCGAAGATTTTGGATAGCGGGTGCTACCTATGAGAAAATTTGAAATTACCAGACCCAGGCCCCACAGCGGCATCAGTAACCCATATATTGCCTGAATGACACAGCCTGGAGTTGGCTGATGCACGAGTACACACCAGGGCTCCACAATCCCTCCAAAAAAACACCACAATTTTAGACATTTTTGAAAAAGATTTTGGATAGCGGGTACTACCTATGAGAAAATTTGAAATTAACAGACCCAGGCCCCACAGCGGCATCAGTAACCCATATATTGCCTGAATGACACAGCCTGGAGTTGGCTGATGCACGAGTTCACACCAGGGCTTCACAATTCCCCCCCCCCCAAAAAACACCATCATTTTAGAAATATTTGAAAAAGATTTTGGATAGCGGGTGCTACCCATGAGAAAATTTGAAATTAACAGACCCACGCCACGCAGCGCCATAATTTTTTAATTTGAAATTTAAAACAACCTTTGCGTGTCCCGGACCCCAGTGTGTGGGTACGAAGGACCAAATCCAACAAGCCCCCACAGGGCTCACGTGACCGTGAGATTTAGGCGAAACGTCTACATTGCCCTAACCGGCCATTGTTTCCAAGACTTCTCGCCAAGGCAAACCATGTGAAGAACAGCGTGACACCGCCGTGACTTGCACACATGGAAGGGCCACTGAGACTTGTCTGGGCAGTGGAGGCTTAAGACACAGAGGAGGATGTGGAGGCGGAGTAGCACACTGTCGCAGGACCAACGAGCTGACAGAGTACACACCAGGTCTTCAGAATCCCAAAGAAAAAACAACCATTTTTAAAATAATTTCAAGAATATTTAGGACAGCGGGTGCTACCTATATCTTGCATGAATGACACCCCCTGGAGTTGGCTGATGCATGAGTACACACTAGGGCTTCACAATCCCTCAAAAAAAAAAACAATTGTAGAAATTTATGAAGAAGACTTATGGATAGCGGGTTCTACAAATGAGAAAATTTGAAATTCCCAGACCCAGGCCCAGCAGCGCCATCAGTAAACCATATATTGCCTGAATGACACAGGCTGGAGTTGGCTGATGCATGAGTACGCACCAAAGCTTCACAATCCCTAATAAAAAAGACAAACATTTTTGACGCAAAATTTTAACAAAAATTTAGGACAGCGAGTGCTCTCTATATATTACCAGAATGACGCAGCCTGGAGTTGGCTGCAGCATGAGGAGACCATTGAAATGTGTGATTTTTTTATTTGAAATTTAAATTAAAATTTGTGTTCCGGACCCCACCGTGTGGGTACAAAGGACCTAATCTCACAAGCACCCACAGGGCTCATGTGGCCGTAAGATGTAGGCGCAAAGTCTCCATAGCCCTGACCGGACATTTATGTTTTTGTACCTTTGTTTAAGAACAAGCGCATATCCAAGAGTCCAGAAGACTTTATAATGCAGGACGGTGGACCACCAAAGACATTTTTCTATAAAATAATTTTATAATGAAATAAAGAAGCCGGTTTCATCCCTCTGCGTATTTTTTTTAAAAATTTTACTTAAAAAATCACACGCAACAATAATTCAATAGTGTAATGGTTATTATTGTGGAAAATTCAAGTTTATTACTGTGATAATTATCAGAAAATTAAAAAAAAAACACTACCCAAGAGTGTTTAATAACCCCATACATTGCACCATAAATGTTGAAATTTTAATTAAGCATGTATGTATGTATTTCAAAAATCCTAAAATTAAAGGCCCAAGCCCAGAACCATCAGGAAGTCAAGTACTTCCTGAAAGACACAGGAGCAGTCAGGAGTAGGCATCAGCAGTACCCAAGAGGCTTTAATAACCCCTTACATTGCACGATCACTCGCGGGATCGAGCAATAACAGGTGTGTTATGCCCTTTTCTAGCTCTTTAGCTGGATGATAGATATATACAGTAGGCCAAAAAGTGATTCTGGGCCATCTCCATTAGTCCTATATCATTGAAAGGAAAGCAGTGTGAATTTCTGATCGATACTTCATTCACAAAGAGCACATGGAGTCCCCCATTTTCAATTTAAATGTCTAAACAATGTCAAAGTCCAAGCAATGCAATCTCCAATGACCAGATACACCTCTGGGAAAACATTTTGAAAGGGGTACTCCACTGCCCAGCATCGAAAGTAAATGTTTCAAACGCTGTTTTTGCGCTGCGGGGGTCGATCACGCCCCTTGTGACATCACGGCCACACCCCATCAATGTAAGTCTATGGGAGGGGGCGTGACGGCCGTCATGCCCCTCCCATACACTTGCATTGAGGGGATGGGCCGGGATGTCACGAGAGGTGTGGCCGTCCCCCAACGCAAAAACAGCGTTTGAAACATTTACTTTCGATGCTGGGCAGTGGAGTACCCCTTTAACTATGCTTTTCTATACTTAAAAAAAGTACTTTAGAATGTATATGGTTTTTCTCTAAAAATAGTTGGCAAATGTAATATTACAGCATACAATTATTTACATCTGGACTATACATTTACCATTTATATGGTGGATATATGCAGCAAGGGTGGCGTGATCAGTGTCTTTAAAGGGGTACTCCATTGGAAAACTTTTTTTTTTTAAATCAACCGGTGTCAGAAAGTTAAACAGATTTGTAAATTACTTCTATTAAAAAAAATCTTAATTCTTCCAGTACTTATTAGCGGCTTTATACCACAGAGGAAATGCTTTTCTTTTTGTATTTCTCTTCTGTCGCGACTACAATGCTCTCTGCTTACCTCTGCTGTCCATTTAAAGGAACTGTCCAGAGCAGGAGAAAATCCCCATAGCAAACATATGCTGCTCTGGACAGTTCCTAAAATGGACAGCAGAGGTCAGCAGAGAGCACTGTGGTCGTGACAGCATAGAAATCCAAAAAGAAAAGCATTTGCTCTGTGATATACAGCACCTAAAAAGTACTGGAAGGATTAAGATTTTTTAATAGAAGTAATTTACTAATCTGTTTAACTTTCTGGCAGAGGTCAGCATAGAGCACTGTGGTCGTGACAGAAGAGAAATCCAAAAAGAAAAGCATTTCCTCTGTAGTATACAGCCCCTTAAAAGTACTGGAAGGATTAAGATTTTTTAATAGAAGTAATTTACAAATCTGTTTAACTTTCTGGCATTAGTTGATAAAAAAAAAAAAATTTAAAAACAAAAAAGTTTTCCACCGGGGTACCCCTTTAAACTTGTATAGTGTAATCCAGTGTGTGCTTCTGATATAGATGGACAGTGGATAATACTGCTCGAATTTGTAAACGCCTATTTTGTACTATTTATTTATCATTTTTTCACTTTTTAAAAAATAAGCCTTGAGAAAAGAGTCATTTCCAGTGTTTGCTTAACTGGTAAAATGCAGGCAAATTTGCATTACTCTGGAGAGCTGCTATTGGTTAGCTGAAGGGAAAATGGATATCAATTATACATAATCTAAGAAGTGGCTGCATTATAATCAGGCCCAGCTGGGCCTTTGGGGCAGCTTGGTTATTCTGCAGTATACACAAAAGCTGAGATAGACATGTCAGTCAGACGCAGTGGCAGCAATTTATTTCTTTTAACACCTTCACGTTCTCTTTGCTTCGATATGCAAACAAGGCTGTTTAGCGGACCCTAATGAGCGCTCTGCACTAACCCTGAAGTAAAAGGTTGCATTTCACAGCTGTTCTTGGATGATCTCCTTTGGATATCCTCAGGTATAAGAAGCAGGATATTCACACTTGGATATGCTATCTCTAGTGTTAGCCCTTATTACAACATTTTGGATTTTACAATTGCTTTAAGTAACACACAACCTATTAATAGGACCACGTCCATACTTGCTTACATCATTCCTGTTACTCGGCAAGAGAACTTATGTCGTTCATTTACTCCACTTATAAGTGGGAAAGACGTCAATAGACAGAAAATGAAATAATATATCGCCCGAATAGATAATTAAAATTCATACTGGAATCACCAGCTTTCCAACTCTTATTAGAACTAAAGGGACTGTGGGGAATTTCAGATTTATTGGGGAGATTAAAGGGTACTCCAGAGGGAAAACTAATTTCAAATCAACTGGTGCCAGAAAGTTAAACAGATTTGTAAATTATTTCTATATAAAAATCTTGATCCTGTCAGTACTGATCAGCTGCTGTATGCTCCACAGGAAGTTGGGAAGTTCTTTCCAGTCAGACCACAGTGCTCTCTGCTGACATCTCTGTCAGAACTGTCCAGAGCAGGAGCTAATCCCCATAGTAAACCTATTCTACTCTGGACAGTTCCTGACACGGTCAGAGGTGTCAGCAGAGAGCACTGTGGTCATAAGGATCTACAGAATCTATGTAAAAAAATTGCATCTTAGTTCTCAAGTTGCTTGAAACCCGAATTCTTATGTAATGAAGGCCACGCGCTTTGCTGCCTCAGATTCCCCCCCCCCCCCCACAGCATAGTTTTCCATTGCGTCAATGTAGAATACACAGTCAAAAAAAAAGCAGCAATTCAAGGCATACTCCTGAATTTCTTTTGCATTTTCCACTCTTCATTGCATTGTATTTTACCGCAGTGTTGGATATGGATGATTCAAATGAGGAAAGGGTCCCGGCACTCAAATGCTTGTGAAATCTCAACGATTTATTTATGCAACATGCATAGCATACAGGGCCCTGCCCTGTATGCTATGCATGTTGCATAAATAAATCGTTGAGATTTCACAAGCATTTGAGTGCCGGGACCCTTTCCTCATTTGGATTACCATTATATTTGGTCCTCGGGCACCAACTACCTATCTGCAGTGCCGACCTTTCTTGGACTTCGTTTGGATATGGATAAGACCTCTTCAATGGGGCTTCGGTTATCCAATGCTCTTCTGCCTATAATATGCATCAAAATGAGACACTTATTTATTTTTAGCAATGCAAATGTTAAATCCCAAATCACAGTGTGAACTACAGAGCTTATTCCTATTGAAGACGAAAGGACATGCACTATATGCGGTTTTCACACGTATTCCGTGAATACACGTGAGAATATGTGTGGAAGATGCATTGTGTGAGCATAGCCTTAGGGTTGCCTATAGTCATGCCTAGGTAAATTGAGCAGCACATTCTAGTGATACAGTTTTGACCTTATTGCCAATGACATCCAATAGGGCACATTAATATGTAGAGCTGCATGTAAGGGGCCTTGAAAACCCCTGCTTGGAGAACACTGACCTGGAGGAACTAGATACAACATACTTACCGCTCAAAAGGTAACTTCAAATGTGCGTACAACACGCAATAGAATTAATATACAAGAAATGAAATTGAAAATGAACACGCTATGAATGGATCTACAAAATAACTGAATGTGACTTCAGATAAGTAACAATGATAAATATTCGTCCTATAACAGCAAATTGAATCCATAAAACCCCTGTTGGAAAAGTTACGTGAAAAGAAATGAAGGACTGTCGCTTTCACTTAGGCACGTAATTAAATCCTGCGGTTATTGGAGGCGCGCTCGCTTATATTCAACATTGCTTTAAGGAATAAATATAGCTAGAGGGGAAACAATTATCTATAGCACTCCTGACTTGGCGAGCTCTCCGGAGCAACCGCCCGCTGTGCTTTACAATAGTCTTGGCCTAATAGAAATAATTATATCGAGCCGAAGGAAAGGGATGCTGTGATGATTAGACATTTTGGTAACGGGACTTCCACAATGTCCTTCAGTGATGTTCGGAAGTGGACAATAGGGTTCCCAATTAAATGTTATTTAATGCAATCTCTTAGCTATTTAGAAAAATATTTTTTCTATTATCATCTTTAGTATAGAAAATCATTAACTTCTTCAAAATGTCAGGAAATTCTGGAATAAGACAGGACACTGCTTGCAAGGAACAGCCATGCATGGTCCAATAGGATGACACAAGATGGTATGGTATATATAAACAGATGCTGGTATACAGGCTTACTGCATGTAGAACAGGAGATAAGTAGAGTAAAAAAAAAAAAAAACGGTTTGAGAGGTGCTGCACAGACTTTGAACGAAAAAGTAAGACTCGAGCTGCACAGGACAATGAACATTTTATTTTGGTAATGGGGACAAAGAGTTTTTTTTGCATTCACTAGTTTCGCGTTTCATGCCTTCCTCAGGTCCAATAACAGTTCCTAAGGTTAGAGCATGCTGCTTTCTGGGGTACCGGTATGAATGTCCTATTTGTTTTCTGTGTTGCCATGGTCTCTTTGCTGAGCAGAACGCAGCATACTCTGACCCTGGGAACTGTTTGTGGACCTGAGGAAGGCATTAGTGAATGGCGAAACGTGTTGTCCCCATTACCAAAATAACATTTTTGTTGTCCTGTGCTGCTCGAGTCTTCCTTTTTCGTTCAAAGTCTGTGAAGCGCCTTTCAAACCGTTTTTTTTATTCTACCTATCTCCTGTTATCCTCTATCGGCCTCCGAGCTTGGAGCCCGATACCGGTCAGAGCGCAGCAGCCAGTACCCGCAATTGCCTCCGTCATCACCACAGTTGCACATTAAAGTGCAGCTATCGACAAGGTCGGTATATCCCTTTGGTGTGGTAGAGGGTGCACACCAATGAAGATGCCCCACCAGGGAGCACCCCCTGTGTGTTTTATTTCTCTCCTCTTAAACTCCTGCATGTAGAACAAGCATGTCTAATGTTATTTGTATGTAACAATATGGTTAGCACCCTGTTTGAATTGTGCAGATGTCTTTGCAGATGAACAACTTTTCTCATAAAAACTGTGGCAGAATTCTCTGCCTCTCTGAGATTTCCTCACCAGGTACAGGGATAAAGAGAACATCAAAAGATCCATCTATGTTGGGTTGAACCCAAAGAAACTGCAGACTCTAGTCCATCGTGTTTTGCCTTTGTGGGCTGCTTGGAGGTCACCCCTGCCACATGGGCCATTGTGGCTATGTAGGGGTATGAAATGGTGCAAAATACTTTACACAACAGGAGATGAAGTGACCAATACAATCTCAGCCTATGACCTTGTAGCAAGGGATCCTGTCTATTTAAAGGGGTACTCCACTGGCCAGCGTTAGGAACATTTAGTTCTGAAAGCTGTGTGTGCGCAGCAGGGGTTGGTCACGCCTCTCAATTCAAGTCTATGGGAGGGGGCGTGGTGACTGCCACGCCCCCTCCCATAGACTTGCATTGAGGGGGCTTGGCCAACCCCCACAGCGTGCGCACAGCTTTCGGAACTAAATGTTCCGAACGCTGGCCAGTGGAGTACCCCTTTAAAAGAAACCTGTGACTTGTTTTATGCTTCCCCAATCCCTTCAGCTCACCTGCAGTCTCATGACGACACCCCTTGTCCACATTGCACCTCTTCACTCAGGGTCTCTGTTGCTCTGCCTCTGTTGGTATCCCACTGGCAAACTCAGTAGTGGCTGTGCTCTAGAGTGCTCTGCCCGCACATTCTTTGCAGGCATCTCTGACAATTCTCATGGTTACCTCTCACTCTAGCTTACTGGTATCAAACACCCCTATTTAACTTTCCTCTTGACTCTCGTGTATTCTGGTGCAACACTACGAAACACTTAGTGGCAATGGCTATGTTATTAACCCCTCCCCTTTACACATCTTTTCCATACATGCCCATTTATATGGCCAGTACTCCACCTCTTTATTTATAAGCCACGACCCTTTGTCTAATAAGTTTTACTTTCACAATAACTTACAGCTTTGAAGAGTCAAAGCAAATGTTTTTCTCTATTCGTCCACAGGATCCATATTCACCATTAATTTTTACATTTGCTGAAGAGGGGTTTCATGAACACATACTACCAGGATGTTCTGATAGAAACAGGGCCGGACTGGGACTAAAATTCAGCCCTGGCATTTCAAATCACACAGGCCTACTTAAGTGGGAAATATGTATCTGCAACCTATCCATTTACTAGAGAGCAGCAGTGACATCACTGAGAACATATCCTATCCAATTACTAGAGAGCAGCAGTAACATCACTGAGAGCATATCCTATCCAATTACTAGAGAGCAGCAGTGACATCACTGAGAGCATATCCTATCCTATTACTAGAGAGCAGCAGTGACATCACAGAGAGCATATCATATCCTATTACTAGAGAGCAGCAGTGACATCACTGAGAGCATATCCTATCCTATTACTAGAGAGCAGCAGTAACATCACTGAGAGCATATCCTATCCAATTACTAGAGAGCAGCAGTGACATCACTGAGAGCATATCCTATCCTATTACTAGAGAGCAGCAGTGACATCACTGAGAGCATATCATATCCTATTACTAGAGAGCAGCAGTGACATCACTGAGAACATATCCTATCCAATTACTAGAGAGAAGCAGTGACATCACTGAGAACATATCCTATCCTATTACTAGAGAGCAGCAGTGACATCACTGAGGACATATCCTATCCAATTACTAGAGAGCAGCAATGACATCACTGAGAACATATCCTATCCAATTACTAGAGAGCAGCAGTGACATCACTAAGAACATATCCTATCCAATTACTAGAGAGCAGCAGTAACATCACTGAGAGCATATCCTATCCAATTACTAGAGAGCAGCAGTGACATCACTGAGAACATATCCTATCCTATTACTAGATAGCAGCAGTGACATCACTGAGAACATATCCTATCCAATTACTAGAGAGCAGCAGTGACATCACTGAGAACATATCCTATCCAATTACTAGAGAGAAGCAGTGACATCACTGAGAACATATCCTATCCTATTACTAGAGAGCAGCAGTGACATCACTGAGGACATATCCTATCCAATTACTAGAGAGCAGCAATGACATCACTGAGAACATATCCTATCCAATTACTAGAGAGCAGCAGTGACATCACTAAGAACATATCCTATCCAATTACTAGAGAGCAGCAGTAACATCACTGAGAGCATATCCTATCCAATTACTAGAGAGCAGCAGTGACATCACTGAGAACATATCCTATCCTATTACTAGATAGCAGCAGTGACATCACTGAGAACATATCCTATCCAATTACTAGAGAGCAGCAGTGACATCACTGAGAACATATCCTATCCAATTACTAGAGAGCAGCAGTGACATCACTGAGAACATATCCTATCCTATTACTAGAGAGCAGCAGTGACATCACTAAGAACATATCCTATCCAATTACTAGAGAGCAGCAGTGACATCACTGAGAACATATCCTATCCAATTACTAGAGAGCAGCAATGACATCACTGAGAACATATCCTATCCAATTACTAGAGAGCAGCAGTGACATCACTAAGAACATATCCTATCCAATTACTAGAGAGCAGCAGTAACATCACTGAGAGCATATCCTATCCTATTACTAGAGAGCAGCAGTGACATCACCGAGAGCATATCCTATCCTATTACTAGAGAGCAGCAGTGACATCACTGAGAACATATCCTATCCAATTACTAGAGAGAAGCAGTGACATCACTGAGAACATATCCTATCCTATTACTAGAGAGCAGCAGTGACATCACCGAGAGCATATCCTATCCTATTACTAGAGAGCAGCAGTGACATCACTGAGAACATATCCTATCCAATTACTAGAGAGAAGCAGTGACATCACTGAGAACATATCCTATCCTATTACTAGAGAGCAGCAGTGACATCACTGAGGACATATCCTATCCAATTACTAGAGAGCAGCAATGACATCACTGAGAACATATCCTATCCAATTACTAGAGAGCAGCAGTGACTTCACTGAGAACATATCCTATCCAATTACTAGAGAGCAGCAGTGACATCACTGAGAACATATCCTATCCAATTACTAGAGAGCAGCAGTGACATCACTAAGAACATATCCTATCCTATTACTAGAGAGCAGCAGTGACATCACTGAGAACATACCCTATCCTATTTCAATTTATTCTATTCCACCAACAAAGCCCCCATAACATCATATAGTATATATATATATATATATATATATATATATATATATATATATATATATATATATATTCAAAACAATGTAGCTATAAGATGACTTTCTACCACATACCTTTAACAACAGGTAACATTGTGTACCTGTTGCCTTCCTCATTCTCAGGACCAGCATCACTGTGAGTAGAGGTGAGGCGCATGACGTCTGCCGCCTACAGCTGGATAACAATGGCAGCAGATTGCCCTTCTATCTGCCCCTTCTGAAGAGGAGAGCCGAGGTACTGAGGTAAAAATTAAAAGGAAATTCTGGGCAATTTCTGTGTGCAGCAGAAGCCGCCAGTATAAACATGATCATTCTTTTGACAGAATTTCCTGTGTGAACTGGGCAGCGGAATCCCATTGGCAGCAATAGGAAGGTTGGTGCAAGTGGCATCTGCTCAAAAATGTTGTAGTGTGAATGGGTCCTCACAGTAAATAGCGTTTATTTTCTCTGTTTTGCAGAATTAAGCAAAATGTGAGAGAGAGTTCATCTTCCCCCATAGTCCTCTGTCCCCCCACCACTCCCATACTGACTACTTAACAAGGGAACCATCCTGTATACATGAGGAGGAGACATCCATTATACAAACAAGGTGAGGGCGTAAGGAGGTGTAGTTTAACCATTAGAAGCCCTGATAGAAGAAGATAGGACTGCTTTCCTGCATATAACTCATCTGCTGGCTGCCTCTGATCTGGCCAGATAAATACACCAACCGGAGGTAGAATACAGGAACGTAAAGGTGTACACCGATGAAAAACAATTTTTTTTTTAAATCAACTGGTGCCAGAAAGTTAACCAGATTTGTAAATTACTTCTATTTAAAAATCTTAATCCTTCCAGTACTTTTCAGCTGCTGTATGCTCCACAGGAAGTTCTTTTATTTTTTTAATGTCTTTTCTGTCTGACTACAGTGCTCTCGGCTGCCACCTCTGTCCAGCTCAGGAACTGTCCAGAGCAGGAGAAGTTTGCTAATGGGATTTGCTCCTGCTCTGGACAGTTCCTGACATGGACAGAGGTGTCAGCAGAGAGCACTGTGGTGAGACAGAAAAGAAATTAAAAAAAGAAAATAACTTCCTCTGGAGCATACAGCAGCTGATAAGTACTGGAAGGATTAAGATTTTTAAATATAAGTAATTTACAAGTCTGGTTAACTTTCTGGCTCCAGTTGATAAAAAAAAAAAAATTTCAGCGAAGTACCCCTTTAAATGTGCACTGTCACTTAAAAAAAAAAAAAACTTTTGACATGTTGTAGAGACATGTCAAAAGTTTTGATCGGTCAGGGTGTAAGTGTTCAGACTGTGACTGATCACTAGTGTTGAGCGGCATAGGCCATATTCGAATTCGCGAATATTCGCGAATATATGGACGAATATTCGTCATATATTCGCGAATATTCGCATATTCGTTATATTCCCGTTTTATTTTCGCATATGCGAACATTCGCGTATGCGAAAACTATCATATGTGCATATTGGCATACACAAAATTAGCACTCGCGAAAAATTCGCATATACGAAAATTTGCATATAATTTTCGCATATGCGAATTTCCGTACGCCAGTCTCACACAGTAGTATTACAGCCTTCTTTACACCACACAAGCTGGAAGCAGAGAGGGATGATCACTGTGATGTGTACTGTGAAAAAAAACAAAAAAAAAAAACGAATATTCGTAATTACGAATATATAGCGCTATATTCGCAAAATTCGCGAATTCGCGAATATGCGATATTCGCGAATAATATTCGAATTGCGAATATTCGTGAGCAACACTACTGATCACTAGAACGACCCGGGAAAAGAGCATTCTAAGCGAGACAAACTTCCAATGTAGATCTATGGGCTTATTTTAACTGTTGGGATCTGAACACTCATGTCTCTAGGATATTTCAAAAGATTATAAAGCAACATGTACAATAAAATTTAAAGGAGCACAATGGATCATCAGATGTTGGAGAGATAATAGAGGGAAATTTTTATTTTGGCAAATTAGAAATTTTTTTTTTATCCCCATCTTTAACATATTTTTTATTCCTCTGTATTACTTTTAGGAACATTTACTCCTTGCTCACCATTTTTTCTTTCTGACAGATTTTCGGGGCTATATTGCAGTAAATTTTAGACATTTTGGGGAACATTGATTATACAGTGATCCCCCGACCTGAGATGGCCCCGACATACGATAATTTCAACATACGATGGCCTCTCAGAGGAAGCATCAACATACGATGCTTTTGTATGTCGGGGCCATCGCATAAACGGCTATCCGGCAGCGCTGACTGCTTCAGCTGCCACCGGATAGCCGTTTAAGGTGCCCCGTGTGGTCTGGTGATGATCACTCACCTGTCCCCGGCACTCCAGATCGTCCTCTTCGGGCTCCGCTGCATCCCCGTCGCTCTCCTTTGTCATCATCATGTCGCCGCGCACGTCGTCCCATCATCCAATAGGAGCGGCTGACGGCGATGAAGACCGACGATCCCGGCAGCAGAGACGGTCCGGAGCGGCGGGGACACCCCGGGGACGTGGCGACAGCAATGGAGGGCGGCATCCAGGGCAGCGGTGAAGGTCTGGAGCGGCGGGGACAGGTGAGTATAACATCCTATACTTTACATTGCACGGATCCCTCAACATACGATGGTTTCAACTAACGATGGTTCATTTGGAACGGATTACCATTGTATGTTGAGGGACCACTGTACTCTGCACCTAGTAGAAAACTGCTAATTTGCGGTGCAAATCAAGCGCTTTACATAAAATGTTGTCCCTTTTTAACAACCTCTGTCATGCTCACCAAGTGGGCTGGGCTTACAACAGAGGGGGTGTTGTATGGAATGGAAATGCATATGGCAAAAAAGTGCCAAATTTCTTCTATATTATGATAAACAAAATGTGATAAATTTGGCATTTAAAAAAGCATTAAAAAAAAAGTTTTTATTGGTACTACGGTACATCAGTTTAGCAAGTCCATAGACAATTCTGACAATAATTTTGTTGTAAAGGTTACTTTTTCGACTAAGTAAATCACACAATTTGATCTTTTTAATATGAGGAGCACTATGTCCTGTGAAAATATTAAGCAGAGCTTCCATCATTTTGGCGACAGCAGGCTCTTTCCCGTAGGGAGTTTGGCCTCCTGCCAGTGTTGAGAATCTTGGAACACTATATGGGCATTCAGCTGGTGCAACTGTTTCCATGCAAAGCAACGGCAATAAACATAAAATGTAATCCTTAAAGAATTAAATGCACAATTATCAGTAATCCCTGTAACAGTACCTCTCTTACCACTGCTGCAAGAAATGTCCAAATCATGACACATTCACTTCAGAAATATGTTCTGCACAATTCGGACATGTGAACGAAAACCAACATTTCAGACAAACTTGTCTCTCAACACTTAAACATATCAAAAACACAATAGATCAAGAAGGTAAAACCAAATCCGGAGATCTCTATGATTTACTCCAAAATAATAACCCCGGGCTTACATGTTGTCAATGAGTATAGGACTGAATAGAACCTAACATGAAGTAACACAGTATAAGAAAATGAATACAAGTCTACAATGGCCCCTGAATTTAAAATGGCCTCAGGTTACGATATTTTCATAATGGTCTGTGCCATTAAACTTGAAGAGCGTTCAATGTACAATGCATCAGACAGTACCGGTCTTATTGAGTGAAAGATCCAACCACAAAAACAGAAAATGTCCACCGTATATCCATGGCTGCGATGTAGTGGCAACAAAAAGGGAGGAGGCAAGAAGTACCGATCAGCGAATCCCGTGGAACCCTAATCATATCCACAATGAAAAGTAACATTAATTGTCATGTATTATTCTGTACAATAGAGGAATGACCAAGCCTTGATAATGTGAAGTGTGTTACGTGAAATGACCGTAGGCCATGCCTGTATGTTGTAATACCGCTATGAAACAAAGCTATGGATCTTGTTCCCATTAATCTGGTGAGTGCCACTTCTTTGTTTTTTAGTTCTTGCAATGAATGAATTAACTTTTACATTTTTTCCCAGAAGCCCCTTTTTTTGGATGCTGTTACTTGTGTATTTGCGTGCTACGTGTGAATTGTAAAAGATCCCACCAGTCAGCATGGTTATTTTAGTGGTATTGTGGGCAAGTTAATTCAGTCAGCAACTAATGTATTACTGGAAAGCATGAACTGATCAAATGTAAAGTAGTATTTATTTCCAATACAGTTGAGTTCTACATGCACTGCACTGCTTACACCTGTCCTACATGCACTGCACTGCTTATACCTGAGCTGCATGCACTGTACTGCCTACACCTGTGCTACATGCACTGCACTGCTTATACCTGAGCTGCATGCACTGTACTGCCTACACCTGTGCTACATGCACTGCACTGCTTATACCTGAGCTGCATGCACTGTACTGCCTACACCTGTGCTACATGCACTGCACTGTTTATACCTGAGCTGCATGCACTGTACTGCCTACACCTGTGCTACATGCACTGCACTGCTTATACATGAGCTGCATGCACTGTACTGCCTACACCAGTGCTACATGCACTGCACTGCTTATACATGAGCTGCATGCACTGGACTGCCTACACCTGTGCTACATGCACTGCACTGCTTATACATAAGCTGCATGCACTGTACTGCCTACATGCACTGCACTGCCTATACCTGAGCTACATGCACTGCACTGCTTATACCTCAGCTATATGCGCTGTACTGCCTACACCTGTGCTACATGCACCGCACTGTTCTAAACATTGCTAGTCCACTATGCTGCTTACACCTGTGCTACATGTATTTCACTGCTTATACCTGTGCTAAATGCACTGTACTTATTATACCTATGCTACATGCACTGCATCTCTTTCCAATACAGTTGGTTCTACATGCACTGCACTGCTTATACCTGTGCCACACGCAATTCACTTTACTACTTATGCCTGTCCTACATGCACTGCACTGCTTATACCATAGCTACATGCACTGTACTGCCTACACCTGTGCTACATGCACTGAACTGTTCTTAAACTGTGCTACACTCATTACACTGTTCTTAACCTGTGCTACAAGCACTGAACTGTGTATACCAGTGCTACATGCGCTGCACTGCTTATACGTATGCTGCATGCATTGTACAGTTTCAAATCTGTGCCACACACACTGTAATGTACTATACCAGTATTACATGTATTTTACTGCTCTTTACCCGTGTGTACACTAATGAATAGGGTTACTACTAGGGTTGGGAAATACAGACTTATCTTTTTTAGCTGTTGATTGATCTAGCTGCATACATTAGTGTAGTATCTATCTATCCATCTATCCTCTATCTATCTGTGGTGCCGGGTGTTGCAATGGTGTAGCAGGGTCTGGTGGTATTAACCCTGTGGGGTAAGATGTTATTAACTCTTGATTAGTCGTGACGCCAGGATGTGGTTGTTTCGGTATAAGGCCCTGCCGACAACCAACCCAGAAACGGCAGGCAATAAAGAAATGTCCACAGCAGGAATTGTGCAAATAACTGGAACCTTTACTTGGAATTCTTATTAAACAGTATTTATAAATATGCAGTTTCTTTAGAGGCAACCGGGACGCAGGATACCTCACAGGCTTGCTGGGACTTGTAGTATTGAGATGATTTATGCAGGCCACTTTGCTACTAATATTATTCTTGAGTTGAGTAGTAGTCACTAGAATTGTAGATAGAGCTTGATAACTCACGTTTTGAAGTGGCTGCAGGTTCTTTAGGCTTTGGCCTAGATGAGATGAATTTAGTAGATGCAGAGATTGTGCTTGGCTGAAATCCACGAATCAAGAGAGAGAGAGAGAGAGAGAGAGAGAGAGAGAGAGAGAGAGAGAGAGAGAGAGAGAAGGAGAGAGAGAGAGAGAGAGAGAGAGAGAGAGAGGGTTTAGAGACTACAGCCCCTTATATATAAGGAGGCTGGACTAAAGGCCATTGGTTGCTAAGCCTGTGGTTCCTGTGCCCATGGCACTCTGGGTAGTGTCACATGACAGTGGTTCACATGACTAACCTCTATACATTTGTACAACTTTATGATAATGAACAATATGTACACAACACATTTACAATGCATTAACAGAACGTGAGCGGTGAGCCCTGCAGGAGAGCCCTAGGGACGGCAGGGACTCTTCCAGAGGGGACCTAGAGATTATACAGGACCATGTCTGTTACCGGGACACCACATATCTATCTATCTATTCAAAGAAGTTCAGCACTCTGTTTCAGATGAATAGTGTTAGGCTTTATTCATCAAGTGAAATAGCGACATTTTAACCGTCTCACCCGCTTGACAAAGATTGTTTGAGACGGTTGAAATGTCGCTATTTCACTTGATGAATAAAGCCTAACACTATTCATCTGAAACAGAGTGCTGCTGAATTTCCTTGAATATTTTGGGAGCCTTACCCGGGCTATACCAGCCTGCACCAGTAACACTGTAGAGGAGTGCGGTTCTCCTTCAAGACTATATCTATCTATCCATCTATCTATCTATCCATCCATATATCATTTAAAATCTGTAACCTGATTCCTCTATTGCTTCCATATTTGAAATCTATTCTTGACTTTGAACTTTTCTTGATCTTTGACCTCTGACCATTGCAAAAGTCATACCAGATCCCATTCAGGCTAAGTAATTCTATTGCATAAAGTTATAAACATTGTGTTGTGGGGAAGGGATTGAAATAAAGGTATAATAGGTGTAATATTCAAGTATCAAGTTTATATGTCAATAGGTATTTAAAATTATGGAAATACAAAATAAATGTTTTATATATATTGTATTTTGAAACTCAAATATAGAAAACAGAGTCATAATTGCAGCAAAATAAGAGTCTGTTTTTCACATAAATAAGAAGCAAGACCTTCCATCATATCCTATATACAGAGAAATTAATCTAATATAATTTACTATAAAGACATTTATAAAGAATAATCTGTCCCTGGGTGTAAAAATCACAAATTCATAAAGGACATATAAAAATGGCTGCTAAGCAGTTATTCGAACAGATGTGTTAAACTCTGGATTACAATGAACTTGACAACTTACGAGGACATAAAAACTGATTTGGACGCATCCCTCCTCTTTACAGGGCCCCATTGTGACCTTATCTGAAGGTTCTGGCCTTCTACTTTGTTTACATTAAATTTACTAAGTCTTTTGTAAATATTGAAGATTAAGATTTTCAGGAATTAATTGAAAATAGAAAAAAAAAAAACTTTTGGAGTTTGTTGCGAAAACATCACAGCAATGGGTAGACATTGTTCTGTAGAATTTGGAGTCTGATCAAATATTCCGAGTGTGACATTGACCTAGAGTGACCTGAAATGAAGCCATCTGTTCTCAGCCTGAATGATTTTCAGAACACTATTGTGCCATTCATGAACAACTTCTGGTTTTATTGTTTCAAAGGAACTTGGTGAATAAGAAAAAGTATATTAGATACAATACGATCCACTTGGTCTAAGTATGTTTACAGCTTATGTTCAGAACCAGGTCTCTAATATGGAGATTTAGTGACTAGACAATTCAATAGCATTTCTGTTGGACGTAAAAATCGGTCTAAAGCCGATGTGCCTGAAAACTTTTTCTGGACCATATTATTGACTATGGAATTAACCCCTTAAGGACCAAGGGCGTACAGGTACACCTTTGCTCCCTGGTACTTAAGGACCAAGGGCGTACCTGTACGCCCGTGGGAATTTCGGTCCCCGCCGCGCGCCGGGCGGGGATCGGGCCGGGGTGACTGCTGATATCTATCAGCAGGCACCCCGCGCAAATGCCCAGGGGGGTCATTAGACCCCCCCATGTCGGCGATCGGTGCAAATTGCAAGTGAATTCACACTTGCGATTTGCGCCGATTCCGGGTCATTACGGGTCTATGGTGACCCGGTGACCCGGAATAGAAGGGGGATCGCGGGTGTCCTAGACACCCACGATCCCCCTGTAGTGATAGGAGTGAGGTGGCAGGTTTGCCACCCCTCCTATCTCTGCTATTGGTGGTCTAGACGCGACCACCAATAGCAGATCCGGGGCGGAGGGGTTTACTTTCGGTTTCCCCGTCCTGCCCACCCACAATAGGTGGGGCAGGACGGGGAAACCGACAGGGACCGGCGCCGAAGATCCACTTACCCATCGGCGATGGCAGCGGGCGACGATCAGCGGCGGCACCGGGCGACGGTCGGCGTAAGAAGAGGACCGCGACGCAGCTTCCTGGATCCAACGGAAGCCGGTGAGTTACTTAGCAACATCTGGAGGGCTACAGTCTGAGACCACTATAGTGGTCTCTAAACTGTAACCCTCCAGATGTTGCAAAACTACAACTCCCAGCATGCCCAGAGAGCTGTTTAGGCTTGCTGGGAGTTGCAGTTTTGCAACAACTGGAGGTCTACAGTTTGAGACCACTGCTAAGTGATCGCTATACTGTGCACCTCCAGATCTTGCAAAACTACAACTCCCAGCATGCCCAGACAGCAGTTTGCTGTCTGGGCATGCTGGGAGTTGTAGTTTTGCAACATCTGGAGGTCCACAGTTTGGAGACCACTGTGCAGTGGTCTCTAAACTATAGCTCTCCAGATGTTGCAAAACTGCAACTCACAGCATGCCTAAACAGCAAACAGCTGTCTCTGCATGCTGGGAGTTGTAGTTGCGATCCCTCCAGCTGTTGCATAACTACATCTCCCAGCATGCCTTTTGGCGATCAGAGTAGAGAGAAAGAAAAAGATGGAGAGAGGACAGCGCCTCGTGTGATACCGTAAAAACAACGGACCCCAGTTGAAAACCTTGACAGGGTAAACTCTCACCTGGTGACCCTCTTGAGGGTTATGCGTATCTCCCCGTTTCCAGGGGTGTTGGAAGTGTCCGTGCTGCAGCCGAGGTGCCTTGACTGGTGTCCTATGCAGGAACCCGTAGGATAATGGATTATGGAGATAAAAAGGAGGCCCTTAGGTTCGGCGCTGCTTGGTCCACAAAGGTTCAGTCGAAATAGTGATGGAGGTTAAAAGTGATTTATTTAAAATTAATAAATTAATAAATAAAGCAAATGTCCAAATGCATGCGAGCAATAACGCGTTTCGGGATTAGCATATCCCTTCTTCAGATTGCAGATGTGTAGGAGATGACAAGCATGAACCTTTAAATAGACGGTGAAAAAGCGCCAAATCGATGTTCAAGGTCAGGGGGAGTGTGTTCATACCGGAACGGGATCGGGGAACATTACTACTTAAAATCATGTGACGTCTTACGATACAAAAGAATTATGGATATGTGGTTTATACAGATTAATGCTGATATGATCGCAACAGGATTTGAATGCGCATATGTATTATTTTATACTTAATGGGTTATGAATGACATCAGTCGTGTTGGAAAAAAACCCAAAAGGAGGCTTGGGACGCAAGACAGCGTAAACCATAGGGAGGCTTAGAGTGTACCGAACCAGATGATGTCAAAACAGGGTTAATATGAATGAACCTATGTTTGGTTGTAAAAACAGCATAGAATCGCATGACATGTTTAAAGGCTAAATTTAAAAAAGGATAAATTTAAAAAAGGAGCTGTGATGCGTGATGCATATGTAGCCAATCAGGCAAAAGAGGGGGGTGTGGCTAAAACTCAATAGCCAATCAGTTGGCAGCACGGCGTATGCTCTTGACGAGGATGTAAACAGAAGGTCACCTGGGGGATAGCGACCAGTTAGGAGTGGATTAGGTGGTGCAGAAAATTCAAGGTAAGTGTTGTACTGGGAATACCCAATCTGATTGTAAGTCAGGATGGTAAAGACTAATTAGACCGGAGAATGTGTAGTTGAATATTATGGTTATGATAAAAGTGGCTTCGAAAGACAATATAGTGCTATTCCAACTTAAGTTACATGTTCGATATACTCATTGAGTCCTGATGGTTGTAAACTTTGTAAACGGAATATCCAGTAATTTTCCCGGCGGCGTAAACTCGTGTATCTTTGGTTGGTATCTTCTGTGATGTGTTCTATTGGGGTAATTCAAAAGTCTGAAAAACGGCAATCATGCACCACCGTAGCGTGCCTTGACACACTGTGGAGACTGTATCCATTTGTTACATTAGATCTATGTTTATTTAAGCGGCAGCGCAGGGTTTGGATGGTGCGTCCTATATATTGGAGGGAACAGGAACATTCTAACAGGTAGATGATGAATGACGTATTGCAATTCATGAAGGTTTTTATGTTGAATATCTCTTGGGTTATATTAGATTTGAATGTTTTTTTAGCATGGCTGATAGAATGGCAGCATTTGCATCTTGCGGTGTTACAACGATAACTACCTGTTATCGGGGGCATAGAAGGGAGTATAGAAGTTGCAATTTTAAGATTCTTTAGACGACTGGGGGCTAAAATATTTTTAAGGGATTTGTTTTTCCGGTAAATGACGTGTGGGTTGGGTGTAATGATATCCTTTAGATACGGGTCTAGTTTGAGGGTATTCCAATGTTTTTTTAGGATCTTGTTGATGTTTTTATGGTCACTTGTATAGGTAGTTATGAAGTTGCACGAAAAACCAGTATTTTTTCGGGAAGCATTTTTTGTTTCTGAGGGTAATAGACAGGTCTGTTGGTCTAGAGCTCTTGCTTTCTGGCAACTGTTTGAAATTAAGGATATTGGGTAGCCTTTAGATTTAAATCTCTTGGTTAGGATTTTACTTTGCAGGGTGTAATCTGACAATTGTGTACAATTTCTTCTTATCCGCTTGTATTGACCATACGGAATATTGTTTAACCATTTGTGAAAGTGGGAACTACTGTAATCCAAATAGCTGTTGCTATCAACTGATTTGAAGTAGGTTTTGGTGTTGATGGAATTATCAGGGTTGTGAAAGACGATAACATCCAAGAATTCTGCATTATTAGGGTAGATGTTGTAAGTGAAGTGGAGATTCTGAGTGTTATTGTTCAGATCAAGAATGAATGTGTTAAGCAAGTTAAGGTCGGTATCCCAGATGATGAATATATCATCAATAAACCTTTTGTAAATAATGCAGTGATGGAATAGAGGGTGTGTATAGATAAACAGCTGTTCAAAATGACTCATGAAAAGATTTGCCAGACTGGGTGCGAAACGCGTGCCCATCGCTGTGCCTTGTTCCTGTTTATAGATGCGATTATTGAATGAAAAGTAATTGTGGTGAAGTATAAATTTGATACTATTTAGGAGTATAAATTTTGGCGATCAGTACATGCTGGGAGTTGAAGTTTTGCAACAGCTGGAGGCACACTGGTTGGAAAATACTGAGTTAGGTAACAGAACCTAACTGAAGGTTTTCCAACCAGTGTGCCTCCAGCTGTTGCAAAAGTACAACTCCCAGCATGCACGGTCTATCAGTACATGCTGGGAGTTGTAGTTTTGAAACAGCTGGAGGTTTGCCCCCCCATGTGAACGTACAGGGTACATTCACACTGGCGGGTTTACAGTAAGTTTTCTGCTTCAAGTATGAGCTGCGGCAAATTTTTCACCGCAGCGCAAACTCCTAGCGGTAAATTCACTGTAAACCCTCCAGTGTGAACGTACCCTAAAAACACTACACTACACTAACACATAATAAAGAATAAAACAGTACATTTACACCCCCTTACACTGTCCCCCTAATAAAAATAAAAACGTATTGTAGAGCAGTGTTTCCAAAACAGAGCCTCCAGCTGTTGCAAAACAACAACTCCCAGCATTTCCGGACAGCCACTAACTGTCCAGGCATGCTGGGAGTTTAGCAACAGCTGGAGGCACCCTGTTTGGGAATCACTGGCGTAGAATACCCCTATGTCCACCCCTGTGCAATCCCTAATTTAGTCCTCAAATGCGCATGGCGCTCTCTCACTTCAGAGCCCTGTCGTATTTCAAGGAAACAGTTTAGTGCCACATATGGGGTATCTCCGTACTCAGGAGAAATTGCACTACTAATTTTGGGGGCTTTTTTTCCTTTTACCCCTTATGAAAAAGAAAAGTTGGGGTCTACACCTGCCTTTCAGTGTAAAAAAATTTTTTTTTTACACTAACATGCTGGTGTTGTCCTTTACTTTTTATTTTCACGGGAGGTAAAAGGAAAAAAAAGTTTGTAACGCAATTTCTCCTGAGTACGGAAATACCCAATATGTGGGCATAAAATGCTCTGCGGACGCACAACAAGGCTCAGGAGTGAGAGTGCACCATGTACATTTGAGGCCTAAATTGGTGATTTGCACAGGGGTGGCTGATTTTACAGCGGTTCTGACATAAACCCAAAAAAATTAATACCCACATGTGACCCCATTTTGGAAACGTCACCCCTCACGGAACGTAACAAGGGGTATAGTGAGCCTGAACACCCCACAGGTGTTTGACACATTTTCATTAAAGTTGGATGGGAAAATGAAAAAAAAAAAATTTTTCACTAAAATGCTGGTGTCACCCTAAATTTTTCATTTTCACATTTTTTCTGAGTTAGAGCATACCCCATATGTGGATGTAAAGTGCTCTATGGGTGCACTACAATGCTCAGAAGAGAAGGAGCACCATTGGGATTTTGGAGAGCAAATTTGTCCGGAATTGAAGGCCACTTGTGTTTACAAAGCCCCCATGGTACCAGAACAATGGACCCCCCCCCCCATATGTGACCCCATTTTGGAAACTACACCCCTCATGTAATGTAATAAGGGGTACAGTGAGCATTTACGCCCCACAGGTGTCTGACAGATTTTTGGAACAGTGATCCGTGAAAATGAAAAATGTAATTTTCCATTTGCACAGCCCACTGTTCCAAAGATCTGTCAAACACCAGTGGGGTGTAAATGCTCACTGCACCACTTATTAATTTCTGTGAGGGGTGTAGTTTCCAAAATGGGGTCACATGTGGGGGGGGGTCCACTGTTCTGGCACCACGGGGGGGCTTTCTAAATGCACATGGCCCCTGACTACCATTCCAAACGAATTCTCTTTCCAAAAGCTCAATGGTGCTCCTCCTCTTCAGAGCATTGTAGTTCGCACGTAGTGCACTTCAGGTCCACTTATGGGGTATCACCATACTCAGAAGAGATGGGGTTACAAATTTTGGGGGGTATTTTCTGCTATTAACCCTTGCAAAAATGTGAAATTTGGGGGGAAACACACATTTTAGTGAAAAAAATATATATTTTTTTTTACATATGCAAAAGTCGTGAAACCCGTGTGGGGTATTAAGGCTCACTTTATTCCTTGTAATGTTCCTCAAGGGGTCTAGTTTCCAAAATGGTATGCCATGTGTTTTTTTTTTGCTGTTCTGGCACCATAGGGGCTTCCTAAATGCGACATGCCCCCCGAGCAAAATTTGCTCTCAAAAAGTCAAATATCACTCCTTCTCTTCTGAGCATTGTAGTTCGCCCGTAAGGCACTTCATGCCAACTTATGGGGTGCCTCCATACTCAGAAGAGATGGGGTTACAAATTTTGGGGGGTATTTTCTGTTATTAACCCTTGCAAAAATGTGAAATTTGGGGGGAAACACACATTTTAGTGAATTTTTTTTTTTTTTTTTTACATATGCAAAGTCGCGAAACACCTGTGGGGTATTAAGGCTCACTTTATTCCTTTTTACGTTCCCCAAGGGGTTTCCAAAATGGTATGCCATGTGGGTTATTTTTGCTGTTCTGGCACCATAGGGGCTTCCTAAATGCAACATGACCCACTGTCACGATGCCGGCTGGCAGGTAGTGGATCCTCTGTGCCAGAGAGGGATTGGCGTGGACCGTGCTAGTGGACCGGTTCTAAGCCACTACTGGTTTTCACCAGAGCCCGCCGCAAAGCGGGATGGTCTTGCTGCGGCGGTAGTGACCAGGTCGTATCCACTAGCAACGGCTCACCTCTCTGGCTGCTGAAGATAGGCGCGGTACAAGGGAGTAGGCAAAAGCAAGGTCGGACGTAGCAGAAGGTCGGGGCAGGCAGCAAGGATCGTAGTCAGGGGCAACGGCAGAAGGTCTGGAAACACAGGCAAGGAACACACAAGGAACGCTTTCACTGGCACTAAGGCAACAAGATCCGGCAAGGGAGTGCAGGGGAAGTGAGGTGATATAGGGAAGTGCACAGGTGAACACACTAATTGGAACCACTGCGCCAATCAGCGGCGCAGTGGCCCTTTAAATCGCAGAGACCCGGCGCGCGCGCGCCCTAGGGAGCGGGGCCGCGCGCGCCGGGACAGAACAGACGGAGAGCGAGTCAGGTAGGGGAGCCGGGGTGCGCATCGCGAGCGGGCGCTACCCGCATCGCGAATCGCATCCCGGCTGGCAGCGGAATCGCAGCGCCCCGGGTCAGAGGACGTGACCGGAGCGCTGCCGCGGGGAGAGTGAAGCGAGCGCTCCGGGGAGGAGCGGGGACCCGGAGCGCTCGGCGTAACAGTACCCCCCCCCTTGGGTCTCCCCCTCTTCTTAGAGCCTGAGAACCTGAGGAGCAGACTTTTGTCTAGGATGTTGTCCTCAGGTTCCCAGGATCTCTCTTCAGGACCACAACCCTCCCAGTCCACTAAAAAAAATTTTTTCCCTCTGACCTTTTTGGCAGCTAAAATTTCTTTGACCGAGAAGATGTCCGAGGAGCCGGAAACAGGAGTGGGAGGAACAGATTTGGGAGAAAAACGGTTGAGGATGAGTGGTTTGAGAAGAGAGACGTGAAAGGCATTAGGGATACGAAGAGAGGGAGGAAGAAGAAGTTTATAAGAGACAGGATTAATTTGACACAAAATTTTGAAAGGACCAAGATAGCGTGGTCCCAACTTGTAGCTAGGGACACGGAAGCGGACATATTTAGCGGAGAGCCATACCTTGTCTCCAGGGGAAAAAACGGGGGGGGGCTCTTCTTTTCTTATCCGCGAACTTCTTCATGCGTGAAGAAGCCTGTAAGAGAGATTTTTGGGTCTCTCTCCATATGATGGAAAGGTCACGAGAAATTTCATCCACAGCGGGCAGACCAGAGGGCAAGGGAGTAGGGAGGGGGGGAAGAGGGTGACGGCCGTACACCACGAAAAATGGGGATTTGGAGGAAGACTCAGAGACCCTGAAGTTATACGAGAATTCGGCCCATGGGAGGAGATCTGCCCAGTCATCCTGGCGGGAGGAAACAAAATGTCGCAAATAATCACCCAAGATCTGGTTAATCCTTTCTACTTGTCCATTGGACTGGGGATGATATGCAGAAGAAAAATTTAATTTAATCTTGAGTTGTTTACAGAGAGCCCTCCAGAATTTAGACACGAATTGGACGCCTCTATCCGAGACAATCTGCGTAGGCAACCCGTGAAGACGAAAAATGTGTACAAAAAATTGTTTAGCCAACTGAGGCGCAGAAGGAAGACCAGGAAGAGGGATGAAATGTGCCATTTTGGAGAATCGATCAACGACCACCCAAATAACAGTGTTGCCACGGGAAGGGGGTAAATCAGTAATAAAATCCATACCAATCAGAGACCAAGGCTGTTCGGGGACAGGCAGAGGATGAAGAAAACCAGCGGGCTTCTGGCGAGGAGTCTTATCCCGGGCACAGATAGTGCAGGCTCGCACAAAGTCCACAACATCCGTCTCCAGAGTCGGCCACCAATAGAAGCGGGAGATGAGTTGCACAGATTTCTTGATACCCGCATGACCTGCGAGATGGGAGGAGTGACCCCATTTGAGGATTCCGAGGCGTTGGCGAGGAGAAACAAAGGTCTTTCCTGGAGGAGTCTGCCTGATGGAGGCAGGAGAAGTGGAGATCAGGCAGTCAGGTGGAATGATGTGTTGCGGAGAGAGTTCAACTTCTGAGGCATCCGAGGAACGAGAGAGAGCATCGGCCCTAATGTTCTTATCGGCAGGACGAAAGTGAATCTCAAAATTAAATCGGGCAAAGAACAGAGACCACCGGGCCTGGCGAGGATTCAGCCGTTGGGCAGACTGGAGGTAGGAGAGGTTCTTGTGGTCGGTGTAGATAATAACAGGAGAACTTGATCCCTCCAGCAGATGCCTCCATTCCTCAAGTGCTAATTTAATGGCTAGAAGCTCTCGGTCCCCGATGGAGTAGTTCCTCTCCGCTGGAGAGAAGGTCCTAGAGAAAAAACCACAAGTGACAGCATGCCCGGAAGAATTTTTTTGTAGAAGAACAGCTCCAGCTCCCACTGAGGAGGCATCAACCTCCAATAGGAAGGGTTTGGAAGGGTCAGGTCTGGAGAGGACGGGAGCCGAAGCAAAGGCAGACTTGAGTCGTTTAAAGGCGTCTTCTGCTTGAGGAGGCCAGGACTTGGGATCAGCATTTTTTTTGGTTAAAGCCACGATAGGAGCCACAATGGTAGAAAAATGTGGAATAAATTGCCTGTAATAATTGGCGAACCCCAAAAAGCGTTGGATAGCACGGAGTCCGGAGGGGCGTGGCCAATCTAAGACGGCAGAGAGTTTGTCTGGATCCATCTGTAGTCCCTGGCCAGAGACCAAATATCCTAGAAAAGGAAGAGATTGGCATTCAAACAGACATTTCTCAATTTTGGCATAGAGTTGGTTGTCACGAAGTCTCTGAAGAACCATACGGACATGCTGGCGGTGTTCTTCTAGATTGGCAGAAAAAATTAGGATATCGTCCAGATATACAACAACACAGGAGTATAACAGATCACGAAAAATTTCATTGACAAAGTCTTGGAAGACGGCAGGGGCGTTGCACAGTCCAAAGGGCATGACCAGATACTCAAAGTGTCCATCTCTGGTGTTAAATGCCGTTTTCCACTCGTCCCCCTCTCTGATGCGGATGAGGTTATAGGCGCCTCTTAAGTCCAATTTAGTGAAGATGTGGGCACCTTGGAGGCGATCAAAGAGTTCAGAGATGAGGGGTAAGGGGTAGCGGTTCTTAACCGTGATTTTATTAAGACCGCGGTAGTCAATGCAAGGACGTAGGGAGCCATCTTTTTTGGACACAAAGAAAAATCCGGCTCCGGCAGGAGAGGAGGATTTACGGATAAAGCCCTTTTTTAGATTCTCCTGGACGTATTCGGACATGGCAAGAGTCTCTGGGGCAGAGAGAGGATAAATTCTGCCCCGGGGTGGAGTAGTGCCCGGGAGGAGGTCGATAGGGCAATCATAAGGCCTGTGAGGAGGTAGAGTCTCAGCTTGTTTTTTGCAGAAAACATCCGCGAAGTCCATATAGGCCTTAGGGAGACCGGTTACTGGAGGAACCACAGAGTTACGGCAAGAGTTACTGGGAACCGGTTTTAGACAGTTCTTGGAACAAGAGGACCCCCAACTCTTGATCTCCCCAGTGGACCAATCCAGGGTAGGGGAATGAAGTTGAAGCCAGGGAAGTCCAAGGAGAATTTCCGAGGTGCAATTGGGGAGGACCAAAAGTTCAATCCTCTCATGATGAGATCCGATGCTCATAAGAAGGGGCTCCGTGCGGAAACGTATGGTACAGTCCAATCTTTCATTATTTACACAATTGATGTAGAGGGGTCTGGCGAGACTGGTCACCGGGATGTTGAACCTGTTGACGAGAGAGGCCAAAATAAAATTTCCTGCAGATCCAGAGTCCAAGAAGGCCACTGTAGAGAAGGAGAAGGCAGAGGCAGACATCCGCACAGGCACAGTAAGACGTGGAGAAGCAGAGTAGACATCAAGGACTGTCTCACCTTTGTGCGGAGTCAGCGTACGTCTTTCCAGGCGGGGAGGACGGATAGGACAATCTCTCAGGAAGTGTTCGGTACTAGCACAGTACAGGCAGAGGTTCTCCATACGGCGTCGTGTCCTCTCTTGAGGTGTCAGGCGAGACCGGTCGACCTGCATAGCCTCCACGGCGGGAGGCACAGGAACAGATTGCAGGGGACCAGAGGAGAGAGGAGCCGAGGAGAAGAAACGCCTCGTGCGAACAGAGTCCATATCTTGGCGGAGTTCCTGACGCCTTTCGGAAAAACGCATGTCAATGCGAGTGGCTAGGTGAATAAGTTCATGTAGATTAGCAGGAATTTCTCGTGCGGCCAGAACATCTTTAATGTTGCTGGATAGGCCTTTTTTGAAGGTCGCGCAGAGGGCCTCATTATTCCAGGACAATTCAGAAGCAAGAGTACGGAATTGTACGGCATACTCGCCAACGGAAGAATTACCCTGGACCAGGTTCAACAGGGCAGTCTCAGCAGAAGAGGCTCGGGCAGGTTCCTCAAAGACACTTCGGATTTCCGAGAAGAAGGAGTGTACAGAGGCAGTGACGGGGTCATTGCGGTCCCAGAGCGGTGTGGCCCATGACAGGGCTTTTCCGGACAGAAGGCTGACTACGAAAGCCACCTTAGACCTTTCAGTGGGAAACAGGTCCGACATCATCTCCAGATGCAGGGAACATTGGGAAAGAAAGCCACGGCAAAACTTAGAGTCCCCATCAAATTTATCCGGCAAGGATAAGCGTATCCCAGGAGCGGCCACTCGCTGCGGAGGAGGTGCAGGAGCTGGCGGAGGAGATGACTGCTGAAGCTGTGGTAGTAACTGTTGTAGCATAATGGTCAGTTGAGACAGCTGTTGGCCTTGTTGCGCTATCTGTTGTGACTGCTGGGCGACCACCGTGGTGAGGTCAGCGACAACTGGCAGAGGAACTTCAGCGGGATCCATGGCCGGATCTACTGTCACGATGCCGGCTGGCAGGTAGTGGATCCTCTGTGCCAGAGAGGGATTGGCGTGGACCGTGCTAGTGGACCGGTTCTAAGCCACTACTGGTTTTCACCAGAGCCCGCCGCAAAGCGGGATGGTCTTGCTGCGGCGGTAGTGACCAGGTCGTATCCACTAGCAACGGCTCACCTCTCTGGCTGCTGAAGATAGGCGCGGTACAAGGGAGTAGGCAAAAGCAAGGTCGGACGTAGCAGAAGGTCGGGGCAGGCAGCAAGGATCGTAGTCAGGGGCAACGGCAGAAGGTCTGGAAACACAGGCAAGGAACACACAAGGAACGCTTTCACTGGCACTAAGGCAACAAGATCCGGCAAGGGAGTGCAGGGGAAGTGAGGTGATATAGGGAAGTGCACAGGTGAACACAATAATTGGAACCACTGCGCCAATCAGCGGCGCAGTGGCCCTTTAAATCGCAGAGACCCGGCGCGCGCGCGCCCTAGGGAGCGGGGCCGCGCGCGCCGGGACAGAACAGACGGAGAGCGAGTCAGGTAGGGGAGCCGGGGTGCGCATCGCGAGCGGGCGCTACCCGCATCGCGAATCGCATCCCGGCTGGCAGCGGAATCGCAGCGCCCCGGGTCAGAGGACGTGACCGGAGCGCTGCCGCGGGGAGAGTGAAGCGAGCGCTCCGGGGAGGAGCGGGGACTCGGAGCGCTCGGCGTAACACCCCCAAAAACCATTTCTGAAAAACTTACTCTCCAAAATCCCCTTGTCGCTCCTTCGCTTCTGAGCCCTCTACTGCGCCCGCCGAACACTTTACATAGACATGTGAGGTATTTGCTTACTTGAGAGAAATTGGGCTGCAAATATAAGTATACATTTTCTCCTTTTACCCCTTGTAAAAATTCAAAAATTGGGTTTACAAGAACATGCGAGTGTAAAAAATAAAGATTGTGAATTTTCTCTTTCACTTTGCTGCTATTTCTATGAAACACCTAAAGGGTTAAAACACTTACTGATTGTCATTTTGAATACTTTGGGGGGTGTAGTTTTTATAATGGGGTCATTTGTGGGGTATTTCTAATATGAAGACCCTTCAAATCCCCTTCAAACTTGAACTGGTCTCTGAAAAAAAGCGAGGTTCAAGATTTTGTGAAAAATTGGAAAAGTGCTGCTGAACTTTGAAGCCTTCTGGTGTCTTCCAAAAGTAAAAACAATTTTATGATGCAAACATAAAGTAGACATATTGGAAATGTGAATAAAAAAAAAATGTTTTGAAGATCCATTTTCCTTACAAGCAGAAAGCTTCAAAGTTAGAAAAATGCAAAATTTTCAAATTTTTCATCAAATTTTGGGATTTTTCACCAAGAAAGGATGCAAGTTACCACAAAATTTTACCACTATGTTCAAGTAGAATATGTCACGAAAAAATAATCTCGGAATCAGATTGATAACTAAAAGCATTCCAGAGTTATTAATGTTTAAAGTGACATTGGTCAGATGTACAAAAAACGCTCTGGTCCTAAGGTGTAAAATGGCCTGGTCCTTAACCCCTTAAGGACTCAGCCCATTTTGGCCTTAAGGACTCAGACAATTTAATTTTTACGTTTTCATTTTTTCCTCCTCGCCTTCTAAAAATCATAACTCTTTTATATTTTCATCCACAGACTAGTATGAGGGCTTGTTTTTTGCGCGACCAGTTGTCCTTTGTAATGACATCACTCATTATATCATAAAATGTATGGCGCAACCAAAAAACACTATTTTTGTGGGGAAATTAAAACGAAAAACGCAATTTTGCTAATTTTGGAAGGTTTTGTTTTCACGCCGTACAATTTATGGAAAAAATGACATGTGTTCTTTATTCTGAGGGTCAATACGATTAAAATGATACCCATTATTACATACTTTTATATTATTGTTGCGCTTAAAAAAAATCACAAACTTTTTAACCAAATTAGTACATTTATAATCCCTTTATTTTGAGGACCTCTAACTTTTTTATTTTTTTATAAGCGGCGGTATGGGGGCTAATTTTTTGCGCCATGATCTGTACTTTTTTTTGATACCACATTTGCATATAAAAAACTTTTAATACATTTTTTATAATTTTTTTTAAATAAAATGTATTAAAAAAGTAGGAATTTTGGACTTTTTTATTTTTTTTTCGTTCATGCCGTTCACCGTACGGGATCATTAACATTTTATTTTAATAGATCGGACATTTACGCACGCGGCGATACCAAATATGTCTATAAAAAATGTTTTTTACGCTTTTTGGGGGTAAAATAGGAAAAAACGGACGTTTTACTTTTTTATTGGGGGAGGGGATTTTTCACTTTTTTTTTTACTTTTACTTTTACATTTTTTTACATTTTTTTTTTACACTTGAATAGTCCCCATAGGGGACTATTCATAGCAATACCATGATTGCTAATACTGATCTGTTCTATGTATAGGACATAGAACAGATCAGTATTATCGGTCATCTCCTGCTCTGGTCTGCTCGATCACAGACCAGAGCAGGAGACGCCGGGAGCCGCACGGAGGAAGGAGAGGGGACCTCCGTGCGGCATTATGAATGATCGGATCCCCGCAGCAGCGCTGCGGGCGATCCAATCGTTCATTTAAATCGCGAACTGCCGCAGATGCCGGGATCTGTATTGATCCCGGCACCTGAGGGGTTAATGGCGGACGCCCGCGAGATCGCGGGCGTCGGCCATTGCCGGCGGGTCCCTGGCTGCGATCAGCAGCCGGGATCAGCCGCGCATGACACGGGCATCGCTCCGATGCCCGCGGTTATGCTTAGGACGTAAATGTACGTCCTGGTGCGTTAAGTACCACCTCACCAGGACGTACATTTACGTCCTGCGTCCTTAAGAGGTTAAGGGGTTAAAGGGGCATTCCAGGCAAAACTTTTTTTTTATATATCAACTGGCTCCGGAAAGTTAAACAGATTTGTAAATTACTTCTATTAAAAAATCTTAATCCTTCCAATAGTTATTAGCTTCTGAAGTTTTCTGTCTAACTGCTCAATGATGATGTCACGTCCCAGGAGCTGTGCATGATGGGAGAATATCCCTTGCATGATGGGAAATTATCCCCATAGGAGCTGGACAGCTCCCGAGACGTGAGTCATCAGAAAGCAGTTAGACAGAAAACAGCAACTCAACTTCAGAAGCTAATAACTATTGGAAGGATTAAGATTTTTTAATAGAAGTAATTTACAAATCTGTTTAACTTTCCGGAGCCAGGTGATATATATATAAAAAAGCTTTTGCCTGGAATACCCCTTTAAATATGCAAATATAGTAAAATAATAAAGTTATAGTCAATTCATATGCACATCTGTCTGACATCTATTTAGCATAATATAAAATAATCATGTAAGAGAGATAAAGTGGAGCTGGAGAGGGTTCAAAGACGGGCAGCCAGAGTAATATGGGGAATGGGAGGACTACAGTACCCAGAAAGATTATCAGAATTAGGGTTATTTAGTTTAGAAAAAAGAAGGCTTAGGGGCGACCTAATAACTATGTACAGTATATACTAAAGTATAAGCCGACCCGAATATAAGCCGAGGCCCCTAATTTCACCCCAAAATCCCAGGAAAAGTTATTGACTCGAGTATAAGCCTAGGGTGGGATACATCATCCCCCCGTCATCATCCAGACCCCCATCATTAGCACCCTCATCATCATCACCCTGTCATCATCCCCCCTTCATCATCACCACCTGTCATCATCCCCCCTTCATCATCACCGCCTGTCATCATCATCCCACACCCCTCGTTCATCATCCCCTTGTCATCATCCCCTTGTCATCATCCCACCCCCCCTTCATCATCCCCTTGTCATCATCCCCTTATCATCATCCCACACCCCCTTCATCATCCCCTTGTCATCATCCCCTTATCATCATCCCACACCCCCCCCTTCATTATCCCCTTGTCATCATCCCCTTATCATCATCCCACACCCCCCTTCATTATCCCCTTGTCATCATCCCTGTGTCATCATCCCACACATCTCCTTCATCATCCCCTTGTCATCATCCCCTTGTCATCATCCTCTTGTGAACTATCCGCCCTCAGTGGTCTTCAACCTGCGGACCTCCAGAGGTTTCAAAACTACAACTCCCAGCAAGCCTGGGCAGCCATCGGCTGTCCGGGCTTGCTGGGAGTTCTAGTTTTGAAACCTCTGGAGGTCCGCAGGTTGAAGACCACTGCGACCTTCGACATCATCCAGCCCCCTCTCACCCCCTTTAGTTCTGTACTCACCTCCGCTCGGCGCTGGTCCGGTGCTGCAGGACTGTCCGGTGAGGAGGTCGTTCGGTGGGATAGTTGTTCCGGGCTGCCATTTTCACTGGGGGGCCTCTTCTCTGCGCTTCGGGCCCGGAATAGAGGCGTTGCCTTGACGATGACGCAGAAGGACGTTGGTAATGAACGTACCTCTGCGTCGTCGTCAAGGCAACGTGACTATTCCGGGGCCGGGCCCGAAGTGCGGAGAAGAGGCGCCCCCGGTGAAGATAGCAGCCCAGAACCACTATCCCACCGTACGACCTCCCCACCGGACAGTCCTGCAGCACCGGACCAGCGCCGAGCGGAGGTGAGTACAGAACTAAAGGGGGTGAGAGGGGGGCTGGATGATGACGAAGGCCGCAGTGGTCTTCAACCTGCGGACCTCCAGAGGTTTCAAAACTACAACTCCCAGCAAGCCCGGACAGCCGATGGCTGCCCGGGCTTGCTGGGAGTTGTAGTTTTGAAACCTCTGGAGGTCCGCAGGTTGAAGACCACTGAGGGCGGAGAGTTCACCCGAGTATAAGCCGAGGGGGGTGTTTTCAGCACGAAAAATCGTGCTGAAAAACTCGGCTTATACTCGAGTATATATGGTATAAATATATCAGGGGACAGTACAGAGATCTCTCCCATGATCTATTTATACCCAGGACTGTATCTATAACAAGGGGGCATCCTCCACGTCTAGAGGAAAGAAGGTTTCTACACCAGCACAGACGGGGGTTCTTTACTGTAAGAGCAGTGAGACTGTGGAATTCTCTGCCTGAGGAGGTCATGGGGAACTCTGTAAAAGAGTTCAAAAGGGGTCTGGATGCATTTTTGCAGAGTAATAACATTGCTGATTATGGATACTAGCTTTATAGGGATAGAACATTGATCCAGGGATTTATTCTGATGCCATATTTGGAGTTGGGAAGGAATTTTTACCTCTAAGATGAGTTCTTTTTTTTTCTCAACTCAGTAGGGACTCATTAGGGTTATAGGTTGAACTTGATGGACTCTGGTCTTTTTTCAGCCTTATGAACTATGCTACTAAGTAAGCAATAGGACTAATGTTACTGATTTAGATACCTGGCGTTCTCTCGGGCTGGTTATACACATCAGATTGCTGTCAGACAATATCATGGGAACAAACAATTGGACAGATTGACATTATACATGAAGGATCCTTCTCAACACTGACATATGTTATGCTGCCACTATACACACTACATTGTCTGCCGATCTGCTAGAGTGAGCATGCTCAACCTCCTTGCAGCTGTTATGTACAACTAACTTTAAAGGTTTTTTTTATTTAAAAAAATCTTGAGCCTTCCAGGACTTATCAGAATAAATCATGTAGCTCTTTCCAATTCAACACAGTGCTCACTGCTGCCACCTATGTCCTTGCCAGAGCAGGAAGGTTTAGATCTGAAAGTTTGCACTCGCTCTACACAATTCCTGACATACATAAAAAAGAACTACATGACTTTTTACGGAGTATACAGCAGCTGATAAGTACTGAAAGGTTTAAATTATTTAAGTAGAAGTAATTAAAGGACAAATATTATGTAAAAAAAAAAAAGTATCCCCTATCCAAGAATAGGGGATAAGTTTTAGATCACAGGGGGTCCAAGGGCTGGGGCCCCCCGAGATCTCCTGTTTGGAGCCCCAGCTCTTCTATACAGCAGCACGTCAAGACCCCCATCCGAAGTGGGGGGCATCACGCCCCCTCTATATAGTTCAATGGGAGAGCCAAAGATTGCCGAACGGCTTCCATGGAGCTATATAGAGGGGGGTAAGTTTTTTTTTTTTTTTTTTTTACATGATTCCATGATCTTATTGGATTTTATTAAATTATCCCCAAGAATACCCCTTTACTACATACAACTGAAGGGGAATTCTGATCAGAGAAGCACACCAAAACATAAACATAATTCATGAATAATAAATAAAAAACTATCACACAAATACCTGTTTTATTTCAAAGTCAAAATTGATGGGGGGGGGGGGGGGAGAAATAAGTATGCTGTATTTTATTGTTTTAGTGCAGAAAGAAGCACAATACTAAACTTAAACATTTCCTGGAACCACCAAATCAGCAAACAACATGGTATTGTAAAGAGTATCTGAAGGGCATACTAGATAAATTGCAGATATAATGAACTTTTTGTCATGTGAAGACCATTGAGATGGGGTGTGATTGTTTTGTTTCTACTTAGAAGCTACTTAGATGTTCTTGCTATAGTTTCCTTTGTAATACTTGTAACTGATAATGACAAACAGTGAATGCATCTTTTGTCATGTATCTTATTAAACTATGTTTACAGCTCATGCTGTCATATTTTGTTTCCTTTGTATGCAGATCTCTTTTCACTGTTTGTCAATAAAAATTTGCTTTAAAAAACAAAACAAAAAACCCTCTTTGATCTCTATAAAGGTCTTGTAGCAATCTGGTTCTCAGATCTTAAATCCAACAATGAGTTGAGTACACAAACGGCAATTGAATTTGGGATACATGAATATAGAACCTGGATTTTTAGTTCAGAACATTCAGGTAGAAGTAAATTCAGACTGAGGTACAAGACACACATCTGAATACTCTAAGAGAATGTAATATATCTTGTGAGAAAAAAAAGGCTTTCTCCTCTTATCACCCCCCTACCCTGCTAAACTCATCATTCAGGGATGAGCTTCTGGATGTATCAGGTTATAGATGCCCATAGAAGTCTATGGAGAGGAAAGAGTGAAGAGGTTTAGGAGAGAGGAGCTGCTGGAGAGAGACAAGAGGCAGAGAGACTGCACATTTTTTTAATGAGTATCAGGTCTCGCCCTAGAATTGGATTCACAAATCACATTGCTCAGTACTGATTGATGATGTCCTCCATGCTGCTCCTTCTTAGGCATATACAGGTAATGTGATGACCAGAAACAAGTATTACTCCCCACGCAATACAGCTCATCCTGAAAAGTATAACTGGGAAGTCCAGAATTTAAGTGCTGAAAAGTTTATTCTTTTATTTATTATTATAAATCAGCGCAGAATATTGAAACAAAACATAATGATAAAAGATGGATGTTTAAAAGAATACTCCACCCCTAGACATCTTATCTCCTATCCAAAGGATAGGAGATGAGATGCCTGATCGCTGGGACACCCACGATCTCTGTGCAGCACCCGGCATTCTGAAAGTTATTTTCAATACGCTCTGTTTGGGTGGCCATAGTCGTGACGTTAGGTCATGCCCCTCCATTCATGTCCATGGGAGGGGGCGCAGTGGCCGCGGTGGCTGCCACGCCCCCTCCCATGGACATGAATGCAGGGGGTGCGGCATGACATCAGGACCACGGCCACCCAAACCCAGCGTTCAGAAAATAACTATAATAATCATTCAGAACGGTGGGTGTGGCACGGAGATCGCAGGGGGTCCCAGTGATCAGGAGACTCATCCATGATCCTTTGGATAGGATATAAGATGTCTAGAGATGGAGTACCCCTTTATGAGTCCATTGTCTTAGATATCATTTCAAAATAGGAATTTATTCATAGGTGAATCAGTAGCATTGGTAATCTCTCAAAAGATGAGCCTATGATAATCCTCTATATCTTGTCATCCTAATCCAACTAGACAAAGACATCTGCACTTCTATATTTTGAACAGGACTGGGGTTATAAAAGAAAGGGAACAGAATATGTTGAATTTAAAATTTAAATACAAAAAAAAAAATAACTAAAGTCTATATAATACCTGGCTGCCGCCGCTTTGGATTTGGAACAAGTGGTGAGAGAAGGCTGACGGTTTAGTTAAACTAAGGGATATTTAGGTGTGGCCCGGAGCACTAGCTTCCAGTATAATGATAGTGATCTTCCTACAGTATTTGGTTGGTGGGTTGGTTGATTCATGAAGAGAAAAGAAAAATATGGTGGTTTTGGCAGGCCGTAACCATTTTACATTAGAATGTGCTTGCTGCCTGTGTTTGGTTTCAGCCACAAATATGTATTCATTTCCTATTTGTTTTATTCCTGTATCTATGCATTTTCAGTTCAGATAGTTTGGGTAACATTAAGTGTTTTGGGTTTATGGGGTTTTTGAGTTTCAGTATCACTATTTGGCTATTCATATACTAAATGTTTAAGAGAAGAATACATAACTTATATGTCAGTTATTCTCATCACATATTTGTTCTCTTAGTTTGTATAGACAATATATTCTCCTCGGCATTGGGGTAAGTCGGCATTATGTGATTTTCAGCTTTCAGGCTTCATATGACTGTCTCTTGGTTGTTCGGTGTAGTAGTGCCTTATATGCATGTAATAATACAAGTGGCACAGAATTACTATGATAAATATAGGGAGTCACCAATGTAGACAAGAAAAAAGAAGAAGGGGTGTGGAGGGAGAGTGCTGGGATGCATGTAACAATGCTGGATGGTGTCAAGGCAGCAGAGCTGGTATTCATCTATGGCGGTTGCTAATCCTAGGTGTCAATGAGTCTAAAAGATAAGTACATAGCTCTCCTTGGTGAAATAAAACCAAACAAATAAGTGTAAATGGTAAGGTTGCTCCTTACCAAGGATGGTTGTGCAAAACCATACACAACAATGGGAATCGCATGTAAGGTGAACTCAAGGTCCTGCCTACAGCCTTCCTGCTCCATATGATACACACATTGAATAGAATACTCCAAAAAACAATGTAGGAATAGACAGCGCTAATCAGGATCTCCACATATAGCAAACAACGGTAGTAACTTTTAATAAACCATCATGCAACACGTTTCACTGCGCATGGGCAGCTTCATCAGATATGCCTGATGAAGCTGCCCATGTGCCATGAAATGCGTTGCATTATGGTCTATTAAAAGTTACTACTGTTCTTTGCTATAGGTGGAGATCCTGATTAGTGCTGTCTATTCCTACATTGTTCTATGGAGTATTCTATTTAGTGTGCGTAGATGTAAAGAGGACCTGTGGCCACCATTAAATAGCTTAGGGTGTCCTGATCACACACCTGAAGGTTTATAGTGTCTCACTTTTCAGTAAAATGTCAGATGGGCCTAAAATATTTTTTAATAATGCTAGTAAATGGACCAGATTCTTTAGTCAGGTGGTATGAATGATTAACATTGAGGGGCGTCTCTAAAAAACATAATGATAAACTCTAAACTCCCTCTGCCCACCTGACTAGTGATGTAATGCCTTGGGTCGCACTGCAACCTGGGAAAGCCTGAGACAACACTCATTTTGCAAGCTGCTAAAAATACATTTTGAGATATAAATCACAGAAGAATTGCGAGACCACCATCAAACACAGGTACAGACACTATCTTATTAACTACACTAACTTTACAGCCCCTGTAACAGTCAAACAAAAAAAAAAGATCCTGGAATACCCCTTTAAATGGCAACAGATTATATAAAACAATATCAGGAACAAAAGGATCACCATACAAGCTTAAATAGAGCACTGAAGGAGGAGTAAGCATTCTCCTGATTGGTCCACTAATTGAGCCTCCTCATGGGCCTGTTAGCCAGACATAATTACATGGATAGGCGGCCCCCCTTAGTGATGTCCTATCACTCCTGATTGGGCAAGCAGTTCTGCACATGTGCCACCTTGTATCCCTGGCAGCCCTCCAGAAAAAAAAACGAATCAACCAGATTGGTAACATTGTCTACAACAACTGCAGAGGCAGACAAGGCAAGATCAAGGAGTGGCTCTGTAAGTATAGTGGTCCCTCAACATACGATGGTTATCCATTCCAAACGGACCATCGTTTGTTGAAACCATCGTATGTTGAGGGATTCGTGCAATGTAAAGTATGCCATCATGCCGCTACGCACGCCGTTCCTATTGGGATGATGGGACGCCATGCGCAGCGATGTGATAACGACGATGGAGAGCACTGACGATGGAGGGGATCCCAAAGAGGACGCACCGGAGCCCCGAGGACAGGTAAGTGATCATCACCGGAGCACACGGGGCACCGTAAACGGCTATGCCGGATAGCCGTTTATGCGATGGCCCTGACATACAAAAGCATTGTATGTTGATGCTGCCTTCAACATGCGATGGCCTCTGAGAGGCCATCGCATGTTGAAATTATCATATGTCGGGGCCATCGTAGGTCGGGGGGTCACTGTACATTACAATAGCTCTCTAGGACCGGTACTGTGCTCAACCTTAGCGAAAGCGGAATATCTCTAGGATCCTCACAATTGTTAAAATGAAGGGGCCACTACACAGCGCTAGGTTCTATTATTCAATGGAGTAAATACGCCTTTAAATAGAACAGTAATGTTTGACAAAATCCACTTCATTAGATTGCATGTCAGCCATCCAGGCCTCTCAGCGTTAACTCTGGTTCCACTCTATGACAATCCCCTTAAACCCTATAATTACATAGTGATATTCAGTTAGCTTTAAATACCCAGTGGAGCAGCCGAGGTATTTGTTAGTATTGCTGTGCCATGTGAGGATTGCTGCGCTGCCTACGGCTCACTCTTCTTCTCTGAATGCCTGAGGTGCTCTCTATGTATCCAGCTTCATACTTATTCATCAGTAATACACACCAAAATCTCACATAGTTACAACAAATCTCTAAACATTTAGTGCCAAAAAAAAATAAAAAATTAGCTTCGAGAAGAATTAAGTATACAGATTACTATGTCACCAAGCACTGCAACTTTGGGATAACAAGTGCAGAAGGCAACTAAAATTTCAATGTACTGGGTGAAACCTCTGTAAAGTTGTATAAGTTGTCAACAATATTTCATTTGACGGCTGTCGGGACAGATAAGCCATTGATTTAAAAAATAAAATTTAAAAAGGCTTTCAAGGCCATTATTAAGAAATTGTCTATAAAATGTAATACTCAAAATTCTTTGTAATAGGCAGTCATCATGCTATAGATCAGGAGGAGCTGAGCAGATGATATATATAATACAGTACAATCTGCAGGTATCATGTTATAGTGCAGGAGGAGCTGAGCAGATGATATTTACAATACAGTATAACCTGCAGGTATCATGTTATAGAGCAGGAGGAGCTGAGCATATGATATATACATTACAGTACAATCTGCAGGTATCATGTTATAGAGCAGGAGGAGCTGAGCAGATTATATATACAATACAGTACAATCTGCAGGTATCATGTTATAGAGCAGGAGGATCTGAGCAGATGATATATATAATACAGTACAATCTGCAGGTATCATGTTATAGTGCAGGAGGAGCTGAGCAGATATGCAGGTATCATGTTATAGAGCAGGAGGAGCTGAGCAGATGATATATACAATACAGTACAATATGCAGGTATCATATTATAGAGCAGGAGGAGCTAAGCAGATGATATATACAATACAGTACAATCTGCAGGTATCATGTTATAGAGCAGGAGGAGCTGAGCAGATGATATTTACAATACAGTATAACCTGCAGGTATCATGTTATAGAGCAGGAGGAGCTGAGCAGATGATATATACAATACAGTACAATCTGCAGATAACATGTTATAGATCAGGAGGAGCTGAGCAGATGATATATACAATACAGTACAATCTGCAGGTATCATGTTATAGAGCAGGAGGAGCTGAGCAGATGATATATACAATACAGTACAATCTGCAGACATCATGTTATAGAGCAGGAGGAGCTGAGCAGATGATATATTCAATACAGTACAATCTTCAGGTATCATGTAATAGAACAGGAGGAGCTGAGCAGATGATATATACAATACAGTACAATCTGCAGATATCATGTTATAGAGCAGGAGGAGCTGAGCAGATGATATATACAATACAGGACAATCTGCAGGTATTATGTTATAGAGCAGGAGGAGCTGAGCAGATGATACATACAATACAGTGCAATCTGCAGGTATCATGTTATAGAGCAGGAGGAGCTGAGCAGATGATATATACAATACAGTACAATCTGCAGACATCATGTTATAAAGCAGGAGGAGCTGAGCAGATGATATATACAATACAGTACAATATGCAGGTATCATATTATAGAGCAGGAGGAGCTAAGCAGATGATATATACAATACAGTACAATCTGCAGGTATCATGTTATAGAGCAGGAGGAGCTGAGCAGATGATATTTACAATACAGTATAACCTGCAGGTATCATGTTATAGAGCAGGAGGAGCTGAGCAGATGATATATACAATACAGTACAATCTGCAGATAACATGTTATAGATCAGGAGGAGCTGAGCAGATGATATATACAATACAGTACAATCTGCAGGTATCATGTTATAGAGCAGGAGGAGCTGAGCAGATGATATATACAATACAGTACAATCTGCAGACATCATGTTATAGAGCAGGAGGAGCTGAGCAGATGATATATTCAATACAGTACAATCTTCAGGTATCATGTAATAGAACAGGAGGAGCTGAGCAGATGATATATACAATACAGTACAATCTGCAGATATCATGTTATAGAGCAGGAGGAGCTGAGCAGATGATATATACAATACAGGACAATCTGCAGGTATTATGTTATAGAGCAGGAGGAGCTGAGCAGATGATACATACAATACAGTGCAATCTGCAGGTATCATGTTATAGAGCAGGAGGAGCTGAGCAGATGATATATACAATACAGTACAATCTGCAGAAATCATGTTATAAAGCAGGAGGAGCTGAGCAGATGATATATTCAATACAGTACAATCTGCAGGTATCATGTTATAGAGCAGGAGGAGCTGAGCAGATGATGTATACAATACGGTACAATCTGCAGGTATCATGTTATAGAGCAGGAGGAGCTGAGCAGATGATATATACAATACAGTACAATCTGCAGGTATCATGTTATAGAGCAGGAGGAGCTGAGCAGATGATATATACAATACAGTACAATCTGCAGGTATCATGTTATAGAGCAGGAGGAGCTGAGCAGATGATATATACAATACAGTACAATCTGCAGGTATGTTATAGAGCAGGAGGAGCTGAGCAGATGATATATACAATACAGTACAATCTGCAGGTTACATGTTATAGAGCAGCAGGAGCTGAGCAGATGATATATACAATACAGTACAATCTGCAGGTATCATGTTATAGAACAGGAGGAGTTGAGCAGATTATATGTACAATACTATATATACAATATATACAATGCTATTGTATGTCGGGGCCATCGCATAAAAGGACTGCTTCAGCTGCCACCGGATAGCCGTTTACGGTGCCCCGTGTGGTCCGCTGACGATCACTCACCTGTCCTCGGGGCTCCGGTGCGTTCTCTTCGGGATTCCCTGCATCGTTGGCGTTCTCCATCGTCGTCATCACGTTGCTGCGCACGCCGTCCCGCCATCCAATAGGAGTGGCGTGCGTAGCAACATGATGGCAGCCACATGAGAGCGAGGATGTCGGGGAAGCAGAGGCCTTGCTGGAGAGTCGGGGACACCACGAGGACGCGGGCGACAGCGATGGAAGGCGACATCCAGGGCAGCGGTGACGGTCCGGAGCGGCGGGGACACGTGAGTATAACCTCCAATACCAGTGGTCGTCAACCTGCGGACCTCCAGATGTTGCAAAACTACAACTCCTGGCATGCCCGGACAGCCGTTGGCTGTCCGGGCATGCTAGATGTAGTAGTTTTGCAACATCTGGAGATCCGCAGGTTGTAGACCACTGTCCTATACTTTACATTGCACGGATCCCTCAACATACGATGGTTTCAACAAACGATGGTCCATTTGGAACGGATTACCATGGTTTGTTGAGGGACCACTGTATAGCGATTTTTTTGCAGTTTCATGTGGTTGTGAGAGGAGATTGAACACTGTCTGTGCTGTGCTCTTTTTTTTAAAAGCAATTCAAATGATATACTGAATTGATAGTTAGTGTTAGATAGGGTAGGTTAGTTTAGCAGGTAGGTTCTAGTGTACGGTATAGTGTTAGTTAGTTGGAAGATATAATCACGCATGCGCACTATACAAATTTCATTGCGATTTTCGCATGGAAAAAAAGTGTACAAACATAGCGAATATGCGAATTTCGCAAACATAGGATGAATATTCGTCCATATATTCACGAAATATCACAAATTTGAATATGGCCCCTGCTGATCATCGCTAAATACTTCCAACTGAAACAGGTCATTTTAGGGGTTGTCTCATGAAGATAACATATTTTTTGACGAGTTAGAAGGGTATTGTGACTATAATTGACAAATAACTGTTACTCTGCTGGAATCCTAAGTAATTTTCTGTGGAAAGAGACCCTGACACGCCAGATATAGCTTTCAAAACCACTTCATTTGTATTATAACACTTGGCTTGGAGAAACCTCTTGCAGTGAGGAGGTATTTATTAAAGATGCAAAGATCCCAATTATCATAGGACAGTGATGACAAACCTTTTTGAGCCTAACTGATGCCTAGATGCAGTGGCGTTGCTAGGGTTGGTGTCACCCGGTGTGGTAGAAAATGGTGTCACCCCCATACCTACCCCCCCCCCCCCCAGTAAGTTTTTAGCCTGTTGTGACGGACACCACTGTTGTAGCGCATTGTGAGAAATTCCAGTATAACAATCAGATATACCAGTTGCCACAGAATGGGAAAGTGTTAAAGAAGTTTTCACCATTGAAATATACAGCTCCCAGAATTACTTAAAGGGGTACTCCACTGGAAAACATTTACTTTTATATCAACTGGTGCCAGAAAGTTAAACAGATTTTTAAATTACTTCTATTTAAAATCTTAATACTTACAGTACTTATAAGCTGGTGTATGCTCCACAGGAAGTTGTGTAGTTCTTTCCAGTCTGACCACAGTGCTATTTGCTGACACCTCTGTCCATGTCAGGAACTGTCCAGAGCAGGATAGGTTTGCTATGGGGATTTGCTCCTACTATGGACAGTTCTTGACATGGACAGAGGTGTCAGCACAGAGCACTGTGGTCAGACAGAAAATAAATTAAAAAGGAAAATAACTTCCTGTGAATCGCTTATACAGCAGCTAATAAGTACTGGAAGGATTAAGATTTTTAAATAGAAGTAATTTACAAATCTGTTTAACTTTGTAGCACCAGCTGATTAAAAAAATGTTTTCCAGTAGAGTACCCCTTTGAGCAGTGGTGAGGTAATGCTGGGAGTTGTAGTTTAACTGACCTAACTGTAGAACTGACAAGTGACTACAGTTCTGATGTAGAGAGGAGAATGTACAATGATATCAGTGACTACAGGTGACGTCTTCTCTATAGTGAGGAGAATACACAATGATATCAGTGACTACAGGTGACGTCTTCTCTATAGTGAGGAGAATACACAATGATATCAGTGACTACAGGTGACGTCTTCTCTATAGTGAGGAGAATACACAATGATATGAGTGACTACAGGTGACGTCTTTTCTATAGTGAGGAGAATACACAATGATATTAGTGACTACAGGTGACGTCTTCTCTATAGTGAGGAGAATGTACAATGATATCAGTGATTACAGGTGACGTCTTATATATAGTGAGGAGAATACACAATGATATCAGTGACTACAGGTGACGTCTTCTCTATAGTGAGGAGAATACACAATGATATCAGTGACTACAGGTGACGTCTTTTCTATAGTGAGGAGAATACATAATGATATCAGTGACTACAGGTGACGTCTTCTCTATAGTGAGGAGAATGTACAATGATATCAGTGACTACAGGTGACGTCTTCTCTATAGTCTTTCCTTATCTAATTCAGATGGTACATACCGCCAGGATTGATCCAGCTAAAACTTCTCTCTGCAGAATGTGACGCCCAGACGTCTCCTCACTATGTCAGCGCATTCTCATCCTCTATATGAAAACAATTATTATTATAAACCTGCCAGACACTGTATCCTCTAAATAGAATACTACTATACACTATACTCTTTGATTATAAACCTTCCATACACCATACCCACTGAATATAATACTACCACACACTGTACATTCTGAATATAATACCAACACATACTGTACCCTCTGAGTATAAATCTGCCACATACTGTACCCCTGAATATAATACCGCCACACACTGTACCCACTGAATATAATACTACCACATACTGTACCCTCTGAATATAATACTACCACAAACTGCGCCCTCTGAATATAAATCTGCCACATACTATACCCTCTGAATATAAATCTGCCACATACTGTACCCTCTGAATATAAATCTGCCACATACTGTACCCTCTGAATATAAATCTGCCACATACTGTACCCCTGAATATAAATCTGCCACATACTGTACCCCTGAATATAATACCGCCACATACTGTACCCTCTGAATATAATACTACCACCCACTGCGCCCTCTGAATATAATACTTAGAGATGAGCAAACTACAGTAAATTCAACTCGTCACAAACTTCTCTGCTCGGCAGTTGATAACTTTTCCTGCATAAATTAGTTCAGCTTTCCGGTGCTCCCGTGGGCTGGAAAAGGTGGATACAGTCCTAGGAGACTCTTTCCTAGGAATGTATCCACCTTTTCCAGCCCACCGGAGCACCTGAAAGCTGAACTAATTTACGCAGGATAAGTCATCAACTGCCGAGCCGAGAAGTTTGTGACGAATCGAATTTACTGTAAGTTCGCTCATCTCTAATAATACTACCACAAACTGCGCCCTCTGAATATAATACTACAACAAACTGCGCCCTCTGAATATAACGTTGCCATACAGTGCACCCTCTGAATATAATACCAGAACCGCAGTAACACCCCTCAACATCCGTTAACTGATGCGATTACGACGGAAGGGGGGTATTGGTGGTGTTGCTAGTGGATGATGGGGGTGCTACTACTCGGGGGGGTGTTGCTGGAGGATGATGAGGGTGCTACTAGCCATCCCCCTGGCAGTATCATCCCCATCATCCATCGGCAGGATCATCCTCCTGGCAGGAGCACCACCATCATCCACCATCAGGATCTGCTGATGGAGGTTCTGCTGGGGGGGGGGGGGTGTTGCTGGTGGATGATGAGGGTGCTACTGCCAGGGGGGGAGCATTAGGTAGGCAGCAGTTCCCCCACATTAGGTAGGTCGCAGTTTCCCCACATTAGGTAGCATCTATTCCCCACATTAGGCAGCATAGATTCCCCACATTTGGTACCAGTTCCCCCACATTAGGTAGGTACCAGTTACCCCACATTAGGTAGCAATTTCCCCACATTAGGTAGCAATTTCCCCACATTAGGTAGCACAGATTCCCCACATTAGGTAGCAATTTCCCCACATTAGGTAGCACAGATTCCCCACATAAGGTAGCATAGAATCCCCACACTTGGTAGTAGTTTCCCCACATTAGGCCGCAGGTTCCCCACAATGGGTCAAAGTCTCCCCACGATAGATTGCTGGTTATACCACCCCCCCCCCCCCCCACACACACACACACAAAAAAACACATACAACACAGAGAGACACACACACAAACACACAGTCAGAAAGACACACACTCACAGTCACACACACACACACACACACACAGAGTCACACATACACAGAGTCTTATACACACACACACACACACACAGAGTCACACAGTCACACATACACAGAGTCTCATACACACACACACACACACAGTCACACACACAAACATAGATAGAGACAGACAGAGAGACAGACATACACACTCACCCATCCAGCGCAGCGATCCTTCTCACCGGGCGCCGTGCGAGTGACGTAACTGACGTCCTCCTGCGCGGCCATGCGGTGTGACGTCAGGCCGGCGCAGACGTGGGAGCGGAGGCCGGGCACAATGCTGGTGAAGGTGAGGGGGGTGTGATGATGGACGGGCGCACAGTGCAGGAGAAAGAGGGGGGTTGCTGACGGACGGACGCACCGCACACACAGCGCGGGGGGGGGGGGGGCGGGGGTGCTGACGGAAGGGAGGCCGGTCGGGCACAGATGGGGGGGGGGTCTATGGAGCGTGTTGGTGTCACCCCATTAGGTTGGTGTCACCCGGTGCGGGCCGCACCCCCCGCACCCGGGTCGCAACGCCACTGCCTAGATGGTAGGTTGCAGTGCTTGAAATGGCATCTTCTGAACAGTTTTTTACAGTAGACTATGTAACAACTCTCAACAGCAGTCTCTAGTCTCTATAATATTCTCTGAATAGAAGGCTCTGTAGACTCTTACAAACAGTCTCTCAACAGCAAGTTTTGTAGCAGCTCTTAAAGGGGTACTCTACTGGCCAGCGCTCAGAACATTTAGTTCTGAATGCTGTGTGCGTGCTGAGAGGGTCAGCCACGCCCTGCTTAATGATGTCAGGTTACGCCCCCTCAATGCAAGTCTATTGGAGGGGGTGTGACGGCCATCACACTCCCTCCCATAGACTTGCATTGAGCGGGCATAGCCGGACGTCACGAGGGGGCGTGGCCGTCCCACGCAGCCCACACACACACAGCGTTCCAAACTAAATGTTCCCCTTTAACAGGAGACTCTGTAATAGTTGAACAGCTGGTTCCATAGAAGCTCTCAACAACAGGATCTGTATGGTGGTGCCAAAATTTGTGCATTACTGTCAATCATTACAACCCAACCATACAGTAATCTCTAGTTCAGACTAGGGTAGATAAACCGCAATAATCCACAGGCCTTAGAGCTTCCTTATTCTATTCAAATCTCGGCATCCCCACCAATTTCTCCAATATCAGACACTTCCTGAGACTCCCATGTTTATGTCCTTCAGAGAACAGCAGACTAACATAAATGTAGGTTTCAGGCATTGAGGTGGTCAAGATAATTCATCAATTGCTGATCTTAAGGTTGTTATTACTTTGCACCCATGTCGATGTGCTGGTTGGTGCCTGTACTACACAGTGATTGGGGTAAGAAGCAGTTGGCTCCATTTAATGTGTAGTGGTGGCGCCATGATACTGCAGTTTATACTCTTATTTAAAGAGTACCTTTCTTTTAATATAGTGTTCCTTGTGTATTAGCACTTGCTTTTAAAATTATCAACAGAAATATGTTTAAAATGTAATATAAAAAACGGCCACTAGGTGGCTCTGTTCTGTTCCCTGCCACAATTAATACAGTGCATTTGGTCTTTTCCCCACCTGGCAGGAGTCCAAACTCAGGAAGTGCTTCTCTGCACGGAGCTTAATTGACAGCTGCAGAAAAAGTGAAAGCGCCACAGATTCTCACAGAAAGCTGCACAGACTGAAAGCTGCAGGAGAGCCTCACTGATAGCAACACAGACTGAAACATGCACAGAGCTTGAGGTCTTCTATTCATCACAGCACTGCAACCATGTGCGGTCAGAAGTGGTCCCCCAGCAGGCTTCAGTAATGTCATGCCTGCTGGGAAACGCCCACTTTCTCCTGCTGGGAAATTGCACATGCGAGCAAGAAGAAAGGTATGATACACAGCTTTTTAAAGCTCTGAAATAGTTTTTAAGGGCTGGAGGGGTGTTAGGAGTAGTTAGGGAAAATAGCCTGAGGTAGTTGAGAAAAGTTTATCTGGTGACAGGTACTTTTTAAGTTAACAGTAGCAAAGCTGCAGTAACCAGGCATCACCACTATACAGTAAACAGAGCCAAATGCTTCAGACCCCATTCACTGTTTAGCTGGTTGTCAGTAATTTCATGTGAATCGGCAATCGACAAACCTGAGAGTCAGTGTAGTATCACAGAGCAAATAAAGCGATACACTGTTGCAATTTAAATCAGTTAGCTATGTCCCCCTTTCCCGTGCCGTGTATGTTTACTTCCATGTGCTCTAGGAAGGCAATAGTATAAGAAGCCCTTCAGTTATATTCTACCTTCCTGTACGTGGAAGCATGGGTATGTTTCCCTTGCATTCTTCCCTGTCATCACCTAACTAGTTTTAGAATATCCATATCTACCTTCTTAACATATGCATGTAGAAAAAGATCTGTCATATTAATATCCTGTTCTAAATTTAGAAGCTAGCAGTCCAAACCCTGGCAACTCTGCACAAAATCTTAGGTTTTATTTTGTTGGGGGGGTTGTTTTTATGTCATTCCATTCTTTAAAACCATGAATTTTTCATGCTGCCCTTATAGGGATTATCTCAAGATCAAAAGTTACCCCCTATCCCCAAGACATCTTGCTGATCATGAAGGTCTGACCCATTGCAGTGCTCCAGTCTTTCTCTATGGAGTTTCTGATCATTGGCAAGCTCAGTGCTTGGCAATATTCGAAAGCCCTATAGAGACTGATTGAATGGAGGGCTGGCCAAAGCTACATTTGTTTAAATCCTACTTGCCTCTGTTCTTGAGATCGGTGATGCTCCTAGGGGGCAGACCACTATAATGAGCTATTGACGAAAACATCACTCAAACCCCAAGAAAATAAAAACAGACACCTAAGATCTATAGAAAATGATCTGCTATTATTTCACCTACTGTTTTTCCTTCTTCAGCCAAGTCAGTGCACATATATTGAATGAAACAGTTCTCTAAGCCTCACATAGGCAGTATCAACCAATTGCTGAATCAAATGCAAAAGGCAGACTATAAGCATGGCCTTGTATTTCAATGGTGTTCATGAAGGAGTATGTGGTATTTATGCCATGTTATACAATTTCTTTGCAAAGATTGGCATTTAACATGAGAATCATAAGTGGTAAGGTCTCCCTCCACTTTTACTGACATAGCCTTTCTGTTTGTGTTGATGAAATGGAAACATGGCCTTCAACCCTTCTATCTAAAAATACATTTATGACGCACAAGTAGTTAATTTCAGTTTGGAAATTGCTTGCAGCCAATAGTGTCTTCTAATAGAATCTTATTCGTTTTCTGTTTAACCCCTTAACGACTTTGGACGTAAGTGTACGTCCTGGTGCGGTGGTGCTTAACGCACCAGGATCTACATTTACGTCCTATAAATGACGCGAGCACCGGATCAGTGCTCGCATCAGGCATGGCGGGCTATCAGCAGCATGGGACCCGCCAGTAATGGCGGGCACTTTGAATGGGTGATTGGATCCCCCACAGTGCTGCAGCGAGGATCCAATCACCCAAGATGGGGGCAGAGGTCTCCTCACCTGTGTCCCGCCATCATCCTGGTGTCTTCTGCTCTGGTCTGCAATCGAGCAGACCAGAGCAGTAGATGGCCGATAATGCTGTTCAGTACCATTCCTATGCATAGCACTAAACAGTATTAGCAATCCCCTATGGGGACTATATAAGTATAATAAAAGTAGAACAAAAAAGTCAAAAAATAAATAAATAAATGAACATATCTGGTATTGCCGCATGCGTAAATGTTGAAACTACTATTATATCATGTTAATGATCCCGTACGATGAACGGCATAAACATAAAAAAATAAAAAAGGTCAGAAATTGCTGCATTTTGGTTACATCACATCCCAGAAAACTTTAATAAAAAGTGATCAAAAGTCACATATACGCAAAAGTGTTACCAAATGATAAAGATCATAGCGCAATATATGAGCCCTCATACAACCCCATATAAGAAAAAAATGAGAAAGCTACAGGGATCATAATAGGGTGACCTAAAACATACAAATTTTGTTTAAAAGGTTTGAGATTTTTTTAAATTGGTACAATAATAGTAAAGCGTGTTAACATGGGTATCATTTTAATTGTAGTGACCCACAGAATATATAGAACATGTCATTTTTACTGTATCGTGTACTGCGTAAAAGGGAAACCCTCCAAAATCAGCAAAATTGCGGTTTTCTTTTTAACTTCCCCACAAAATAAATAATTTTTGGTTGCGTAATACATTTTATGGTAAAATAAAAGGTGTCATTACAAAGTAAAATTGGTCATGCAAAAAAACAAGCCCTCATATGGGTCTGTGGATGGAAAAATAAAGAAGTTATGGAGTTTGGAAGGTAAGTAGGAAAGAACAAAAATGTGTCCTTAACTACTTAGGGACCAAGGGCGTACAGGTGCGCCCTGATGCCCTGGTACTTAAGGACCAAGGGCATACCTGTATGCCAGGTGAGCAGGTGATGTCAAAGACCAGGTGATGTCAATCTCAAAGGTTTTAAATGCCCAGACTCATCTGACCTTGCCCCAACAATCAGCACCATGGGTTCTTCTAAGCAGTTGTCTAGAAATCTGAAACTGAAAATAGTTGATGCTCACAAAGCTGGAGAAGGCTATAAGAAGATAGCAAAACGTTTTCAGATGTCAATATCTTCTGTTCGGAATGTAATTAAGAAATGGCAGTCATCAGGAACAGTGGAAGTTAAAGCAAGATCTGGAAGACCAAGAAAAATATCAGACAGAACAGCTCGCAGGATTGTGAGAAAAACAATTCAAAACCCACGTTTGACTGCACAATCCCTCCAGAAAGATCTGGCAGACACTGGGGTTGTAGTACACTATTCCACTATAAAGAGATACAGTACTTGTACAAATATGGTCTTCATGGAAGAGTCATCAGAAGAAAACCTCTTCTACGTCCTCACCACAAAAATCAGCGTTTGAACTTTGCAAATGAACATATACATCTGATGCATTTTGGAAACAAGTTCTGTGGACGGATAAGGTTAAAATTGAACTTTTTGGCTGGAATAAGCAAAGGTACGTTTGGAGAAGAAGGGGAACAGAATTTAATGAAAAGAACCTCAGTCCAACTGTTAAGCATGGGGGTGGATCAATTATGCTTTGGTGTGGTATTGCAGCCAGTGGCATAGGGAACATCTCACGAGTAGAAGGAAAAATTGACTCAATAAAATTTCAGCAAATTTTGCATGCTAACTTGATGCCATCTGCGAAAAAGCTGAAGTTAAAGAGAGGATGGCTTCTACAAATGGATAATGATCCTAAACACACCTCGAAATCCACGGGGGATTACATCAAGAGGCGTAAACTGAAGGTTTTGCCATGGCCTTCTGTAGTGTCCCGGTACCGCATCCTATACTGTACCTGTTTATAGGCCCCCAGAGTTCCTAGGACGTCGGGGTCCTTTTGTATAGTCCACCCCTAGTCACCTCTCACCCCTTTAGTCATTGCTCTAGTCATATGCTCCTTATTTGTGGAAGTTTAACTGTATAAAATGTATATAAATAGTTAATTACCTGTGAGAAGCGTAGCAGGGCCTGAGGGTCACGTGATCAGGTAAACTCTATGGTATTTCTGCTTGAGGACCTTTGGAGATCCTTGTGACGTAATGCATTCATTTCCTTTGTGACGGTGAGTGACAGATGGCTGGACCAATCAAAACGGCCCTGCCCCTGCCCATATAAGGGCTCGGCGGCCAAGGGGGCAGTACAAGATATTAATTCTGCAGGGTGCCCAAACTTTTGCAGGCGTCATTTTTTTGTTTTCTGTTATTTTGAAAGTGTAAATGATGGAAATAAAATCTAACTTTTGTTGACATATTATAAGAATGTCTAATCTGTAATTTTATGCCTTTTGGAGATTTTTCCATCTTTCCTTGGCTTCTTTATGCACATTAATACAAATTTTTACCTGGGGTGCCCAAACTTTTGATCCCCACTGTAGTCCTCAAATGCCCATGGCACTCTTTCACTTCGGAGCCCTGTCGTGTTTCAAGGAAACAGTTTAGGGCCACATATGGGGTATTTCCGTACACGGGAGCAATTGCGTTGCAAATTTTGGGCTACTTTTCTTCCCTTTACCCCTTATAAAAAGGAAAATTTTGGGGGCTACACCAGCCTGTTAGTGTAAGAAAAAAAAAATTAATTACACTAACATGCTGGTGAAAAGGAAAAAAAGACCCCCAAAATTTGTAACGCAATTTCTCCTAAGTACGGAAATACCCCATATGTGGGCGTAAAATTCTCTGCGGGTGCACAACAAGGCTCAGGAGTGAGAGCACACTATGTACATTTGGGGCCTAAATTGGTGATTTGCACAGGGGTGGCTGATTTTACAGAGTTCCTGACATAAATGCAAAAAATAAATACCCTCGTGTGACCCCTTTTTGGAAACTACATCCTTCACGGAATGTAACAAGGGGAATGGTGAGCCTTAACACCCCACAGGTGTTTGACGAATTTTTGTTAAAGATGGATGGGAAAATGAAAAAAAAAAGTTTTTAACTAAAATGCTGGTGTTACCCAAAATTTTTCATTTTTACAAGGGAAAATAGGAAAAAAAGGCGCACAAAAACAGCATTTCTTCTGAGTAAGAACATACCCCATATGTGGATGTAAAGTGCTCTGCGGGTGAACCACAATGCTCAGAAGAGAACGAGCGCCATTGGGCTTTTGGAGAGAGAATGTGTCTGAAATTGAAGGCCATGTGTGTATACAAAGCCCCCATAGTGCCAGAACAATGGACCCCCCCCACATGTGACCCCATTTTGGAATCTACACCCCTCACGTAATGTAATAAGGGGTGCAGTGAGCATTTATGCTCCACAGGTGCCTAAGAGATTTTTGGAACAATCGTCTGTGAAAATAAAAAATGTAATTTTTCATTTGCACAGCCCACTGTTCCGAAGATCTGTCAAACGCCAGTGGAGTGTACATAGAAACATATGTGTTGGCAGATAAGAACCATTTGGCCCATCTAGTCTGCCCAATAATCTGAATCCTGTCAATAGTCCCTGGCCCTATCTTATATGAAGGATAGCCTTATGCTTATCCCATGTATGTTTAAACTCCTTCAATGTATTTGCAGCGACCACTTCTACAGGAAGGCTATTCCATGCATCCACTACTCTCTCAGTAAAGTAATACTTCCTGATATTACTTTTAAACCTTTGCCCCTCTAATTTAAACCTTTGTCCTCTTGTGGTAGTTTTTCTTCTTTTAAATATGCTCTCCTCCTTTACCATGTTGATTCCCTTTATGTATTTGAAAGTCTCTATCATATCCCCTCTGTCTCTTCTTTCTTCCAAGCTATACATGTTAAGGTCCTTTAACCTTTCCTGGTACGTTTTATCCTGAAATCCATGTACTAGTTTAGTATCTTCTTTGAACTCTCTCTATAGTATCTATATCCTTCTGGAGATACGGCCTCCAGTACTGCGCACAATACTCCAATTGAGGTCTCACCAGTGTTCCGTACAGCCGCATGAGCACTTCTTTCTTTCTATTGCTTATACCTCTCCCTATACAGTAACCCCCGACCTACGATGGCCCCGACATATGATAAAATCGACACACGATGGCATCTCAGAGGCCATCGCATGTCGATGTCAGCATCGACATTCAATGCTTTTACATGTCGGGGCCATCGCATTAACTGCTATCCGACAGCGCAAAATGCTTAAGCTGCTGTCGGATAGCAGTTTAAGCATCGCTTTCTGCCATTGTTATTACGTCACTACCGCGCCGGCGCAGCAATGTAATAACGTCACCAGAAAGCGAGGTCCGGACCCTGCAGAAGATGCGGAAGAAGCCGGAGGATCGCGAAGAAGACACCGGAGCAGCGGGACAGCATCGGGAGCCCCTGGGACAGCATCGGGAGTGGTGAGGACCTGGTCCGGAGCGACGGGGACCGGTGAGTACAGCTTCCTATACTTTACTTTGCACGGATCCCTCAACATACGATGGATTCGTCAAACGATGGGTCGTTTGGAACGAATTACCATCGTATGTTGAGGGACCACTGTACATCCAAGCATTCTGCTAGTGTTTCCTGCTGCTCTATTACATTGTCTTCCTACCTTTAAGTCTTCTGAAATAATTACTCCTAAATCCCTCTCCTCAGATACTGAGGTCAGGGCTGTGTCAAATAATCAATATTCTGCCTGAGGGTTTTTACGCCCCATGTGGATTATCTTGCACTTATCTACATTACATTTCAGTTGCCTGAGTTCTGACCATTCTTCTAGTTTGCCTAAATCCTTTTCCATTTGGTGGATCCCTCCAGGAACATCAACCTTGTTACATATCTTTGTGTCATCAGCAAAAAGACATACCTCACCATCGAGACCTTCTGTAATATCGCTAATGAAGATATTAAACAATATTGGTCCCAGTACAGATCCCTGAGGTATCCCACTGGTGACAAGACCGTGCTCTGAATATTCTCCATTGACTACAACCCTCTGTTGTCTGTTACTCAGCCACTGCCTAATCCCCTCAACAATATTGGAGTCCAAGCTTAATGACTGTAGTTTATTGATAAGTCTTCTATGTGGGACAGTGTCAAAAGCCTTACTAAAATCTAGATATGCAATGTCTACTGCCCCTCCACCATCTATTATTTTAGTCACCCAGTAAAAAAAAATCAATAAGATTTGTATGACATGATCTCCCTGAAGTAAACCCATGTTGTTTTTCATCTTGCAATCAATGGGATTTTAGATGTTCCACAATCCTATACTTTAGTGGGGTTTCCATTAATTTCCCCACTATTGATGTCAGACTTACTGGCCTATAGTTGCTTGATTCCTCCTTACTACCTTTCTTGTGAATCTGCACGACATTTGCTAATTTCCAATCTTCCGGGACGGCTCCTGTTACCATTGATTGGTTAAATAAATCTGCTAACGGTTTTGCTAGCTCACCACTAAACTCTTTTAATAATTTTGGGTGTATCCCATCAGGCCCCTGTGATTTATTTGTCTTCACTTTAGAAAGCAAACGTAGAACCTCTTCCTCTGTAAAGACACATGCATCAAACGATTCCTTAGTTTTTCTCTCGAATGAAGGTCCTTTTCCTTCTTTTTCTTCTGTAAAAACTGAACAGAAGTATTCATTAAGGCAGTCAGCTAGCCCCTTATTCTCTTCTACGTACCTTCCTTCCTTTGTTTTTAATTTAGTTATTCCTTGTTTTGATTCCCTTTTTTCATTTATATATCTGAAGAATGTCTTATCCCCTTTTTTTCACAGACTGAGCTAGTTTTTCTTCTGCCTGTGCTTTAGAAGTTCTTATAACTTGCTTGGCCTCTTTCTGCCTAGTCTTGTAGATTTCCCTATCTTCATTGCTCTGGGTTGTTTTATAATTACTAAATGCTAGTTTTTAGTTTTTTATGATTTTGGCCACTTCTGCTGAGTACCACAGTGGTCTCTTCCTTTTTCTGCTTTTACTGACAAGTCTAGTGCAATTTTCTGTTGCCTTCAATCAGTAAATACTCACTGCACCCCTTATTAAATTCTGTGAGGGATGTAGTTTCCAAAATGGGGTCACATGTGGGGGGGTCCACTGTTCTGGCACCACGGGGGGCTTCCAAACAAATTCTCTTCTCTTCTGAGCATTGTAGTGCGCCAGCAGAGCACTTGACGTCCACACATGGTGTATTTTCATATTTTCATTTCTCCTATTACCTCTTGTAAAAATGTAAAATTTAGGGAAAAACCAGCATTTTAGTGAAATTTTTTTTTTCATTTACACATCCGATTTTAATGAAAAGTCATCAAACACCTGTGAAGTTTTAAGGATCACTGGACCCCTTGTTACGTGCCTTGAGGGGTGTAGTTTCCAAAATGGTATGCCATGTGGGGTTTTCTGCTGTTCTGGCACCATAGGGGCTTCCTAAATGTGACATGCCCCAAACACATTTCAGCAAAATTCACTCTTCAAAATCCCATTGTTGCTCCTTCCCTTCTGAGCCCTCTACCGCGCCCGCCGAACACTTGACATACACATATGAGGTATTTCCTTACTCGAGAGAAATTGGGTTACACATTTTTGGAGGCTTTTTCTCCTATTACCACTTGTAAAAATTCAAAACTGGGTCTACAAGAACATGCGAGAGTAAAAAATGAAGATTTTGAATTTTCTCCTTCAATTTGCTGCTATTCCTATGAAACACCTAAAGGGATAACAAACTTACTGAATGTCATTTTGGATACTTTGAGGGGTGCAGTTTTTATAATGGGGTCATTTGTGGGGTATTTATAATATGAAGGCCCTTCAAATCCACTTCAAAACTGAACTGGTCCCGGAAAAATTCCGAATTTGAAAATTTTGTGAAAAATTGGAAAATTGCTGCTGAACTTTGAAGCCCTCTGGTGTCTTCCAAAAGTAAAAACATGTCAACTTTATGATGCAATCATAAAGAAGACATATTGTATATGTGAATCAATATATAATTTATTTGGAATGTCTATTTTCCTTACAGGTAGACAGCTTCAAAGTTATAAAAATGCTTAATTTTCAAATTTTGTATGAAATTTTCAAATTTTTCACCAAGAAATGATGCAAGTATCGACGAAAATTTACCACTATGTTAAAGTAGAATATGTCATGAAAAAACAGTCTCGGAATCAAATTCATAAGTAAAAGCATCCCAGAGTTATTAATGCTTAAAGTGACAGCGGTCAGGATTGCAAAAAATGCTCTGGTCCTTAAGGTGAAAATGGGCTTGGTCCTTAAGGGGTTAACCTGTTATGGACAGAGGACGCACCGCCTGGTGAGATGCGGAGATCGGACAGGGATGACTGCTGATATCTATCAGCAGGCATCCCGTGGCAATGCAGCAGGCGTCCCCATGTCGGCCGCAAATAGTTGGTCAATTCAGACTGGCGATTCAGAGACAGCTCCGGCCATCCTAAAGGATAGGAGTGAGGTGGCAGTGTTGCCACCCCCTCCTATCCCCTGCCATTGGTCGGTCAGTACGACCACCAATGGCAGTTGGGGGCGGGGGGGGGGGTTTAGAGTTAATTTCACCCGCTCTGCCCACCGATCGAAGTCCATGCAGAGCGGGGGGAAACACATGCGGCGAGGGGGGGAGCATGGAGCATGGAGTTTGCAAACCACTGTGGTCCTCCAGATGTTGCAAAACTACAACTTTCTGTCTGGGCATGCTGGGAGTTGTAGTTTTGCAACATCTGAAATGGCACAGTTTGGAGACCACTATACGGTGGTCTCCAAACTGTAGCCCCCCAGATGTTGCAACACTACAATTCCCAGCATGCCCAAACAGTCAGGGATGCTGGACATGTAGTTCTGCAATATCTGGCCCCTCAGATGTTGCAGAACTACAACTCCCAGCATGCCTGGATAGTCTGAGCATTCTTGGAATTGTAGTTTTGCAACATCTGGAGGGCTACAGTTTGGAGACCACTACTTAGCGGTCTCCAAACTGTTCTTCCCCAGTTGTTGCATAACTACAACTCCCAGCATGCCCAGACTTTCCAGGCATGCTGGGAGTTGTAGTTCTGCAACATCTGAAGGGCCAGATGTTGCAGAACTACACGCCCAGCATCCCTGACTGTCTGTTCATGCTGGGAATTGGGGTTTTGCAACAGCTGTAGGCACACTGGTTGGGAAACACTGAGCTAGAGTATATTTCCTAACTCAGTGATTCCAACCCATGTGCCTCCAGTTGTTGCAAAACTACAACTCCCAGAATGCACTGACTGACCGTACATGCTGGGAGTTGTAGTTTTGCAACAGCTGGAGGCACACGGGTTGGAATCACTGAGCTAGAGTCTGTTTCTTAACTCAGTGGTTCCTCACCAGTGTGCCTACAGCTGTTGCCAAACTACAACTCCCAGCATGTACGGACTGTTAGTGCAATCTGGGAGTTGTAGTTTTGCCACAGCTGAAGGTTTGCCCCCCCCCCCCCCCCACCACGTGTGAATGTACAGGGTACATTCACACAGGTGGGTTTGCAGTGGGTTTCCTTCTACAAGTTTGAGCTGCAGCAAATTTTCCGCCGCAGCTCAAACTCCCAGCGGAAAACTCACTGCGAACCCCCGCCTGTGTGAATGCATACTAAAAACACTACACTACACTACACTAGCACATAATAAAAAGTAAAATACTACATACACACCCTTACACGTCTCCCCCCCCCCCCCAATAAGAATGAAAAACGTCTCATACGGCAGTGTTTCCTAAACGGAGCCTCCAGCTGTTGTTATGGAGCTGGAGGCTCCGTTTAGGAAACACTGCCATATGAGACGTTTTTCAACAACAGTATTGCCAGACAGCCATAGACTGTCCTGGCAACAGCTGGAAGCACCCTGTTTGGGAAACACTGCTGCAGGGTTTTGGTGGAGACAAGCCCCATCCTTGTATCCGGGTCCACCCCTATTGCAAATTCCTCATTTAGATCTCAAATGCGCATGGCACTCTCTCACTTTAGAGCCCTGTCGTATTTCAAGACGACAGTTTAGGGCCACATATGGGGTATTTCCGTACTCAGGAGAAATTGCATTACAAATTTTAGTTTTTTTTTTTCTCCTTTTACCCCTTATGAAAAGGTAAAGTTGGGGGCTACACCAGCATGTTAGTGTAAAAAAATAAAAAAAATTACACTAACATGCTGGTGTTGCCCCATACTTTTAATTTTCTCAAGAGGTAAAAGGAGAAAAAGACCCCCAAAAGTTCTAACGTAATTTCTTCCGAGTGCAGAAATACCCCATATGTGGACGTAAAATGCTCTGCGGACGAACTACGTAGCTCAGGAGTGAGAGAGCGCCATGTACATTTGAGGTCTAAATTGGTGATTTGCACAGATGTGGCTGATAGTTACAGCAATGCTGATATGAACGCAAAAAAAAAAAATACCCACATGTGACCCCATTTTGAAAACTACACCTCTCACAGAACGTAACAAGGGGTATAGTGCACCTTAACACCCCACCACTCTTTGACAATTTTTCATTAAAGTTGGACATGAAAATTTAAAATGTGTTTTTTTCCCCCTGAAATGCTAGTGTTACTCCAAATTTTTCATTTTCACAAGGGGTAATAGGAAAAATGCCCCCCAAAATTTGTAACACCATTTTTTCGGAGTTTGTAAATATCCCATATGTGGATATAAAGTGCTCTGCGAGCGAACAACAATGCTCAGAAGAGAAGGAGCGCCATTGGGCTTTTTGAGAAAGAATTTGGCTGGAATTGAAGGCCATGTGCGTTTACAAAGCCCCGTGGTGCCAGAACAGTGGACCCCCCCACATGTGACCCCATTTTGGAAACTACACCCCTAACGTAATGTAATAAGTTGTACAGTGATCCTTCACATCCCACAGGTGTCTGACAGATTCTTTGAACAGTTGTCCGTAAAAATTTTAAATTAAATTTTTCATTTGCACAGCCCACTGTTCGAAAGATCTGTCAAACGCCAGTGGGGTGTAAATGCTCACTGCACCCCTTATTAAATTCTGTGAGGGGTGTAGTTAAAAAAATGGGGTCACATGTGTAGGGGGTGCACTGTTCTGGCACCACGGGGGCTTTGTAAACACACATGGCCTTCAATTCCAGCCTAATTCTCTCTCAAAAAGCCCAATGGTGCTCCTTCTTGTAGTTCGCCCGCAGAGCACTTTACATCCACATATGGGGTATTTCCATACTCAGAAGAAATGGGGTTCAAAATTTTTGGGGGCTTTTTCTCCTATTACCCCTCGTAAAAATGAAAAATATGGGGTAACACCAGCATTTTATTGAAAAAACTTTTTTTTTTACGTCCCAATTTAATGAAAGTTCGTCAATCATCAGTGGGTGTTAAGGCTCACTGTACCACTTGTTACGTTCCTTGAGTGGTGTTGTTTCAAAAAATTTGTATACCATGTGTTTTTTATTTTTTTGCTGTTCTGGCACCATGGGGGCTTCCTAAATGCTACATGCCCCCCCAAAACCCTTTCAGCAAAATTCGCTCTCCGAAAGCCCAATGTCGCTCCTTCCCTTCTGAGCCCTCTAGTGCACCCACAGTTCACTTTACATCCACATATGAGGTATTTCCTTACTCGAGGGAAATGGGGTTACAAATTTTGGGGGGCATTGTCGCCTATTACTCCTTGTGAAAATGAAAAGTTTGGGGTAACACCAGCATTTTAATGTTAAAAATCTAATCTTTCATTTTCACGTCCCACTTTAACAAAAGTTTGTCACTCACCTGTGGGATATTAAGGCCCACTGTACCCCTTGTTACGTTCCTTGAAGGGTGTAGTTTCCAAAATTGTATGCCATGTGTTTATATTTAAAGTTCTGGCATCATCGGGGCTTCCTAAATGGGACATGCCCCCCAAAAACCATTTCAGCAAAATTCGCTCTCCAAAATGCCATTGTCGCTCCTTCCCTTCTGAGCCCTCTAGTGTACCCACAGAGCACTTTACATCCATATATGATGTATTTCCTCACGCGAGAGAAAATTAATTACAATTTTTGAGGGGCCTTTTTACCTTTCACCCCTTGGGGCTACAATAAGATTTTAGTGTAAAAAATTGAGATTTTGATTTTTCTCCTCCATTTTGCTGCTATTCCTGTGAAACACCTAAAGGGTTAACAAACTTTTTAAATGTCATTTTAAATACTTTAAGGGGTGCAGTTTTCATAATGGTGTCCATTATTGGGGATTTCCAAAATAAAGACCCTCAAATTCACTTTGAAAAATTCTGATTTTGAAATTTTTGGGAAAAATTGGAAAATTGATGCCATACTTTGAAGCCCTCTGATGTCTTCAAAAAGTAAAAACATGTCAACTTTATGATGCAAACATAAAGTAGACATATTGTATTTGTGAATCAAAATGTAATATATTTGACATGTCCTTTTTCCATACAAGCAGAGAGCTTCAAAGTTAGAAAAATGCTAAATTTTCACATTTTTCCTGAAATGATGCAAATATCGACCTAAATTTGTCACTAACATAAAGTAGAATATGTCACGAAGAAACAATCTCGGAACAAAATTTATAAGTAAAAGCATCCCAGAGTTATTAATGCATAAAGTGATAGAGGTCAGATTTGCAAAAAATCCTCCCATCCTTAGGGTTATAATGGGCTCCGTCCCCAAGGGGTTAAAGGGGTACTCCACTGGAAAACATTTTTTTCATCAACAGGTGACAGAAATTTAAACAGATTTGTAAATTACTTCTATTAAAAAATTGTAATCCTTTCAGTTCTTATAAGCATCTGTATGCTCCACAGGAAGTTCTTTTCTTTTTTAATTTCTTTTCTGTCTGACCACAGTGCTCTCTACTGACACCTCTGTTTATGTCAGTAACTGTCAAGAGCAGGATAGGTTTGCTATCGGGATTTGCTCATGCTCTGGACAGTTCCTGATATGGACAGAGGTGTCAGCATAGCGGACTGTGGTCGGACAGAAAGGAAATTCAAAAAGAAAAGAACTTCCTGTGGAGCATAACAGCAGCTGATAAGTACTGTAAGGATTAAGATTTGTTTGATAATAGTAATTAATTAATTAAAAAAAGAAATGTTTTCCTACGGAGTACTCCTTTATGGTCCAAATGAGCTTAGTCCTTAAGGAGTTAAGTGACCATTTGCTTTTTTTTTTTTTTTTTTTATAAATGTTTCTGAATATTACAAATTATAATGAAACTGAAGTACAAAATAACTCTTGCTAAATCAAGTAAGAAGGATGCATTTTCAGAATTTTTACTTGGAGGAACATAAAAGGGGCCTATAACTCAGCCATGGCTCTTACTAAAAAGGCTAAATATTGTAATGTAGAGTAAGGCTATGTTCACACAGTGTATTTTGAAGCAGAAGAATAGGCTTCTTTTACCAGCAATATGAGCCTCAAATTCTCAACCCTTTTATTTATTTTTAATTTTTTTGTACATTTGGAACATTTTTATGTACATTTTTGTTTTACAGAACATTTTTTAGAGAATGTTTTTTAGTGTTTTAGAGGTGTTGCAATCAAGTCTTTGCTTGCAATTTACATGTGTTTTTAAGAGTTTATGTGCAAAAAAGTGCCAAAGATGCCCTTAAAACAGCCCAAGTCATGCTGTCGTGTTGAGTTGAGGATCTTCTACTACTGGTTAAACAATTGTTAAACTTACATGCAGTAAACACATATCAAGTTATTTTTTTAACATGTGCGATTTTGGAGTTTTTCCATCTGTGCGGCACACTGGTGTGCGCCAGATGCAGCTGGTAGGTATTTATCAAGATGTATGCGTCTTTTCACAAATGTCAGCTAATGTTTACGTGCGACTTGGAGCTAATGTGGAATGCACTTGGCATTCCCGGAAGGACTTTTGCAAAAGTCCCATGTCATAAATCAGTGTAAACTATGAACCTAGGAAACCCTGCCCACAAACCGCTCTGCCAGGCTGTATCAGGGGAGAGAAGGTCCAGCAGCCAGAGGATGGTGAAGGACCTCCAACCACCATTTTTGCACATCGGACCACCACCATTTCCCAGCGGGGATCTGAAGAGAAGAAGAGACGTACCCATAGCCCATGTAGTTGTAATTGGCATTGATCATGGAGTCTAAAGGGTTAAAGGGGTACTCCGGTGGAAGACTTTTTTTTTTAAATGAACTGGTGCCAGAAAGTTAACCAGATTTGTAAATTACTTTTATTGAAAAAATCTTTACCCTTCCAGTACTTATTAGCAGCTGTATACAACAGAGGAAATTCTTTTATTTTTGAATTTCTTTTTTGTCTTTTCCACAGTGCTCTCTGCTGACACCTCTGTCCATGTCAGGAACTGTCCAGAGCAGCATAAGTTTGCTATGGGGATTCTCTCCTGCTCTGGACAGTTCCTGATAAGGGCATCAGGTGTCAGCAGAGAGCACTGTGGACAAGACAAAAAAAAAATTAAAAAAGAAATTAATTTCTTCTGTAGCATACAGATGCTAATAAGTACTGGAATGGTAAAGATTTTTAATAGAAGTCATTTACAAATCTGTTTAACTTTCTGGCACCAGTACATTAAAAAAAAATGTTTTCCACCAGTGTACCCCTTTAATGAAGGGCAGTGGCTGAATCCTGCTGCCCATCATTAGCAGCGAGGTCCTGGCTACTGATAGCAGCCAACCCTCCCCGCCTAGGAATGGAGTGAAGCTCCTGCGCTCGCTTCATGGACACTTAGCATTCCGGGGCGTACAGGTACAACCTGGTGTGTTAAAGTCCAGACAGGAAGAGTGTACAGGTACGCCCTTTGTCTTTTAGGGGTTATACACAATAATAATACGAACTAGCTGAACTTGGCATGTATAAAGAAAATGTAATGCCAACACAGTATATAGAAGTAGAAAAAAGGCAGCAATCAATCCAAAATTATTAGCAGTGGAAAAAGAATCAGCAACAGCTAAACAACATGAGAACAGCTACTGCTGGGCATTTTATTGTTAGCTTAATAGAGATTAAATATTTTGTATAGGTAAGTGACGCTTTTTATCTGCTCCTATATACTGTGTTGGCTTTACTTGCTTCAGTTTTGGGTGCTTGATGGGGAACTCCACTGGCCAGCATTCAGAACTAAATGTGACATCATCGCCATGCCCCCTCAATGCAAATGTGATGTCCACGCCCCCTCAATGCAAGTCTATGGGATAGGCGTGATGCCCATCCCATAGACTTGCATTGAGGGGGCGTGGTCGTGAGGTCACAAGGGGCATGGCTGACTCCTGCAGAACGAAAATAGTGTTTGGAACATTTAGTTCCAAACATTGGCCAGTGGAGTACCCCTTTAACTAGTTTTTAATGTCTAGTGACTTGAACTCCTCTACAATTGGAAAGGCCTAGGTTATCACTGGTGCCAAATCAGATTATAGTTTTCAGGCAGGTTTCAAGATGAATATATCAATCTCTTAGCCTACTATGGCGGCTTTATAAAGGGGTACTCTGAGGAAAACAAAATGTATTAAAATCAACTGATGCCAGAAAGTTATACAGATTTGTAAATTACTTCTATAAAAAAAACAAAACAATAATTATCTTAATCCTTCCAGTACTTATCAGCTGATGTATGGTCCAGAAGGAAGGAAGAAGGAAGTTGTGTAGTACTTTCCAGTCTGACCACAGTGCTCTCTGCTGAAACCTCTGCCCATGTCAGGAAATGTCTGGAGCAGGAGCAAATCCCCATAGCAAACCTCTCCTGCTCCAAACAGCCCTGTGATCAGACTGGAAAGAACTACATAACTTCCTTTGGAGCATACAGCAGCTGATAAGTACTGGATTACATTTTTTTTATAAAGTAGTAGTTTACAAATCTGTATATATTCTGGCACTAGTTGAGTCAAAAACACTTTCCTACCTCCAGAGTACCTCTTTAACCTTCCCTTTCTCTTAGTTTTCTGAATCTCCTCCCAGTATGAGTTCTGGTCCATTCATAGCTATAAACAAATCTTTAAAATTAAAGAAAACAAAACTTCTGAAATAATAAAAAGCAAAGCAAAGACCTGTAAGAAAATGCAAACAATAAATTACTGGGACATTTACATAGTAAGCATTTACTATTAATGTCAATCTTTGATAAAAAAAAATAGTTTTCTGTTTATTTAACTAAAGGATATAGAAAAATATTTTCTCTTTTGGCAGCAAAATACATTTATAATTGAAACTAAAAACAGATATTGGCTTCCCATGGTCGTCCTAAAAGCATTTTTGGAGATTGTTGTTAAAATAGGAAGCAAAATATTTAAATAAAAGTTTTTATGCAATAGAGGAAGCACAAAATAATTTTATTATTGTATTAGGATTTGAAGTTCTAAAAATGATGTTTGGTTTGCATACAGCTTGTTGTCATCAATGGCATGTATGTAGTTGTCTAAGATAAAATGTGCTCCCCGAGATATCTATCCATCTCATATCTATCTCATTTCTCTCTATCTATCAATCTATCTCATATCTATCAATCTATCTCATATCTATCTATCTTTCTCATATCTATCTATCTATCTATCTCATATCTATCTATCTATCTATCTACCTCATATCTATCTATCTCATATCTATCTATCTCATATCTATCTATCTATTAATCCATCTCATATCTATCTATCTCATATCTACACTGTTTCTCCGAAAATAGGACCGGGTCTTATATTACTTTTAGCCACAAAAAAACACACTAGGGCCTATTTTCAGGATAGGGCTTACTTATTTACAGTACGGTATGCACATTAAACAACATGGAGGTTCCACAGTATTTACACCCCCCCATTATTATCATGTGATGGTCGCAGCTCTGAAGCCCAACGTCCCAACGTCCCTCCCCCCCACCGGTTTATCAGCCCAGCACCCCACATCGGGGTAATAATCGTTTTTCACCCGCAAGCGCAGCTTCTCACCCCCTGCGCTGTATCTATTCCTGTGCCCGGGCTGCAAATAGGCACAAGCTTAGTGGTTACGTTGCTGAACTTTAAACTGGAACAACTTTTCACAGTCCTGCTAGGCACTTTTCTTGAACTTGGTTACTGTAAGACAAAATGGTTAGACAGAAAACAATAATATATTACTTTAGAGTCTCCTTAGAAGATGTTCTTCTTTACTCTTGTGGTGCCTCTCTTGGTTCCTCTATATCTGCCAACATCAGGGGCAGGATTAGAACTGACATAGCTTTGCCACACCACATTGGTGAGGATGGAGTTGTGGAAGGCAGCTTGAGAAGGGGTTATAGGCTTACTAGCCGGGATCACATTGGGACAATAGGGCTTGAGCACCATCTCCAAATTACGAGCAACCCATGACCCTTTCGTTGGTACCTTAGGAATTGGCAAACTCTCACTGCTCCAAGAGGGCCTTGGTACATTGGTTGATACCTCAGGGTTAGACAAACTCTCACTGCTCCGAGATGGTCTAGGTACCGACTTGGGTGGCCGCAACTTTGGCCTGTTTTCTTCACCCTGTGCAGAACTTGACTCTCGACGGTATGAAGAAGATGAAGAACTCGGTTCTTTGCTGTACATAGCAGATGATGAACTTGACTCTTTGTTGTACATAGAAGGTGATGAACTACTTGACTCTTTAGGCTCCTCCTCCCTGGGTACGCTGGTGGAGGCTTTAGGAGCAGACCTTTTCGGCCTCAAGTTTATGGGATCGGACTCCCAATCCGTTGACGGAAAATATTTGAAGGGAAGTTGTGTTGATGCTGTTGGTCTGGTGACCACTGCAGCCCATTCTCCACGAAGGCTCTGGACGGGGGTGATCATGAAAGAGAAAATGGGGGGGGGGCTCAACCAGAAATAATAATAATGAGGGGTGCTACTAGCAGCAATGTGCAGTGATAACAAAAAGGAAAAAAGAAAGCTGCAAAAAAGTGCACACCCAATCAGTAGTATATGCCTATAAAAAAGGCTTTATTGAGTACAAAAACCACAGACATAGAAAAAGTGAGACGACATGGACATTTAAAAACGATTAAAATGCTCAAACATAGAGCAAACCACAACCTGGGAAGGGGCCATGAACTTCCTACCCAACCTGTCCTGCACAAATATTAAATATAGAGCTACTACTCCAGGTTTCACACATATACAAGAGATACTAAGACAACACCAAATAATCCAAATGGTTACCCAAATACAAAAAAGTAATAGGAATACAATAAATCATATGGCAAACCACAGATGGAGGAGAAGCTGAAAGCAGGTGCAGGACAGGACAACCAGGACCCTATTATTAGGTCCGGTGATGCTGCAGAGTGTCTGGGAATTGATACACTCTATATTTTGAATGATTCAGCCGTTGCCGCAAGGCTCGGGCCTAACTCACTGCGTTAGTTGCTGTACAGGTCCTTCTCGTTTGACAGCCCAAGAACAAGAGAGCAATGCTTATTGCTTGGATGCACAGGAACAAGAGAGAGAAAACATGGCCGCCGCTCCCTTATATGGGCAGGGGGCGGGGTGAATCCGATTGGTTGGAACATCTGTCATTCACCATTACAGGAGGGGCTCCAAAGGTCCTTAAGCAGAATACCATAGAGTTTACCTAGTCACGTGACCCGCAGGTCCTGCAACGCTATGGAACAAGTAATTAACCATTTATTTACATCTATTTTACCATATTTACATTAACCCTTACATAAACTACTGGTCTATGAGCTGGAATAGAGGCGACAAGGGGTAAACTACATAACAGGGATCCCTACGTCCTAGGAACTCTGGCTATGGGGACCCACACATACATAGGTACCGTATACGATGCGGTACCGGGACACCAAATATCTTCCTCATATCTATCTATCTATTTATCTATCACATATCTATCTATCTCATATCTATCTATCAATCAATCTATCTATCTCATATCTATCTATCTATCTAACTATCTATCTATTTCATATCTATCTATCTATCTATCTAGAGCCAATGGTGGAAGCAGCACAGCTTTTTCAGTAAGTAGAGGCGGTGGGTGCTCGTGGATAATAACGTAATCCCAGCCGCAGATCAGGTATAGGCATCCAAATACCAAACAAATTGTTCCAACAGCACTCCAGATGAATTAAAGCAAACAATGTTTATTGACCCATGGTCAGCAGTGGATGCAACGTTTCAGCGGCATCTCGCCGCCTTTTTCAAGCATGCTGATGATTTTAGTTTTTAACTATATATATACTATATATACTCCTATATATACTCCTGGTGTGAAGGAGCTTTCAAGGACCACTAAGAACTCTGCAGGCATTCTGGGTTGGGGAATATGCAAATCAGCTCATTACATCACCTTTTCAGGCAATGTGCCCTGGTATCAGCTTAGCTCCAGTTACGAAATATAAAAAGCTAATCGGGATTAATACCAAGCCAGAACTCTCTCTCCAGAAGGAAAGAGTACCCATCTGCAGACAGCTGTTTTGGGGTACTTGCCCCTCGTCAGTACAGAGCATATTCCCCTACCCAGAATGCCTGCGGAGTGCTTAGTGGCCCTTGAAAGCTCCGTCACACCAGGAGTGGTGAACTCTCCCTGAGTTAATTACTCATCCTGTTTAGTTGGTCTAAGGCCCATCATCTCAGCCAAGCCAGTTCACCCTGCTCTGTACTGACAAGGGGCAAGTACCCCGAAACAGCTGTCTGCCAGGAACCGCCTCGTGATCAACAGGGAAAACATGTCCGTCCGGGACTGCCGCAGGTTCATCAAGAACCTGCTTAGAGACTATTCCATCTTGGACAGCTCGGCCGTTGATGAGTAAGAAGAGGAGTGAAGACCCCTCTCCTTCTCCCATGTCTCCCTGAAGATACAGCCCAACAGTTTGGCCCTGTGATCCGCCCCCTCCCTACCCCCACATAGTCGCCCACACCCCTACCCCGATCACAGATTGTATTATTTGGTTTTTGTTTGATCTCTTGTGCCTTTCTATTGCAGGATTGAGCTGAATGTTAGAGTAGCATGGTGTGCGATGTATAGCTTAGGGAACCTTTGCTGTGTATTGTACTATCATGCTTTGTGTGACTGTAATTTATTGTACGACTTGTAATGACTGAACGGAAAATAAAGCTCTTTCAATAAAAAAAAAAAAAAAAAAAAAAGAAACAGCTGTCTGCAGATGGGTACTCTTTCCTTCCGGAGAGAAAGTTCTGGCTTGGCATTAATCCCGATTAGCTTTTTATATTCTGTAACTGGAGCTAAGCTGATACCAGGGAGCATGGCCTGAAAAGGTGATGTAATGAGCTGATTTGCATATTCCTCTATATATATATATATATATATATATCAGATTCATACACTACTGTAGTTCTACATATTGACTGCACTTTAATTAGCCCTTATAATACCACACTCCCTGTTTAGGGAAGATCGTCCAAGTAGGTATGGACAGGAGTTTGGGGCGCGCTTAGATTTGCCCTGCTGCTTACCTGACGTGACAACATGGTTCCATAAATTCTCACGTGAATAAAATACTAATTGTTGAAATGGATGTCCACTCCTCAGCTTTAAAAAATACATATAAACTACTAGTCATAGTTGCCTTATTTGACTAATTTTTATTTTCTTCACAGGAATCAGCTTTATATCATAATTACTGTTGAGCGACATAGGCCATATTCGAATTTGCAAATATTCGCGTTTTATTTTCGCATATGCGAAAATTAGCATATGTGAAAATTAGCATATGCAAATTTTTGCATATGCAAAAATTTGCACGCCAGTCTCACACAGTAGTAATAGAGCCTTCTTTACACCCCACAAGCTGGAAGCAGAGAGGGGTGATCACTGTGATGTGTACTCTGGAAAAAAAAAAACCAAAAAAACGAATATTCGTAATTACGAAAAGATAGTGCTATATTCGCGAATATTAGAGCAACACTAATCATAATCGCATGCTCATCTTCCTTAGCTGATGGCTGTTTGCAAAGTTATAAAATGATGTTTTTTTCAAAGCTCAAGTATCTTAGAGGCCATGTTGAGCTGCAGCATGCATGCCTCCTCTGTCCCCATCCTCACTCAGCATGGTTATCTACAGGGCTCAGTGCTAGAAGACAAACAGCAGCAGGTAGAGGCATGCATGCAGCAGCTCAGCTTGTCCTCTATGACTTATGAGCTTGGAAGGAAAACATGACTTTGAAAACAGTTCCCAGCTAAGAGACAGGTATCATTTGTTTTAACTCCTGCTAAGCTATATATCCATATGTGAGATTTGTCAAAACCTGTGCAAAGGAAAAGTCAGATCGCTTCTTTCATTTTGCAGAGGCCTTGTTAAAAATGAAAGAAGCGATCTGATTGGTTGCTATGGGCAACTGGGCAACTTTTCCTCTGGACAGGTTTTGATAAATTTCCCCCCATGTCTCCAGCTCTGAGCATGATATGGAACTGACAAATTCTAACTTAATTAGTTCACAACTACCATTAGCAATAGCATTAACCCCTTCCCGACCTATGACATACCTGTACGTCATGGGTGGCAAGGTGTTCCCGACCCATGACATACAGGTACGTCATGAACATTTTTGCCGCTACTCGCGGCATCCCACAGCGCCCGGAAAGATGGTGGCTATCACTGATAGCCAGCCATCTTACCATGCGACCACGGGGGGTTTCCTCCCCCACCCCCCACCCCCAGCGATCGCTGCTATCAGCTGGTCAAATCTGACTAGCTGATAGCTGTGTTTCGCTATCAGAATACTTAGCAGCATGATGTGTGAGTCCCGATCACGGGGATTGGGACACACACTGCTCTGCTAAGTGTCCCTGACCCGTCCCCCGGCGTCACTTACCCGGTCCCGGCGTGAGCGACGTCCTCCATGCGGTCCCGGCGGCGCTGCGTCCCGGAGGTGAGTTTACGGCAGCAGTGCGGCATCTTCATTGGCAGCAGTGAGATCGCCGTAAAGCGATCTCACTGCTGCCTCTGGGAGTTTCAAAACTGCAACTCCCAGCATGCCCAGACAGCCTTTGGCTTTCTGGGCATGCTGGGAGTTGTAGTTTTGCAACATCTGGAGGTCCTCAGTTTGGAGACCACTGTATAATGGTTTCCAATCTGTGCTCTTCCAGATGTTGCAAAACTACAAATCTCAGCATGCTCAGTCTGTCCAGGCATGCTGGGAGTTGTAGTTCTCTAACATCTGGAAGAGCACAGATTGGAGACCATTATACAGTGGTCTCCAAACTGTGGACCTCCAGATGTTGCAAAACTACAACTCCCAGCATGCCCAGACTGCCCAAGCATGCTGGAAGTTGTAGTTCGGCAACATCTGATCCTTCAGATATTGCCGAACTACAACTTCCAGCATGCTTGGGCAGTCTGGGCATGCTGGGAGTTACAGTTTTGCAACAACTGGAGGCACACTAGTTGGGAAACATTGTCCGTTTCCTACCTCAGTGCCTCCAGCTGTTGCAATTGTTGCAAAACTATATCTCTCAGCATGCACTGACAGACCATGCATGCTGGGAGTTGTAGTTTTGCAACAGCTGGAGGCACACTGGTTTGGAAACACTAAGTTTGGTTGCAAAACACTTGAAAGTTTATTACTTAACTTAGTGTTTCCAAACCAGTGTTCCTCCAGCTGTTGCAAAACTACAACTCCCAGCATGCACGGACAGCCAAAGGGCATGCTCGGAGTTTGCAACAGCTGGATGTTTGCCCCCTCCCCCCAATGTGAATGTACAGGGTACACTCACATGGGCGGAGGTTTACAGTGAGTGCTGCAAGTTTGAGATGGCGCAAATTTTGCGCTGCAGCTCAAACTTCCAGCGGCAAACTTGCTGTGAACCTCTGCCCATGTGACTGTACCCTAAAAACACTACACTACACTGACACTAACCTAAAATAAAAAGTAAAAAAAACACTACACTACACTACACTGACACTAACCTAAAATAAAAAGTAAAAAACACTTCATATACACATACCCCTACACAGCCCCCCCTCCCCAAAAAAATGAAAAACGTCTGGTACGCTACTGTTTCCAAAACGGAGCCTCCAGCTGTTGCAAAATAATAACTCCCAGTATTGCCGGACAGCCATTGACTGTCCAGGCATGCTGGGAGTTTTGCAACAGCTGGAGGCACCCTGTTTGGGAATCATTGGCATAGAATACCCCTATGTCCACCCCTATGCAAATCCCTAATTCAGACCTCAAATGCGCATGGTGTTCTCTCACTTTGGAGCCCTGTCGTATTTCAGGGCAACAGTTTTGGGACACATATGGGGTATCGCCGTACTCGGGAGAAATTGCCTTACAAATTTTGGTGGGCTTTTTCTTATTTAATCCCTTATGAAAAGGTGAAGTTGGGGTCTACACCAGCATGTTAGTGTAAAAAAATTAATTTTTTACACTGACATGCTGGTGTTGCCCTATACTTTTCATTTTCACAAGAGGTAAAAGGGAAAAAAGACCCTCTAAATGTGTAATGCAATTTCTCCCGAGTACAGAGATACCCCATATGTGGGCGCAAAGTGCTCTGGGGGCACACAACAAGGCCCAGAAGGGAGAGTGCGCCATGTACATTTGAGGCGATTTGCACAGGGGTGGCTGATTGTTACAGCAGTTCTGACAAACGCAAAACAATAAATATCCATATGTGACCCCATTTTGGAAACTACACCCCTCACGGAATGTAATAAGGGGTGCAGTGAGAATTTACACCCCACTGGCGTATGACAGATTTTTGGAACAGTGGTCTGTGAAAATGAAAAATAAAATTTTTGATTTGCACAGTCCACTGTTTCAAATATCTGTCAAACGCCAGTGGGGTGTAAATGCTCACTGCACCCCTTCTTAAATTCCATGAGGGGTATAGTTTCCAAAATGGGGTCACATGTGGGGGGGTCCACTGTTCTGGCACCATAGGGGCTTCCTAAATGGGACATGCCCCCAAAAAACTCTTTCAGAAAAACTCACTCTCCAAAATCCCATTGTCGCTCCTTCCCTTCTGAGCCCTCTACTGCGCCCGCCGAACACTTTACATACACATATGAGGTATTTCCTTACTCGAGAGAAATTGGGTTACAAATTTTAGGGTGATTTCTCTCCTTTTACCCCTTGTAAAAATTCAAAAATTGGGTCTACAAGAAAATGCGAGTGTAAAAAATGAAGATTTAGAATTTTTTCCTTCACTTTGCTGCTATTCCTGTGAAACACCTAAAGGGTTAAAATACTTACTGAATTTCATTTTGAATACTTTGGGGGTGCAGTTTTTATAATGGGGTCATTTATGGGGTATTTCTAATATGAAGACCCTAAAAATCCACTTCCAACCTGAACTGGGCCCTGAAAAATTACGATTTTGAAAATCTTGAGAAAAATTGGAAAATTGCTGCGGAACTTTGAAGCCCTCTGGTGTCTTCCAAAAGTAAAAACATGTACATTTTTTATGCAAACAGAAAGTAGACATATTGTATATGTGAATCAATATGTAATTTATTTGGAATATCCATTTTCCTTTCAAGCAGAGACTTTCAAAGTTAGAAAAATGCTAAATTTTCAAAACTTTCATGAAATTTTTAGATTTTTTTTTACCAAGAAAGGATGCAAATATCAGTGAAATTTTACCAATAACATAAAGTAGAATATGTCATGAAAAAACAATCTCGGAATCAGAATGATAAGTAAAAGCATTCCAGAGTTATTAATGTTTAAAGTGACAGTGGTCAGATTTTCAAAAAATGCCCAGGTCCTGAAGGTGAAAATGGGCTGGGTCATGAAGGGGTTAAATGGGTATTCCAGGATTTTTTTTTATTTGACTATGCTACAGGGGCTGTAAAGTTAGTGTAGTTCATAATATAGTGTCTGTACCTGTGTGTGACGGTTTTCTCACAATTCTTCTGTGATTTTAACCCCAATATTTATTTTTAACAGCATACAAAATGACTGTTATATCAGAAGGAAAGCATCCAGCATCCAGGTTGAAGTAACAACAGGGTATTTCTTTATTGGATAACTTGCATAAACACGATAAAAACTCTGACACGTTTCCTGCTTTCGCGCTTTGTAATGACTAAGTTATCTGATAAAGAAATACCCTGTTTTTACTTCAACCTGGATGCTGGATGCATGTGGCCGAGACCTGACTCACTAGTCAGCTGATGACAAGGAGCCTGTCTGCTTCAATGGCTGGAGCGATCACTTGGTGGGAGAGAGAGAGATCAATCTGCAACTAATGCAACAGCTGTAGGCACCCTGATTGAAAACCACAGGTCTTTTGAATGGAAGCAGCTCATTTATGTTTCAATGGGTGGGTTGGCTGATGTGTGAGAGGGAGGAAAATGGAATTATGGGATTTGTAGGCAAAGAAGAAAACTCAAACAGGAAATACCAGTTCACAAAAAGCTATCCACAGTATTATGGTAATCTCACAACATAACCATTTAGCCCCAAGACAAGTGCAGATCCTTCCTAAGCATGTCCATTACTGCCTGCCAGGTACTTACTAAAATCACCCTATGGTGAATAACCCCTTTAAAGCTGAATTTTCTAATGAAAGACAATGGTAATCTAAAATCTACCTCCTGTCTCAAAAGGCCAGAATGGAATTCACTTTCCATTCATATTTTATATGGGAGATCGGTCTACTCATATTGGCTGCCGTGCAGTAGCACAAACCCACCACAAGTCTGACAGGAAATCAACAACAATCCGAACAAAAAAGATTATGAGGTGAACAGCACACAGAATGTACTGTAATAATAAACTTAATAGAGCGCTATTGTGGAGATTTGTTCTAACCTTTAGATAATTGAAACATCTAATAAAGCCTCTTTTTATTTTTCAAAAATGTGAAATTTGATGTTAAAGGGGTACTCTGCCCCTAGGCATCTTATCCCCTATGCAAAAGATAGGGGATAAGATGTCTGATCGTGGGGGTCACGCTGTTGGGGACCCCCGCGATCTCGGCTGCGGCACCACAGCCATCTGGTGGATGGAGCGAACTTCGCTCTGTGCCGGATAACTGGCAATGCGGGCAGATGCTCGTAACGACATGGCCACGCCCCCTCAATGCAAGTCTATGGGAGGGGGCGTGATGTCCGTCACGCCCCGTCCCATTAACTTGTATTGAGGGGGCGTGGCCATGAAATCACAAGCAAGGCGTGGCCGTGACATCACGAGCCTCCAGCGCTGCACCCAAAGCTCTAAACAAATGCCGGGTGCAGCAGGGAGATCGCGGAGGTCCCTAGTGGCCAGAACCCTGCAATCAGGGGCAGAGTACCACTTTATTTTTGCCCTTTGTAGCATAATGAGCACTTGCTGTTGTTTGCACATAAAATAGATTTTGTTCCATGAGATAATGGCCCTTACTAAGATTCGAGTGTTTATTCTGGAATGATTTCAATTTCAGTCGTCTTTTTTTTCAGGCTTATTTACTATTCTATTGCACATGTTGGTTATTTTTCTGTTGTACGTTTTTTTGTGTCGCACTATTCAATTGTGTCGCACAAACTTCTAGCTAAAGAAATTTGTTGTGTGAGTCAAAATGGTTTAGACTTGTTTGTTTAAAAATGTTTCCATGAATCAAAAGTATTCAGGTGTTATAATTTTTCATTACAACAATTCTCCTTGTTTATCAGCTTGGGTGTTAAATTGATTTAAACCTAATATTGCAAATGTGTTAAAAAGAAAACAAATATATAAACATTAACGATCAAAAAAGCATTCAATATTTTATTCATAAAAGTGTTGAACTGTACAAAATGTTTTCCGGTTATAAAACAAGTTACTTTCACACAAAACACAATGGAAAACAGTCCCTTTTTGGAATTTCACTCGGCCTCTTGGCTGTCGGTTATTGTGTGAGGCAAACTCACACTTTTTGGAAGTACTCACTCATTTCAGAGTGAAAAAAAAACACTCTGAGTGTTTTCTAAAGTGTCGGTTGTGCGACTAAAATTTGGTCGCATAAATAGACGCACAGACGTTGCGACTAAAATTTAAGCGCAATAACCGAGAAAAAGAGTCGGTTGGACTTTAATAAATGAGGGCCAATGTACGCAAAAAGTCAAATTTTAGTCTCCTTTTCACATCTTATCCCACCATTCTGTGACAGGTCCTTGACAAATACAGTCCACAGCTGTGCACAGAAGCACTGGTGCTGAGTATGGAAATATTTGTGACATATATTCTGCCAATTTATAAGTCCAGAGTTCTTTTTTTTTTTTCTTGCCTGGAAGAGTCAGAACATCTGTGTTTTACCATAGCGATGGTGGTCTGACTTGTTTCCTTCCTCCATTTAGAAATGTGAAGATCGTTTTTGTTCTGATGCCGTGTAATCCTCTACTATTACATAGACCAGTATATATTATAAACACCAAGCGTACAATTTAGACAGAACAGCAGTCCGTTCATCATCCACAAAGTATTGCCTTCAAATGTGTTAGAGAGCTGGGACTTCCAGCAAGGATGAACATTTTATAGTCATGAAAACAAACATGCCTTGTGTAAAGAGCAATCAAAAGATACAAAAAACCCAGTCTGAAGGATTTGACAGATGATCGGCAAAAAAGAACAAAAATAAAAAAATAAAAAAACTGCCTGATTTAGACTTATTGGCAACCTGAAATAAAAACAAATTGTAAGTTCTATATTGCACATGTAACTTTTATTCTGTATTACTTATTTGCATTCATATTATCATTCAAAATAAATTATTGAGGATCTGCGATATCCGTCATGGTGTAGAAGTTGGAGTTAAAATGCCAATGTGAACAGAGTCCATTTGTTCATAAAGTTTCTAATTGGAACTTGTTCTTGTTTCCTTTAAAGGGGTACTCCGCCCCTAGACATCTTATCTGCCATCCAGAGGATAGGAGATAAGATGTCTGATCACATGGAATCCGGCTGCTTGGACCCCCCCACGATCTCCGGCGCGGCACCCCAGGGGGCGTGACGGTTGTGTATGTCTGCCCCAGAGCTGTCACTCCCCATCCCATAGACATGAATGCAGGGGGCATGATGGCTGCAGTGAAGTCATGAACTGGGGTGGCGGACGGATCCCCCGCGATCAGCCAATTTTCATATTTTCTTGCTTGCCTTCTAAAAGCCATAAATGATTACTCACACTACAGAAATTAAGAAAGGGACTTCCTGGCTGAATTCCATCAGAGGGTCCTCACCGCCCGGAATATGGGTTAAATTGCCGCTGGAAATGTTCATTCATTCAGTGCAGTCTAGCAGAATTTCCGTGGTATGCACTGAGCAGCAGAGCCCCATGAAGAGCATCAGTCTTCTGCTACAATGGATTCCATAGTAGAAAATTCATAGAAAATGTAAGTGTGCATGGCCCTTTATTTATGTCACTCATGCACATGGATAAATCTCCCCAATGTGTTTACTATGTTTTAAAAACTTTTCTTGGGTTGCCCATTTTATGACACTTTGGGGCCATTTATCAACTGTGGCATATATAAATAAAACTCAGTACATTTATGGTCCACCAGATATACGCTAGTGTTGCTCGCGAATATTCGCAATTCGAATATTATTCGCGAATATCGCATATTCGCGAATTCGCGAATTTCGCGAATATAGCGCTATATATTCGTAATGACGAATATTTTTTTTTTTATTTTTTTTTTTTTTTATTTTTCTTCACAGTACACATCACAGTGATCACCCCTCTCTGCTTCCAGCTTGTGTGGTGTAAAGAAGGCTCTAATACTACTGTGTGAGACTGGCGCGCGAAAATTCGCATATGCGAAAATTAGCATATGCTAATTTTCGCATATACGAATTTCCACATATACTAATTTTCGCATATGTGAATTTCCACGTATGCTAATTTTCGCATGCGCGTATTTTCGCATACGCGAAAATAAAACGAGGCTATAACGAATATGCGAATATTCGCGAATATATGACGAATATTCATCCATATATTCGCGAATATTCGCGAATTCGAATATGGCCTATGCCGCTCAACACTAATATACGCTTAGTAAACCCATGGGTTCCGTGGATGCTATTGCACCTAGTGCACAAATATATGCCATTTATTAACCCCTTAAGGGCTCAGCCTATTTTCACCTTAAAGCGCAACTGTCATGAAATCTGGGTGCAATAACCTGCACACAGCCTTTGTACAGTGTGCAGGTGGTGTGTATAGCAATGTTTTTACCTGTATGTCAACGCTGGGGCTGCTAATCTAATGTGCGCGCCACTGTGTGTCATCAAGCAAGCGCTCTCTCCCGCCGCCGTCTTCCTCCGCAGTGCTAGCTGGATGACATGCAGCAGCGCACACGCTAGATTAGCTGAAGGGTGCAGGCGCTGGGCCCTGTGTGTCAATCACACAGCGGTCCCAGCACTGACATATGGCGGGTGGGTAGCTTGTACCTCGCGACACGCCTATCCAACCATCAGTGGCTTTGATCAAAGCCTGAAAATATTAGGTAAAAACATTGCTATACTCACCACCTGCTCACAGTACAAAGGCTGCGTGCAGGTTATTGCACCCAGATTTCATGACAGTGGCGCTTTAAGGACTTAAATGTTTGTTTTTTGTTTTTTCCTCCTCACTTTCAAAAAATGATAACGCTTTAAATTTTGCACCTACAGACCCATATAAGGGCTTGTTCTTTGCGTCACCAATTGTACTTTGTAATGACATCACTTATTTTCTAACAATCTGTGGCAAAACAAAAAAATATTTGTGGGATGAAATAAAAGAAAACGCCATTTTGCAACTTTTTAGGGCTTCCGTTTCTACAGAGTGCACTTTTTGGTCAAAATGACACCTTATCTTTATTCTGTAGGTCCATACGGTTACAAGGATACTCAATTTATGTAGGTTTTATTTTATTTTACTACTTAAAAAATTATAACTACATGCACCAAAATTAGTATTTTTAAAATTGTCCTCTTCTGATTTCTATAACTTTTTTTATTTTTCTGCATACGGGGCTATATGAGGGCAAATTTTTTTGCGCCGTGGCCTGTATTTTTTTTTGTTACCATTTTGATGGTACTTTTTGATCTCTTTTTATTAATATTTTTATGGTATGTGAAGTGACCAAAAATGCACAATTTTGGACTTTGGTATTTTTTTTTTACGTGTAAGCTAACCTTATTACATTTACGCACGTGGCGGTACCACATATAATTATTTAATTTTTTTTTACATTATTTTATTTAAGAAATGGGAAATGGGGGTGATTCAAACTTTTATTAGGGGAGGGGATTATTCCCATTTATTGACTTTTTTCAAAACTTTGTACTTTTTTTTTATTTTTATTTTTTTTAAGCCCCCATAGGGTCCTTAAGGACTTGGGTGCAAGGGTGTCATAACCTATAGGGTTAAAAGGTTCTGACAGGTTCTTTGTTTGTTTTTCTTGCTGGATTACGCTTAGCTGTCTGGCTGGTCAACTGACCTTTGATGAGAACACCTGAAGGGTTGCCTATTTAACCTGGCAGTTTGCTCTCATTCAATGCTTGTGAAAGAGTCCAACTCCAGTAGCTAGTGATTTACCCTGTTTATTCTTGTTTACCCGGCATCTGTGACTCTTGGCTTATCTTCTTGACATCTCTCTGGTTTTAGCGATTTTGTACTGACAACTCCTGGTTTTGACGCGGATAGTGGACATTGACTTATTGTGTGAGTGTGTTAGTTTTGCTTCTGCTAGTCTGTCTGCTCCCTACTGTACCTTGACCTGTGTCTATATTATTGTATTTTATTAATTTGACAGTTACACCCCTCATTTGTCTAGGGAGGGACTATCACCGTGGTTATGGACCCCTCGCCTAGGGCGGGTACGTAAGTAGGCAGGGATAGGGGAGTGGCTGAGAATAGTGTGCACTCCTTCCCTGTCCATACTTGAAATGGGCCTACCTGTAAGCACTGCATCCGTGATGGGTTAAGATAGTGTACTTACTTTCAGGTGTTGCAACTTGGCCCTTAAAGGTGTGCTCCACTGGCCAGCGTGGAACTAAATGCCCCTCAATGCAAGTCTATAGGAGGGGGCATGACAGCTGGCCAGTGGATTACACATTTAAGTTAAATGTGAGGAGGGTAAGCCCCCGGCATCCTCAATCCATGTAAAGCTGTGTCACCTGTCAGGCTCCTCTAGGCCTCCTTTACATCCTCTTGGTGAAAGCGGCGCAGAAGCGCACTGGCACGGATTGATAAATGTCTCTCTTCTGTATTGTCTGTGTAGACAATGTAACTAAAATAAGTGGGAGTTCATTGACAGAAATGTCATAGACTACACATATGTTCACATCCCATTCATGGTGCCTGGCAGATACCACTGATCTTTAATGGGTTCATCAGATTTTGTCATGGTTCCCAACATTTTACCAGACCATATAGCACTGCATGCTGTGTCGGACATTTTCAGTTGAATCTTTAATATGGATGTGAACATGCAATCAACAGAGAATGGAGTGCAGCCTGACCCCTAAAACCATTTGATCTGCCTATGGCTTCATTACATTGATGACAGATGATTATTGTTACAAGCAGGCTACAGGGAGGTATGCAGGAAACCTTTTTTTTTCTTTATAGCTATTATCATATGTAGGCCATACCTGTACACATCTCTGCATAAATATAAACATACACACTCCCATATGTATACCATAAACACAACTAAGGTACAGGTGGAGCATCATTTATATTCCAAACTACATTTCCATAAAAATTACAGCCAATACTATTGCAGACAAGTTGGGACAAATGATCCCACGAAAAACAAATACTAAAAACCATGAAAATACTTTACGTTAAAATGTCCATGAAACAAAAGATTTTGACTGATCCTACCAGGCTTAATGCTACATTCTAAATTCCAGATTATCTTCATTTTTGGAACAAGTGGCATGTAAATCAGGATTTCTTCTGATGCTTGGCCAGCCTCAGTGCCAGCCATATATTTCCTTGATCCCCACAGATATGGCTTTATAGACAACTTCAAAAAGAAAGATGGTGAGCGCTGAAAAAATTCCCTCTGAAGTCATAATGCTAAATTTAAGGAGAAGACTTTGTACATTAAATTGGAATTCTATGGTAGAATGTTCCAGTTGATCACCAGAGACTGAGCATTAATCCACCTGATCCTGGGGATGGGGCATATGTCCAATAGGTTACCATTTACTCTGTATTTTGCATTAAACATTGGAGATCATGGCTACTGCATGCTCTTCAGAATGTGACAACAGATGGGGCACTTTATGTATCACTGGGTCAAATAAAAATAGTTACTTTCTGCAGCTTTGTCGGTATGGGGCCGGATTGACATGTGGTATTTTGATTAGTATTTCTAGCCAAACCAGGAGTGAGTCTATTGCACAAAAAAGGTGCAAATCTTTTTCTCTATGTTGGTTCCATTCCTGGTTTTGGCTTAAAATACTGACCAAAATGCCATGTGTGAACCCAGCTTTCTATGGATTAATGGGGTTAGTGATTGGCTGGAGTATGCCGGGACTGCTTGGCATTGCTTCACAATATACACACAGAACAGCAGCGGACTACTGGACCAGCAGCATAGTAATAAGCAAAGAGGGACAAAATATGTATTATACACTTTGCAAAGCATTTAGTTGACTGCATTGTGTCCATAAGAAAATCGACACTAAACCTTTACTTGGGAGTGGAAGCTCATTTGCAATGTAATAGAATAGAGGCAGCACTCTGCTCAAGAAGGCACAAAATGTGTATCTGTGTGTAAAAAGTCTTCACAGAGGGAGATCTTCCACCCTCCAAAATGATACTTAACTGGGGTATGCAGGGGTGTAGCTATAGAGGTAGCAGAGGCAGCAGTCACATCGGGCCCTGGTGCCTAAGGGGGCCCCAAAGCACATATGCCCCATAAGAGACCAGTATCATTTGCATATGGGGCCCTGGTGTAGATTTTGCATCAGGGCCCAGAAGCTACAAGCTACGCCTCTGGGGGTATGTGATAGGGAAATTCTGAAACTCTTTTTGTCACTGGACAGTAGTTATCAGCACATTGTGGTGTCTAACACCCTTAATATTCCTAAAGCCTTGAGTGTATGTAGAAATAGGGCCATCTACTAGTTCTAAGTGACACCATGAAACCCACACCACAAGGACAGGAGCCCTTGCTCCTTTTCTATGATTCTCTTTGTTAGGTTCCCACATATTTGCTGTCCTTGTAGGGTGTGTAAAAGGAATATTACCTACATAGGTTCTCACCCATAAAGTAAAAGATTTAGCTTACCAGGGCTTGACATCTTTTATCTTAGGGCCCCATAGCATCTTTATGATCTGCCTCAATAGTGCACACTTGTTAACTCTTGACTCCCCCTATGTTCCTTCTTCCTATTAAAACCTATGGTAAGTAACAGACTCATAAGAAATACACTTTTAACTTAGGGCCCTACATGTACTTTAACCAAACACCTCTCTCATAGATCAGTGCTTATTACAAGTCCGAGGATTGGGTATAGAGGGCTACCAGAACAATTGCTGAATGATTTCTGTTGCCATCATTTGTTGCTGCACATCCCCTATTACACCAGGAGATGTGTGACAAACAAACAATGGTTTTTAATACAACAAAGGTAATCCTGCACTCACAGCCCAGGTACTGTATGTTCAGCTCGTCTCAGGAGTATGGCATCCGACTGGCAGGTGTGCTTGGTGTGGGGCGCTCGAGCTCCCCACGCCAAGCACACCTGCCAGTCGGATGCCATACTCCTGAGACGAGCTGAACATACAGTACCTGGGCGGTGAGTGCAGGATTACCTTTTTTGTATTATATTACACACTTTCTTACTCCGATCTCATTGATCCTAGCCAGGGCAGTTTGAAGGAATTTGGGGGCCCCAAGCAAAATAGACATGGAGGCCCCCCAAACTCCAGATGAGGGGGTTCATCTGGGGGTGCTACCTTCCTACTGGTGGGAAGAGGGGGTTAAATTGAGAGTACAACCTTCTTACTGGGGGGGAGGTGGTTAATCTGGGGGTACTACCATCCTACTGGGGGGAGGGGGTTAATCTGGGGCTACTACCTGCCTACTTGGGGCCCCAGATTAACCCCCTCCCCCCCCAGTAGGCAGGTAGTACCCCAGATTAACCCCCTCCCCCCAGTAGGCAGGTAGTACCCCAAGATTAACCCCCTCCCCCCAGAAAGCAGGTTGTACCCCCAGATTAACCCTCTCCCCCAGTAGGCAGTCAGTACCCCCCGTACCTCAGGAGGAGGGTTCATCTGGGGGTGCTAGCTTCCTACTGGGGGTGAGGGGGTTAATATGGGGGTCAACCTGCCTACTGGGGGGCCCCAGATTAACCCCCTCCCCCCCAGTAGGAAGGTAGTACCCCCAGATTAATCCCCCCAGTAGGAAGGTAGTACCCCCAGATTAAACCCCCCCAGTAGGAAAGTAGTACCCCCAGATTAACTCCGCCCCATGGGAAGGTAGTACGGTACCCCAGATTAACCCCCTCCCCTCCCTTCAGACCCAGTAGGAAGGTAGTTCAGAACCTTGAAAAAACATTCACTCACTGTCAGAGATATATGTTGCATTAAATGTTGCACGCGGTAATCCTGTGAGTTCGCGCACCGTCACTTGACACGTCACGCTCTAGGGCCGGCGTTAGGACGCCCGGCCCTTGAATTCTGGGACTCGGCGTGATGTCGTGACGGTCATGTGACGTGCGAAAATACGAATCCCGGACTGACTTAAGGTGAGTTAGAGTGGGGCACAAAAAGGAGCCGGAGGCAGCGACTTCAGTCTCTGCCTCCCGCTCCAGGCAGGGTCTCGCACTGCTGGCCCGGCAGACCAACAGGGCGAGCAGCCTGCCAAACGGTATATCGCAGGAGGACAGGCAAACACCGGCTCTGCTCGGAGCCCCAGGCCAGCTTGGGGCCCTGAGCAATTGCTTGGTTTGCCTGTTCTCTTACGACGGGCCTGATCCTAGCACAACCGCAGGACAAGGTTCCATGTCTGAATACCCACTTATTGTATCCTTTTTTTTGTTCAAATTGTGAAGAAGTGAATAGTGTTCAAAAAAACTAGTGGTGCCACTCGGACTTTATTTTCTTTTATAGCCAAACAATGGTTTTTGACAAGTCAAGATGACACGATCAGCCAGACTCTTCAGCCTTGGACAAAAACCTGATTTTATGAATCATGGTCAACAGCATTAAAAATTGTACCATTCGTTTTATCTACCCATTTTCTGTCAGCCAAGGTCTGCAGCTCATCGTATAGAGAAGGTCCAACAGAATCCCTTTAAGTTCAGTTTTAAACAAGAAAAAAGTAGCAAAACTTTTTAAAGTTATTGGTAGTTTATCTGAAGACATGATTTCTTCCAGGGGTATTTCCATTATGGTAACAGGTGCACTAGACATCATCATCATAGCTAGAGGTTAGACTATATAGGGAATGTTTACTATAATTTCTATATACAAGTGAGTTCGTTTAACTAAACATGGGTGTATAAAGGGCTTTGATGTTCCGTGAACCCTCACAGTCAGCCTGGGGTTTTCTTTACCAGCCTTGTAGAAGTGAAATAAACCAGGAATCATGGGTGCTGTGCATTACAGTGCATTTATTCATTACTCTTATAACATTAAATAATCTTCAGTATGAATAGATAGACATGAAAGCGGTTTGGTAGATATAGAGGCTGCACAGGTCAGGACCAATTGTAACTGGACACCAAATACTTTTCTGGATCTGCACAGTTATACTTCTGGGAACCATTTAACCATTTGTAGCATAGTCTGTAAGAATACATTGTTGCATGGAGCTGTGTTACAAAACACCAAAGCCAAGAAGATATGTGGTGGCATCTACTGGCTCAATGCTTCTTCACTTTGTTTTCAAACCAATTGGTTTAGAATGATACAATAAATATAATTTATGCCTGGGTTATTATCTTTAAATACCTTCTAAATGTAATAGCAGTTCATGAATATTTATTAGAAGGATTTGCCTTTATCAGTGATTTGAATTTTATCTCATTGTATAATGGAGTATTTGAATCGTCAAAAACCTCAATGAAACTTCACCTTATAGACTCATTCAGGGACTGGCAAACCCTAAAGAATTTAACAAAAAATCCTTAATTTAGGAGAACAACCAAGTGGGTATCGACAACTAGTGTTGAGCGGCATAGGCCATATTCGAATTCGCGAATATTCGCGAATATATGGACGAATATTCGTCATATATTCGCGAATATTCGCATATTCGTTATATTCTCGTTTTATTTTCGCATATGCGTAAATTCGTGTATGCGAAAATTAACATATGTCAATATTAGCATATACAAAAGTAACACGCGCAAAAATGCGCATATGCGAAAATTAGCATATGCGAATTTTCGCATATGCGAATTTTCGCACGCCAGTCTCACACAGTAGGATTACAGCCTTCTTTACACCACACAAGCTGGAAGCAGAGAGGGGTGATCACTGTGATGTGTACTGTGAAAAAAAAAAAAAAAACACGAATATTCGTAATTACGAATATATAGCGCTATATTCGCAAAATTCGCGAATTCGCGAATATGCGATATTCGCGGATAATATTTGAATTGCGAATATTCGTGAGCAACACTATCGACAACCAGGCTCACACCCCCTCACAGAAATTAAACACAAGACATATCAAAGACTATGATAGCAGACAAAGGCACTAAGGTACAAATGAAAAGGTAAATGAGGTAAAGTAGAAATAGCCATGCATAAGATCAAGTCATACCAACAAATTAACAGTGAAGGTGCTGAGCCCGAGTTGGGTCTTCCCTGGGTTTTCTCTATAAGCCAGAAGCAAAAGGAGCATAAAAAGACAGAAAAGAAATAAAGGGGGAAAATAATAGACAGTAGTATAGAAAGGGAACCAACTGAGTAAGAGGTGAGCGGTAGGGCAAGGAAAAAAAAGGGAGGGTAGGGGAAAAGGGAGATGGACAATAATGAAAGAAGGGGGGTGAGAGGAAATGGGGCCAGTGATTGAGCTAGAAAAGAGGAAGGAAAGATCACCCTTCAATGCAGTAAAAGTACAGGTAGTAAACAAGATTTCAAGTAAAAAGGGTCATTTAAGCAGAGCGACCTGTCAAACAGAAAAGGTAACAGAAAGAGAGTGGAGGGGGACCACAGGAGGTCTACATACTCAGCAGTGTCTTGGAATTGTATCCACGAGGACCAAGTGTTGAAGAATGGATCATGCATAAAGAGAAGAGGTCAGGTCTTCCAATTGCATATAGTCATTCAACTTGGGTACCCAGAGAGACACTGTCGAAGCATTAGACTGTTTTCTAAAGAGAAGGGCACATGCCCTGGCAGTGAGGACCAGGAACCTGAGGAACGCTGTTTAAACATTATTCGAAATCTCACAGTGATGCAGCAGGAAAAGATCAGATGTCAACTCCATCATCAGCCTAGTAACATTGCATATATTGTTTTAAACAAGGGCAAGGCACAATTAAAAGTTGTGGAAAAACAAGCATTACGAAGAGCTTCAATTGGCTTGAAGTCAGGTGGACACCTACTAACTGGAAGCGTGAGCTTACAGATAAGTCATACAGCAAATGAAAAATCCTAGATCGCTGTTTCGGGGTCAGTGAGATCTGCAAATTGGCTTCCCATTTCAACAAAGAAGCAGGAAACGGTTGGTCTGAGGGAAAGATCATCAGAGAATAGGTCAGAGAGAGTGTAAGGTCAGTGGTAAAGTGAGAGAATGAGGAAAGGGAATTAAGAAAATGGTGCAGTTGAACCAACCACAATGGAACATCTAAACGTAAGTATAACAGTGCACCTTTGGGACTCCCATGGTATAGAGACACCTACTATAGTAATATATAGCACAAACTTCCTTCCAAAATGTTTCCATCAGTGGAAAACCCCACCAAATATGATAATAGGTACTACTCTGTGATCACATCTCCAGCATTGACTGCATCTTGATATATGATTTAGGCGATAGGGGATCAGGTATCAACAGTACAACAACTTCCGCCAAATAAATTATTTATGCAGCTGGAGATTTGGGAAGAAAATTTGTACACCTAAGGTCTTCCTCACAGTGTTCTTGAAAGGGTTACATTTGTAGTTGGATAAAGGAGTACTCTGCCCCTAGACATCTTATTCCCAATCCAAAGGATAGGGGATAAGATGTCTGATCATGAGGTCCTGCCACTGGGGACCCCCATGATCTCCCTGCTGCACCTGGCATTTGTTTAGAACATTAGGCCGCACCAGGCTCGTGATATCACAACCACGCCCCCTCAATGCAAGTCTATGGGAGGGGCATGGCCGTGATGTCATGAGTGGGGTGTGACCGTGACATCCCAAGCCTCCACCCCGGATCGCTGGTCATCCGGCACTGAGCGAAGTTCGCTCCGTGCACTGGATGTCTGGGGTGCCACTGCCAAGATTGTAGGGGTCCCCAGCGGCGGGACCCCCGCAATCAGACATCTTATCCCCTATCCAAAGGATAAGATGTTTAGGGGCAGAGTATCCCTTTAAGTAATATAAGCTAAATGTAAGCAACAGAAAATTGTCATATTTTTAGATATACACATTTCTGTTTGAAGGATGTTAATAGTCAATTTAATATAATATTTCATTCATTTTCATAGCTATCACAAAAAATAAAAAGAATAGTTTGCTCACCCTGAAAAAACATTGATGATTTTGCACCTTTCAGCAACTTTGCTGTAATCTGTCTACCGGCTGACCCACGCCCTCCATTTTGCCGATGACCCATACCTGTAATTTTCCCTTATCATAACTTCCCTCTCAAATCCTGAAGAACTTAATTCAGATTAACCTCTAAACTTCACAGTTTTTAAGCATATTCTGAAATCATTTTGTTTGTAAAATGTAGGTGTAACCTTAAATAAAAGCACTTTAGTGGGCTTCCTATTTACTCCATAGTGAGTACAGTGTACAGATAAGTAATGTTATACAATGTGTATGTAAATAATGGACATTATATATCTTCAATTTTGTCTCACTATGATTTTTTTTTTCCGTTTTGCAGTAGATTTTTGGGTAAAATTACTGATGTCATTACAAAGTGGAATTGGTAGCGCAAAAAATAAGCCATAAAATGAATTTTTAGGTGCAAAATTGAAAGGGTTATGATTTTTAAAAGGTAAGGAGGAAAAACCGAAAGTGCAAAAACAGAAAAAAGTGCAGTCCTTAATGGGTTAAGTGACATTTTGACAATATCCTTATCATACATAAAGCTGAGCAACCACTTTAAATATCGCTGTACAAGTCGACTTCCTTGGTTATCTACGTCTCTATCTATTATGGATATTTGCTTAATTTTCTTTCCCTCCTGCTTACTTCTTTTTGTTGTCCGCAACACGTAGGAAACACAAAGCTGACACGTAGGGCAGCGTATCATCATGTGTCCAAGCAAGAAACTAATTTAAAAAACAATCCAATGTATCTGTAAGTGATTTCAGGATCTCACAGAGGCGTCCAGGGTCAGATAACAACTCCCTCTGTTATGCCCAGACCGGAAGATAGTCTTAGCCTCTTCTTCTCGGCTTTTTTATTATTTAATATCGTGTTTGCGCTGCGCCTTCAACTTGTCAGAACATTCTCAATTCCCATAATGACATTATTTGTTTCCCAGCAACATAATAGTCTAATTGTATCATAAACTTGGCTTTTCCTCTGCGCAGCTTCTTGGGTGTATATATATACTTTTGCTCGTACAAGAGGAATAGATATTGACTTTTTTTTTTTTGTAGTTTCTATTTCTGTTGTGGTTTTTAAAGAATCTATAAGGCATCTCACACCTCATGCTGTGAATCTTAAATCAATCTCCTCGGGAAAAAAAAATATGCCTGCCTGTCTATCTTCATACAACTTGGATAAAAATTGAATTTCCTTATACATGGTATTGAACTATCCATCATGTATTATTAATAATTCCCGTTCTTGGCTATTTTGCAGCTGCACTATTCATTAATTCTTCAGAGGTCATTGGATATAGATTTCCTTCCCTGCATTGTGTCACATATCATTCTCCCCATATAGCTTCGGGGGAAAAAAAGGAAGTTTGTGGAGACTGAGTTAACTTTCTTAGGAGAATCCGCTGGAACAGGCATATCAGCTCTTAAAGGGGGTATCCCAAGATGACAAGTCAATTATTCACAGGAAAGGTGATGAGTGTCAGATCGGTGGAAGCTCAATGATCACGACATGGGTCCCCAGTGCTCCTGTTTGTATAGTGTGGTCTTTGACTATGCGCACATCCATTTTTTATGCTATAAGGCAGTGTTTCCCAAACGACTTCCTTAAGTCATAGCATATGCTTATGTAATAGTGCATTTAGCAGTTATACTATCTCTGAACCACCATAAAAGAGTTAGGCCTCACAGTGTTCCCTCATATATTAGTTAGGCCTCACAGTGTTCCCTCATATATTAGTTAGACCTCACAGTGTTCCCTCATATATTAGTTAGACCTCACAGTGTTCCCTCATATATTAGTTAGACCTCACAGTGTTCCCGCATATATTAGTTAGGCCTCACAGTGTTCCCTCATATATTAGTTAGGCCTCACAATGTTCCCTGATATATTAGTTAGGCCTCATAGTGTTCCCTCATATATTAGTTAGGCCTCACAGTGTTCCCTCATATATTAGTTTGGCCTCACAGTGTTCCCTCATATATTAGTTTGGCCTCACAGTGTTCCCTCATATATTAGTTAGGCCTCACAGTGTTCCCTCATATATTAGTTAGGCCTCACAGTGTTCCCTCATATATTAGTTAGGCCTCACAGTGTTCCCTCATATATTAGTTTGGCCTTAAAGTGTTCCCTCATATATTAGTTAGGCCTCACAGTGTCCCCTCATATATTAGTTGGGCCTCACAGTGTTCCCTCATATATTAGTTTGGCCTAACAGTGTTCCCTCATATATTAGTTTGGCCTTAAAGTGTTCCCTCATATATTAGTTAGACCTCACAGTGTTCCCTCATATATTAGTTTGGCCTTAAAGTGTTCCCTCATATATTAGTTTGGCCTCACAGTGTTCCCTCATATATTAGTTAGGCCTCACAGTGTTCCCTCATATATTAGTTAGGCCTCACAGTGTTCCCTCATATATTAGTTTGGCCTCACAGTGTTCCCTCATATATTAGTTAGGCCTCACAGTGTTCCCTCATATATTAGTTAGGCCTCACAGTGTTCCCTCATATATTAGTTTGGCTTCACAGTGTTCCCTCATATATTAGTTAGACCTCACAGTGTTCCCTCATATATTAGTTAGGCCTCACAGTGTTCCCTCATATATTAGTTTGGCCTCACAGTGTTCCCTCATATATTAGTTAGGCCTCACAGTGTTCCCTCATATATTAGTTTGGCCTCACAGTGTTCCCTCATATATTAGTTAGGCCTCACAGTGTTCCCTCATATATTAGTTAGGCCTCACAGTGTTCCCTCATATATTAGTTAGACCTCACAGTGTTCCCTCATATATTAGTTAGGCCTCACAGTGTTCCCTCATATATTAGTTAGGCCTCACAGTGTTTCATCATATATTAGTTAGGCCTCACAGTGTTCCCTCATATATTAGTTTGGCCTAACAGTGTTCCCTCATATATTAGTTTGGCCTCACAGTGTTCCCTCATATATTAGTTAGGCCTCACAGTGTTCCCTCATATATTAGTTTGGCCTCACAGTGTTCCCTCATATATTAGTTAGGCCTCACAGTGTTCCCTCATATATTAGTTAGGCCTCACAGTGTTCCCTCATATATTAGTTAGGCCTCACAGTGTTCCCTCATATATTAGTTAGACCTCACAGTGTTCCCTCATATATTAGTTAGGCCTCACAGTGTTCCCTCATATATTAGTTAGGCCTCACAGTGTTTCATCATATATTAGTTAGGCCTCACAGTGTTCCCTCATATATTAGTTTGGCCTAACAGTGTTCCCTCATATATTAGTTTGGCCTCACAGTGTTCCCTCATATATTAGTTAGGCCTCACAGTGTTCCCTCATATATTAGTTTGGCCTCACAGTGTTCCCTCATATATTAGTTAGGCCTCACAGTGTTCCCTCATATATTAGTTAGGCCTCACAGTGTTCCCTCATATATTAGTTAGGCCTCACAGTGTTCCCTCATATATTAGTTAGACCTCACAGTGTTCCCTCATATATTAGTTAGGCCTCACAGTGTTCCCTCATATATTAGTTAGGCCTCACAGTGTTTCATGATATATTAGTTAGGCCTCACAGTGTTCCCTCATATATTAGTTTGGCCTCACAGTGTTCCATCATATATTAGTTAGGCCTTACACTGTCCCCATATAGTAGTTAAATCCATCTCTGTGCTCCCATGCTAGTACATAGCCATCACACTTCCTCCCACAGACGTGAATGGAGGGGGCGTGGTGGTTTGCATCGGCAGTCATCGGGCACAGAGCAGAGTTTGCTCCGTGCAATGAATGACGGGTTACCGCTGCAGAGATCGCGGGGGTCCCGCCACTGGGGTAGGGGATAAGATGTTTTCAATTCAGTACCCCTTTAAGCCCACCACTGTGCTCCCGTATAGTAGATAGGCCCACCCCTGGTCCCCCAATATAATAGTTGGCCTCACACTGTACCCCCAGATGGTAGTTAGGCCCATCTCTGTGTCACATAAAGTAGATAAGGCCACTGTTGTACCCCACATAGTAGTAGTAAGTGCGACCCTGTAGTATTAGGCCCCCCTGTAATTGTAGTCACTTTGGTAGTATTAGTTCCCCTGTAACATTAGGGCCCACTGTTGTATTAGATCCCCTATAGTATTAGCCTCCCCCCCACTCCTGTAGTATTAGTTCCTATTAAACTATTCAGCCCCCCTGTAGTATTAGGTCCAACCACCCCTAAAAAACCTCACCTGTAACAGTACTCCCTGACAGCTCTGCCATGTCTTCCCTATCCCCTCCATGCCCCTCTCCCTGTTCACAGGAGGTTTTTCAACTGAAAATGGATCCTACATATAACCCAGTCAGAGGCTATATGCCCAGCAGAGGTAATAAGATTGAGTGTGTTAAGGTCCCATCCTAAGGGAGGCCACCTCTGCATGGTGTATGGGGACACATTTTAATCAAAAAGTGCGCTTAGAGCCTCCATTTTTTTGACCAAGAGTGCTGCTGCAACCTTTTATTTATATACTTTGTATTTGCCACAGCAGCAGGCACCCGTGTATTAGGTAGTTGTGCCAGCTATTTTCTGTGTGTTTCTACTTTACCGTGGGTGTTTTTAAACAGCAAATAAGCGCTTTTAGCAGAACTGGTTTGCAGTTAATTAAAGCTTGCTCAGTGCCCCATCTTCTTGCGTCCCCCTGCCAGCTTTGGCACCCTTGGAAGCCATCCATGGTGCCCCAAGGCACAGTGGTGGACAGTTTGGGAACATCTGCTATAAGGGGCTGCTGAAGACTACTGATTACAGTTCCAGAGTTTGAATAGAGAGACAATGGAAACCTCCCCTCTATTTATACAGATACAATGAGAGATTCCTCCAATTTTAGCAGAGTTCATAAAGGCACTGGAGATCAGGATAAAATGCAACTTTTCTTTATTCCCACTATGCAACGCGTTTCGCGGAAGTTCCACTTCATCAGGCATAAGGATTAGGACAAGATGTGAGGATTTTATAGGTAAAATACTTAACCTTTTACGGGAGAAGTATTAACCCTTCACAATATCAAACATGCACATACATATTAGATAAAACATAATACATACTATACATACAAAGAAATTCCTTACATATAAATATAAATAAAAAGAATATAAAAAAAAATATATAGGGAACATTACATGTCCATATCGAATTTACATATTTCCGCAAAAATGATTATTTTCACAAAAAAAAACTTTTTATAAAATATATAAAAAATTATACAGACATAATTAAAATTATTATATCACTAAAAGAAAAGAAAAAAAGGGTATGTATCAGCGAGCATTTTCTTAGGTTTCATTTAAACCGTCAGGAACTAAAGTGGAAAGGGTAAATATCCAGTATGCTTCCCTATTATTTAACCTTTGTATTCGGTTTGGAGAATTTTGCGGTATTGTTTCCAAGATAAATAATTTGAACTGATCAATAAATTTCTGATGTTTAAATAAAAAATGGCGAGATATGCTATGTAACAGAAATCTATGTTTAATGTTTGATCGGTGTTTATTCATGTGCGACTGAACAGTCTGAACTGTGCGGTCAATGTATTGAAGTCTGCAATCGCAACTCAGTAAAAATACAGCAAAGGAGCTGTCACAAGTGTAGTTTCCTCTGGAAATAAATGTCTTTTTATTAACATATGAAGAAAAGGAAGACATAGGATCACCGATCAGAGAGCAGCACATGCAGCGGGCACGTTTGCAATGAAAGGTGCCCAGTGCATCTGCCTCTGTCCGATCGGGGGCAATTTAACCAGTTTTTAGTCTACTGGGGGCAATAAGATTTTTCAGGTTAGGGGATCTACGAAAAGTAACCCCTGGTTGTAGAGGTAACAGACCTTTCATAATGGGATCATCCTTAAGAATAAACCAATGCTTGGAAAGAATATGTTTAATATTATTTGCAGCGCAATTATAATCAGCAATTAAATTATATTTATATGCAGTGTTCGTAATTTTATTATCCAAACAATTTTTAGGTTTTTCTTTTACCAGAATTTTTTGAGACATGTCTTTTACTTTATTGAAAGCTTGGGACAGAATTGCTTTGGGGTAACCCTTCTCCAAAAAGCAATTGCGAAGGACATTAGATTGCTTTAAAAAATCACGATCATTTGTACAATTTTTGCGTACACGCAAATACTGGCCAAATGGTACATTTTTTTTATCCACTTGGGGTAGTGGGAACTATTAAAATCTAGTAGACTGTTCACGTCCACTTTTTTGAAAAAGTTTCAGTGGTAATTTTACCTAATTTCTCCTTTTTAATGGAAAGATCTAAGAATTATATGATGTACTCAGAATACTGCAGTGTAAATGATAAACCCCAGTCATTAGAATTCAAAAAATTAACAAACTCATTATCTAAATCTTGGGAACCTGACCAAATTATGATCAAATCATCAATGAATCTCCTATAGGAAATAATATGGGAGACAAAAAGAGGGGACTGTGCCATAAACTGGGATTCGAATCGCCCCATAACCAAAATGAAATAGAACTCTTGTCTAAAGGACTTTCTTTTTGTCCTACGGCTTTACCCAACAATTTCCAGCTCTTTTTAGATCTCAATAGGTTTATGCGCAAGCTCACCCTTAGTAGACATTTTGTCTTAATGGATAAATGTGAGAACGATAGATGATTAAGGAGTGATGATAATAAACATCCCTCTATTACGATTGACTCTCTACTAACCAATATTGATATGGCTGCTTCTGATTGTGCAGCTCCCCCCCCCCCCAATATTAAACATTACTTAGATACTTTTTATTATTTGGTTTCCTAGGAATTAAGTACATTATATACAGGCCATTATGATAATCTTACACACTAAGAGCGGAATACTATTGAATCCCTACAAAATAACTTGGCCATTACAGTCCGCCCTGCGGATAAGGGGGGGTGGGATTGCCATCCTGGATAGGGATGAGTATATTAAAGAAGCCCTCAACATTTTATCTGATTGCAATTATTACAAGGTTTTGCTTTCAGATCCATCCTCACTATATCAATCTGAGTATGACGCATTGATTAGGAAGGCATTGGATAATTCTTTACTAAATAAAAAAGAAAAAGATTTTCTTTTGGTTAAACACTGTTCCCTCCGAATTTTTTATTATCTTCCTAAACTTCACAAATCCCTCACTAATCCCCCTGGACGTCCTTTTCTTTCTGGCATTGGTTCCCTCACTTGTAATTTGTCACGTTATATAGATTTAGTTCTTCAGCCATTTGTGTTACAGTTGCCATCTTATCTTAAAGATTCTACTCAACTCATACAAGAATTACATTCACTCGTGTTACCCCCTCATTTTTCTTTTATCACATTAGATATCTGTGCACTCTATTCTAACATTTCTACCCATATAGGCTTAAAAGCCAGCCAGGATATTTTTAATAATGATTCCACTTTGAGTGTCACTCAAGCCTCTTTCCTTATTGAGGCTATGTATTTAATTTAAGAACACAATGCCTTCCGTTTCAATGATGTCATTTGTAGACAGATGAGGGGCTGTGCCATGGGGACTTGATTTGCCCCAAGTTATGCTAATTTGGTTATGGGGCGATTTGAGTCCCAGTTAATGGCACAGTCCCCTCTTTTTGGCTCCCATATTATTTTCTATAGGAGATTCATTGATGATTTCATAATAATTTGATCAGGTTCCTAAGATTTAGCTAATGAGTTTGTTAATTCTTTTAATTCTAATGACTAGGGTTTATCATTTACCCTGCAGTATTCTAACATTCTTAGATCTTTCCATTAAAAAGGAGAAATCAGGTAAAATTACCACTGAAACTTTTTTCAAAAAAGTGGTCGTGAACAGTCGACTAGATTTTAATAGTTCCCACTACCCCAAGTGGATAACAAATGAACCATTTGGCATGTATTTGCGTGTACGCAAAAATTGTACAAATGATCGTGATTTTTTAAAGCAATCTAATGTCCTTTGCAATTGCTTTTTGGAGAAGGGTTACCCCAAAAAATTCTGTCCCAAGCTTTCAATAAAGTAAAGACATGTCTCAAAAAATTCTGGTAAAAGAAAAACCTGAAAATTGTTTGGATAATAAAATTACGAACACTGCATATAAATATAATTTTATTACTGATTATAATTGTGCTGCAAATAACATTAAACATATTCTTTCCAAGCATTGGTTGATTCTTAAGGATGATCCCATTATGAAAGGTCTGTTACCTCTACAACCAGGGGTTACTTTTCTTAGATCCCCTAACCTGAGAAATCTTATTGCCCCCAGTAGATTAAAAACTGGTAAAATTTCCCCCCGATCGGACAGCGGCAGATGCACTGGGCACCTCTCCAAACGTGCCTTCTGCATGTGCTGCCCTCTGATCAGTGATCCTATGTCTTCCTTTTCTTCATATGTTAATAAAAAGACATTTATTTCCAGAGGACACAACAGAGGACACTCACAGCCCCATTGCTGTATATTTACTGAGTTGCGATTGCGGACTTCAATACATTGGCCGCACAGTTCAGACTGTGTAGTCGCATATGAATAAACACTGATCAAACATTAAAAATGTATTTATGTTACATAAACAACAAATCACTGACAAATGGGGACCTGTAGAACCCCTATAGCTGTCATAGACCAAAAAGTAACCAAGAGAAAAACAGCTAAAATTAACAAAACTTTATTAATATCCAAAAATCTTATTACTAACATCAGTTATAATTCTTTCAAATCACTAGGTATCCGGAGTAAAGGGACACCTCTAAATCCTAGGAATTGATGCAAGGCAATGTTCTTGCTGATTGTTAAGGGGGATTGTCCCAATTTGAGTTAGGGCACCTTAGAGGTGTACCTAGTGATTTGTAAGAATTATAACCGATTTTAGTAACAAGATTTTTGGATATTAATAAAGTTTTGTTAATTTATATTGCATAGCATATTTTGCCATCTTTTATTTAAACATCAGAAATGTATTGATCAATTAACATTTTTTTTTTTTGAAACAATATTGCAAAATTCTCCAAACCGAATACAAAGGTTAAATAATAGGGAAGCATACTGGATATTTACCCTTTCCACTTTAGTTCCTGACGGTTTAAATGAAACCTTAGAAAATGCTCGCTGATACATACCCTTTTTTTCTTTTCTTTTAGTGATATAATAATTTAAATGATGTCTATATAATTTTTTATATATTTTATAAAAAGTTTTTTTGTGAAAATAATTTTTGCGGAAATATGTAAATTCGATATGGGCATATAATGTACCCTATATATTTTTGTATTCTTTTTATCTATATTTTATATGTAAGGAATTTCTTTGTATGTATTATTTTTTATTTAATACGTATGTGAATGTTTTATAGATATCGTGAAGGGTTAATACTTCTCCCGTAAAGGGTTAAGTATGTTCCCTATAAAATCCTCACATCTTGTCCTGATCCTTATGCCTGATGAAGCGGAACTTACGCGAAACGCATTGCATTGTGGGAATAAAGAAAAGTAGCATTTTATCCTGATCTCCAGCACCTTTAAGAACTCAGCTAAAATTGGAGGAATCTCTCATTTTATCTGTGGTTATGCGAGGTGGAGCGGCTGCTGAGATTTTATTACATCATACGTTCTTCCATGGTTGTACATGGATGGAGTACAATTATTGTTGGTAAGCGCATATTCACTCTTAGCGTTACCACCATATCCTTGGGCATCACACAAGGGAGCGCATCCTATTGTTTTTTCTTTTCTAGTCTATTTATACAAGGACTCTCAGGACTCCCATTCTCGATGATAAAGGTCCTGGTGGTTAGACCCCTACTGATCAGACACGTAAACAGATGAAAAGTTGACATCTTGGGTAAACCTTTTTATAAAACCATGTCCTGGGCATGGTTCATGGTTCAAATGTTCTCTTGGTCCAATGTAAAAAGTTTTGCACTGGCACTCCTGGCTCTGTATTTTATGGTCATTTCTTGTGTATCGGGATGAGACCAAGGAAGTGGTGATCAGCAGGCGCTCATACACTATCAGAAGAGCAGTATAAGGGGAAGAATCGTGAGTACTGCTTTTTTTTATATTTTCTAAACCTAGTCTTCTCCTGCCTTCTTTTTTTACTATTCCCCAGGACAAACCTTAAATATTACATGTCCTCTGCAGCAACCACTCATTGCTGGTCCTGCTTGAATTTTTAAGAAGGCATCAGTGTGAAACAAAACCTCTAAATATTGCAGCCTGAGGATAATTCACAATACATCAATACATAGTAATGTTCACACTAGTGTTTTTTTTGTTGCATAAACTGTTTTTTGCATTAGAACAGAACCATTTTTTTTATCTGCTTCTGTTCTCATTAGTAAAAAAAGATAGAATTGACTCTGTCCTCAATGATCATTTTGTTTCCATTTTGTAAATTAGTATTTTGTTAAAAAATATCCCATTGATATGAGGCACAAAGCCCCAGTTATAGATAATTATTGTATCACCAGATTTACAACACCACGGTCACCCCGCAGTTCAGGCCGAAATCAGGTTTCCCGGGCTCAGCTCGCTCATCTTCAATGTTCATTATTTTCTGCTGCAAGGAAGACATAACAACCCAGAATAACCAAATCTGACCGTAAAAATGAAAAACGGCCATCAAAATGTAAAATAACCCGCGCTAACGTCTCCTTTATAAATAAATTTAAAAAAAAAACGTGTGTGGTTCCCCCATTTTTTCAGTATTCAGCTATTCCTGGCACCCCTTCGGCGTTAGCCCCCAAATCAGTTAGCGCTAACCCCCAATTATTACCCTGGTACCCACCGCCGAAGGGGTGCCGGGAATAGCTGAATACTGAAAAAATGGGGAAACCACACACGTTTTTTTTATTTATTTATAAAAAAAAAAAGAAAAACGCATAGGGTTCCCCCTATTTTCAGTATCAGCCAGACACCAACCAAGCAGCAACAGCCTGACGTTACCAGGGTGGGCAAGAACCATTGTTACTGGCCCTCCCCAGCCTAAATAACGCCAGCCTGTTACCACCTAGGCCCAGGAGCACTATTTTTGACACTCCGGGCCTGTTGTTACCGGCTAACGCTCAGCTCCGGCTTAGTAATGGATTCCGTCTATAAGACAGCTTCCACTACTAAGCCTGAAAAGTCAAAAAACACAACACATTGAAAAAAATTTATTTAAAAAAAAACACTCGTTAACCATTTTATTGAAATAAAAAAAATGCTGGTCATCGTCGCAATCCACCAAATCTGATGTAGGCTTCCGCATTCACGTATCTGAAATGAGAAGAAAAGAACAACAAGAGATATGGGTTAGTACATTTTTTGCACTCTCCCCAGGGGAGAGCGCACATCATGCTGCGTGTTCCTAAACAGGGAGCCTCCAATTGTTGCTAAATTACAATTCCCATCATGGGGGCTGTAGTTAAGCAGCAGCTGGAGTCTCCCTGTTTGGGAACACACTGCCAGAAAGGCTCTGTTCCCATTATGCAAAACTGAGTCAGGACTGTACAGTGTAGCTCCGCTCCCTAAGGACGTCATCACTGGGGGCAGAGCAGTAAAGGTCGCAGGGGGTCTCAGGAGAGGGACCCCCTTTTGATATGTCCCTCTGCCCTTGGACTACTGCTTCCATCATGGGACAGAGTCTGTCCCATGATGGGAGTAGTTGCAGTACCACAGCGCTGAGGGATGGCATTTGCACATCCCCAGGATGCAGGACTTTTAGGACTACTACTCCCATCATGGAAAGACTCCATCCATGATGGGAGTTATAGTCCAGGGGCTGAGGTGCAGATCACAGCAGGTCATTCTGCTGAGACCCACTGTGATCCGCATTTATTATGTTAACAAGCCGGCGACACATGCAGCTCCACTATGCTCCCTGCCGGCTCCAGATGGGGAATACTGTATAATTCATAATCCCCACCACCAGGAGACCGGAGCTCTGATTGCTGAATAGCTTTTCCCCAATCAGTGCTCCCGTCTTCCGGGCGGGGATTATGAATTATGATAGTGTATACAGGAGCCGACGGGGAGCGCAGTGTAGCCGCAAGTGCCGCCGGCTTGTACAGTTAATAAATGCGGATCGCAGCAGGTCTCTGGAGAATGACCCGGTGCGATCTGCCTCTAGCCTCTGGACTATAACTCCCATCATGGGCAGAGTCTGTCCCATGATGGGAGTAGTTGTAGTACCGCAGCTCTGAGGGATGGTACTTGCACATCCCCTGGCTGCAGGACTTTTAGGACTACTACTCCAATAATGGACAGACTCCGTCCATGATGGGAGTGATGGTACAGGGGCTGAGGGGCAGATCGTACTGGGTCATTCTCCAGACACCCGCTGCAATCCACATTTATTAACTGTACAAGCCGGCGGCACATGCGGCTACACTGCGCTCCACTGTGCTCCCCGCGGCTCTTGTATACAGCTCTCATAATTCATAATCCCAGCCACCGGGAGACCAGAGCTCTGATTGGTGAATAGCTTTTCACCAATAAGAGCTCCCGGCTCCCGACGGCAGGGGTTATGAATGTTGACAGCGTATACAGTATTCCCCGCTGGGAGCGCATTGTAATCGCATGTGCTGCCGGCTTTTACAGTTAATTAATGCGGATTGCAGTGGGTCTCTGGAGAATGACCCAGTGCGATATGCCCCTCAGCCCTTGGATTATAACTCCCATCATGGGCAGAGTCTGTCCATGATGGGAGTAGTAGTCCTAACTGTCCCAAAATAGTTAATATATTATGATTCCAAAATTTAAAGGGGAACACAAGTTCCACATTCTCAGATTTTGCTAAAAAAAAAAAAAAAAATACCTCTTGTGCTAATTTTAGCATTAAAAAGTACACACAAAAAAAGCTCTAAATACAATAATAAATTCATATATATATATATATATATATATATTATTTTTATTTATACAAAGATATAAATATATATACATACATGATATATGATATATATATATATATATATATATATATATATATATATGTGTGTGTGTAAAGTAAATAACTATATATACATATAGAGCTGTTGGTTATGCTGAGCACAAGTTATATTTGTATACAGAGATCAAATAAAATAGCATTTACATGCATATTCTTATCCACAGCCACAGGTGTCTTCTTCACGAGCAATGAGACCTGTGAAATATTGTAACTTCCCTATAACATCTGTACACGGCTCTATTTCCCCCAGCCTCCAATAAATTGACACAGTTCCAAGCCCCGGTTAAGCTACAACAACTGCATTGTGCTGCGGTAATGTGTTACCTTCTCCGCTGTACACAATATACTCGGGCTTAAGAAGCCTTTTTTTTTATGACACACATGATGCAGAATGCTGAAACCGGAGAATATATAACAGGGGTAGAGGTAATTACGTGACGGGGGAATTGGCGAAAACAGGAAAAAGTATAGAGAGATGTTGGGATTGTTTTGCGCATTGAAGGAGTTGAAAAATATAATAAAGAAAAAAATTTAAAAAACAAACAAAACATTTGCTATAAATTTACATATACAGCAGTGGTCTTCAAACTGTGGCCCTCCAGATGTTGCAAAACCTCAATGCCCAGCATGCCCGGACAGCCATTGGCTGTCCGGGCATGCTTGGCGTTGAAGTTTTGCAACATCTGGAGGGCCACACTATGGAGACTACTAAAGTAAAGTATAGTAAATATTTTTTTGTGTATGATAATTCATGTAAACTTAGATATTTCTTCTTACAAGCCAATGAGAGTTTATAGACTTTCTTAGTCGTATTGTTACATATAAATACAAGCGCTGTTTATATAACAACGTCATCCTGACTTCATGTTTTACAAAACAAGATGGGATCCCATTGGCGCTGGGGGATGACTAGATAACTAGAATTCAAAGGGGCCCCAAAGCAAAAAATTATTATTATTAATTTTTATTTTTTTTTTATTTTTTTTTTTATTTTTTTTAAGGCTCTCAGCGCACTTTTTGATCAAAACGTGTCCCCCCATCCACCACGTGGAGGTGGCCGTTTTCGGATGGGTCCCTAACATACATTATGAGTTTAACATAACTCTCACCTCTGCTGTGCATATAGTCTCTTGTCTGGGTGTTATGCTAGATCCATTATCATTTTAAAGTCTCTCCTGGGAAAAGGGGGAGGGGTGCATGGCTAGAGAGGGTGCCATTCCCTCAAAGTTACATAAAACAAAAAACACAAATCGCCAGCACAACTTCCTAATACACGGGTGCATGCTGCTATGGCAAATACAAAGTATACAAACACAAATATTGCAGCGGCACATTATATCAAAAAAAGAAAAAAAAATTATCAAAAATTTTTTTTTTATCTCAGAATTTTTTATCAGAATTTTTTTTTTATTTATTTATTTATTTTTTTGCTCCATCATCTGTACTTTTTATTGATACCACATTTGCATATATAAAACTTTTTGATAATTTTTGTGGGAATAAAATGTGACAAAAAAGCAGCATTTTTTGACCTTTTTAATTTTTTACATTTACACCATTCCCCGTACGGAATCATTAACATTATATTTTGATAGATTGGACATTTTCACATGTGGCAATACCAAATATGAGCCGCCACTCCCCGTAACATGTAGAAAAGAAGATTGTAGCAAGGGTCCAGCTCCTGGGTGTGCAAAAATCAATAAAACTTAGCCTTTAATAGTGCACATAAAAACATGGAAAAATCGCCACTCGGTGGCAAGTGACATGTCACTTTAAAAGAAAGGTGAAATGCCAACGCGTTTCGAGCTGTTGCTCTAAGTCATGGCGTTGGTACCTTGTCACACGGGGGTTTAAATACCTGTTGGCATATGGTCAGGTCCCACCATGGATCAGAACTCCCCGCCTCCGTCAAACAGGATGTGACGTGGCAGGTGGAAGATAGCTGGATAGAAGTGCAACCAGGTGAAACCTAATTGGGGTGCTGAATAGAGCTAATTAACCCATAGGTGACCTGTTTGCTAGCGAACAGACATATCATATTGGTTTCAGTCTATCTGCCGTTGTGCCCACAAATATATGTATGTGGTACAATATACACAGCCGCAACCTGTAGGCAGGGCCGGATTAACGTAGGGGTGGATGGATCGGCAGCTCCAGGTCCCTGCATTAAAATAGGCCCAGCGGCCCGCACAAACGGCCCACACAGACTGATCAGCCCAACTCCCTACTCTCCCCCCGACCGCAGGGAGTGAAGTTTAAAAATAAAACATTTCCTTTGGGCCCCAGCGCTTCTTCCGACCAGCCCCTGCTGCCCCTTTAAGAGAGGGGGCTGATGGGGCTGGTGACGCTGGTCATGTGCCAAAGACACTGGAGCTTATTAGTAAATAGTCCCTGCCCGCCCGACCCCTCCCCCGGCTGCTCACCGCAGAGCTGAAGAGACAGCAGAGAAAGAGACACTGCCTCACAGCTGTACAGCCTCTGCGGTCTGTATCTTCCCTCCATGTGAGCTCCGTCCAGTCTGAAAGTCTCCGACCTGCAGAGGGGCCATCAGTGCAAAGAAGAAGGTCAGAAGGTGACAATCTCTGTAGAAAAGTCCCAGTGGCCGGGCCTGGCTTGGGCAGCATTCAGTCACTAACTGTATATCAGTGACTGTGTTGTGCTCTCTGCCCTATATATATTTATATATTGTAGTATATGCTGTATGGGCCAGCCAGAGAACACAGCACAGTCATTGATATACAGCAGTGTTTCCCAACCAGGGTTCCTCCAGCTGTTGCAAAACTACAACTACCAGTTTGCCATAGTTGTAGTTTTGCAACACCTGGAGTCACCCTGGTTGGGAAACACTGATATACAGTGACATAATACTGCTGGGCTATATACACCCGCTGTACTGTTCCCACTGCCCTGGCTGCTATACATTTATATATATATATATATATATATATATGCGTGTATACAGTAGCCAGGGGCAGTGGGTACAGCATAATTAAGGTATATAGCCCAACAGTATTATGTCACTGTATATCAATGACTGTGCTGTGTTCTCTGCCCTGCCTGGCCCATATTACGTACATAATATATATATATATATATATATATATATATATATATATTAGTAACCAGGGCAGTGGGTACAGCAGCACAGTCACGGTATGTAGTCCTGCAGTATTATGTCCCTGTTCTCGCTGCCCTATACTGGCCGGCCTACACATGGGGACTAAAAAAGTGTAAAAAAATAATAATAAATCACATATACCGTATTTATCGGGGTATACCACGCACCGGCCTATAACACGCACCCTCATTTTACCAAGGATATTTGGGTAAAAAAAGTTTTTTACCCAAATATCCTTGGTAAAATGAGGGTGCGTGTGTGCGCGTGTATACCCCGATACACCCCCAGGAAAGACAGGGGGAGAGAGGCCGTCACTGCCCGCTTCTCTCCCCCTGCCTTCCCTGGGGTCTAGAGCCCTGCTGCCAGCCCTTCTCTCCCCCTAGCTATCGGCACCGCTGCCCGTTCTGTCCCCCTGACTATCGGTGCCGGCGCCCCATTGCCGGCGCCGATAGCCAGGGGGAGAGAAGGGACAGCGGCACCAATTGCCGGCGCCGCTGCCCCGTTGCCTCCCCCCCATCCCCGGTGGCATAATTACCTGGGTCGGGTCCGCGCTGCTGCAGGCCTCCGGCATGCGTCCCTGGCGTCGTTGCTATGCGCCGTGCATAGCATAGACGCAGGGGACACACGCCGGAGGCCTGCAGCAGCGCGGACCCGACCTAGGTAATTATGCCACCGGGGATGGGGGGAGGCAACGGGGCAGCGGCGCCGGCAATTGGTGCCGCTGTCCCTTCTCTCCCCCTGGCTGTCGGCGCCACTTCTCTCCCCCTGGCTATCGGTGCCGGCAGTGGGGCGCCGGCACCGATAGTCAGGGGGACAGAAGGGGCAGCGGCGCCGATAGCTAGGGGGAGAGAAGGGCCGGCAGCAAGGCTCTAGACCCCAGGAAAGGCAGGGGGAGAGAAGCGGGCAGCGACGGCCTCTCTCCCCCTGCCTTTCCTGGGAGTGTATCGGCGTATAACACGCACATAGACTTTAGGCTAAAAATTTTAGCCTAAAAAGTGCGTGTTATACGCCGATAAATACGGTATTTATGTATTTATTTTTTAACACCTTCCCTAATAAAAGTTTGAATCACCCCATTTCCTCATTTTTCAAATGAAATAATGTAAAAAAAAAACACTATAAACATATGTGGTATCGCCACGTGTGCAAATGTCTGAAGTAATAAAATACAATGTTATTTAAGTTACACAGTGAAAGGCAAAAGCGTAAAAAATATCAAAGTCCAAAAGTGCGTATTTTTGGTCGAAAAATAAAACACGGTCAAAAGGTGTCTTAAAAAAAATGGTCCTGATAAAAACTTCAGATCACAGCACAAAAAAATGAGCCCTCATATCGCCCTGTATGCGGAAAAATAAAAGGGTTATAGGGGTGAGAAGAGACACTTTAAAGCAAACTTCATTTTTGTACAACAAGAATAGTAGTTAAATAGAAATAACCTACCGTATTTATCGGCGTATAACACGCACTTTTTAGGCTAAAATTTTTAGCCTAAAGTCTACCTGCGTGTTATACGCCAATAAGCCGCTGCAGTTCAATGATTTAAAGCGGGCGCTTTAAATCAATGAACTGCAGCAGCTTTGCAGGTGCAGAGACCTCTGCCCCTGCCTGTCCTGGGGTCTAGTGCCCTGCTGCCGGCCCTTCTCTTCCCCCTGGCTATCGGTGCCCCATTGCCGGCGCTGATAGCCAGGGGGAGAGAAGCGGCGCCGACAGACAGGGGGAGAAGGGGCAGTGGCACCCATTGCCGTCGCCGCTGCCCCGTGGCCTCCCCCATCCCTGGTTGTATAATTACCTGTTGCCGGGGCCGGGTCCGCGCTGCTTCAGGCCTCCGGTGTGCGTCCCCCGTGTCGTTGCTATGCACTGCGAGACGCAATGACGTCACTCGTCATTGCGCCGCGCCATGCAGTGCATAGCAACGACGCATGGGACGCACACCAGAGGCCTGAAGCAGCGCGGACCCGACCCAGGCAACAGGTAGTTATACAACCGGGGATGGGGGAGGCAACGGGGCAGTGGTGCCGGCAATGTCAGGGGGATAGAACAGGCAGCGGCGCAGATAGCCAGCGGGAGAGAAGCGGCGACAGCAGGGCTCTAGACCCCAGGAAAGGCAGGGGGAGAGAAGCGGGCAGCGACGGCCTCTCTCCCCCTGCCTTTCCTGGGGGTGTATCGGGGTATACACGCGCACACACGCACCCTCATTTTACCAAGGATATTTGGGTAAAAAACTTTTTTTTACCCAAATATCCTTGGTAAAATGAGGGTGCGTGTCATAGGCCGGTGCGTGGTATACCCCGATAAATACGGTATATAAATTGTTATCATTTTAATCGTATGGACCTACAGAATAAAGATTAAGAGTCTTTTTATTGAAAAGTGCACTGCATAGAGACGGACGCACCCCAAAACCTGCTAAATGATATATTTTTTTTAAATTTTGCCCTCCTTGTATACTGGTATTATTAGTGATTGTGGTCTCGATGTACTGGACAGAATTTGCCATCTCATAGCCGATCGGATCAGTATGTGACGTCTGCAGAAAATGTTGCCGGGCCTCATGTTCGAGTTATGCCTAAGGCCTCACAAATTCTAGAGCCGTCTCTGGGTAACAGTAAAAGAGGGCTGGTCCTGCGATGTCCCAGGCCGGCCCACAGGCTTACCTACGGCCCTGGTGGTGATGTGGCTGCGTAACCTGCTGACCTGCGTGCCCCACATGACATCAGCGTATGAGACACCCCCCCCCCCATTCGACCAGCGCCCGCCAAGTTTAAAAAACTACTGTGTGTGCTGTAGCTGCCACTTGCCTGAGGTCCCGCTGCCAGGGCACATTACGCTCTGCCTCTGCCCCAGGAGTTTCCCCCAAAGGTATCACTAGTCCACCAGGCATGAACTGACTTGCCATTCAGGTGCACAGAAGAGCTAGGTGACAATGTCTCACCCAGCTTTTCCATGCTCCTGAATGGCATTTCTGTTTATAGTGGCTGAGCTATTATAAGAAGATATGCCACTCAGGAGTATGAAAATGATAGGTGAAACATTATCACCTAGCTTTTCTGGGTTCGTGAATGGCATATCTGCTTATAATAGTTCAGCTATTATAAACAGATTTGCCTATAACATATAATCAAGCTGTCTATAATAGCTGAACTATGATAAGCAAATATACCATTCAGGAGCCCAGAAAAGTTAGATGACAATTTCTCACTTAGCTTTTTCATGCTCCTGAATGGCATGTCTGCTCATAAAAGCTCAGCTGTTATAGACAGCTTTGACTATATGTTATAGGGAAATATGTCTATAATAGCTGAGCTATGATAAGCAGATATGCCATTCAGGAGCATGAAAAAGCTAGGTGAGAAATTCTCAACTAGCTTTTCTGGGCTCCTGAATGGCATATCTGCTTATCATAGCTCAGCTATTATAGATAGATTTTCCTATAACTTTTAGTCAAATCTGTCTAGAATAGCTGAGCTATGATAAGCAGATATGCCATTCAGGAGCCCAGAAAAGCTAGATGACAATTCTCACCTAGCTTTTTTATGCTCCTGAATGGCATATCTGTTTATAATAGCTGATCTATTATAGACAGCTTTGATTATATGTTATAGGCAAATCAGTCTATAATAGCTGAGCTATTATAAACAGATATGCCATTCAGGAGCATAAAAAGCTAGGTGTGAAGACCTTTTCCTTGTTTCTGAATGACATATCTTCTTATAGCTGTACTACTTAATGCAGTGCTGGGTAATTGCTGCGCTTAAAATGTTTCCCTACCAATCCTGCAATAACGATATACGTCTGGAAGGAATCGTCACAGAGGTCCGAGCCAGATGGAAAATAAAATAAAAGAGAACGACGCTGATGAGAGAAGATATTGCCTGCGAGTCCCATTAAGAAATGGCATTATAACCATTTGGGCACTATAGATGGGCGGGGTTCACACTTGTGAAAATTAAAATTGTTTAAAGGGCATCTGTCATACGTTAGTTTCACACTGCCGTTGTGCCCCATCCTTAAAGGGGTGCTACGCTGCTCAGCGTTTGGAACAAACTGTTCCGAACGCTGGAGCAGGAAGCTTGTGACGTCATTGCCCCACCCCCTCATGACGTCACACCCCTCCCCCTCAATGCAAGTCTATGGGAGGGGGCGTGACCTCACGAGCTTCCAGTGCCGGCTCCAGCGTTTGGAACAGTTTGTTCCAAATGCTGAGCACCCCTTTAAACGGCCATTAGGCTCTTTTTTCAGCCTTTAATGGCAGTTTTTGATATGGGGCACAACGTGCAATAACGGGGTCGATGACTCCCATTTACTATAATGGGGTCCGTCGGGCGCCATTATTTTGTAACGGGACTAGCAGGAGAAGATGGCGCAAGCAGTAATTTTTCTCCCGCTATTCCCCCAGGCTCCCTCGACGGCCGTCATACTGCCGCGTGCTAACGCAGTGTGAAAGAAGCCTTATGCATATGAAATTGCTAGCATAGCCATAAAAGATGTAGGTGTATGATACTTTACATATCTTCATAGATGTTGTTTGACCCTTTATTTCACCAAAAAAAAAAAAAAATTTTAGGGGTGCATTGAGTGTGAAAGAGGTGTGGCTACAGGGCTGCAACACTTCTCCGCGCCTTCTTTGACACATGCATCCCCTACGAGCCGTGAATGGGGATTGTGATGCCTGAGCAGTCTGACGGGTTTGGACTCAGACCAGACATCCTGTGCATGCACCATGAATATGGATTGTGGTTCACAAGTGGCAACACGTCACTGGCAAGCGAGCCCTGCATGATAACCAAAGAAGCAGCAGATGTGACGTAAAATCGTATAGGTGATACAGTCTGGGGGCATAGCAGACCCTCTACCACACCTCTTTGACACTCTGGCCCTCATTTACTTAGAAAATCGGGTTGTAAGTCTATGTTGCTTTCGTACCCGACTGCTTTTTTCCCCTGGTATTTATTATTATGTCGCATCCTGTTTGTCGCACGTGGGTTTTGTACGTTTTGGTTTCCAACTCCTCTGAGTTGTCGGGAAAAAATCCACAACAATTCAACAAATTCGGGTTGTAAACCTTTATAAATACGTGGGAAAGCTCAGAAATGTCGGGTTACACCCCTTTTTTGGGTTTGGGAGAATCCACATCGGGTCCGTCGGGAAAAAATGTTACATCGTGTGGCAGACTGGCGCAGGATGTCTGCGACATGTCGCAGACAAAGATGCGCCAAAAAAACCCGACAAAACAAGTCGGGTTTAGAATAGTAAATGAGGGCCTCTGGGTCCCCATAAAAGTGAGTTGTTTCTTTTTTTTAAGCTAAAGAACAGATTCTATAAAGATATGCAAAGTTTCCATACACTAACATAAATACAGCTATCCTGGTAATTTAATGTGCATGAAAAAATGTGACAAAACTGCTTTGTGTAGCGTTTTCATTTTATATGCTTCGATAATCTTCAGCACCAGGCCCATGATGCTCTTAATCCGGCCCTGCCTGTAGGACACAAAAAAGAGGTCGCACAAATTCCAGATCTTATGAAATATTATGAAGGAACAATAACGACATAGAAAACCCAAAGGATGAAGCCAGAAAGCAAAAGTAAAACTTTTTTTCTTTACTTTGGCTTTCTGGCTTCATCCTTTGGGTTTTCTATGTCGTTATTGTTCCTTCATAATATTTCATAAAATCTGGAATTTGTGTGACCTCTTTTTTGTGTTCTTCAGGTTGCGGTTGTGTATATTGTACCTCATACATGTATTTGTGGGCACAACGGCAGATAGACTGAAACCAATATGATATGCCTGTTTGCTAGCAAACAGGTCACCTATGGGTTAATTAGCTCTATTCAGCACCCCAATTAGGTTTCACCTGGTTGCACTTCTATCCAGCTATCTTCCACATGCCACGTCACATCCTGTTTGACGGAGGCGGGGAGTTCTGATCCACGGTGGGACCTGACCATATGCTAACAGGTATTTAAACCCCCATGTGACAAGGTACCAACGCCATGACTAAGAGCCACAGCTCGAAACGCGTCGGCATTTCACCCTTCTTTAAAAGTGACATGTCACTTGCCACCGAGTGGCGATTTTTCCATGTTTTTATGTGCACTATTAAAGGCTAAGTTTTATAGATTTTTGCACACCCAGGAGCTGGACCCTTGCTACAATCTTCTTTTCTACATCCAATTATTGTACCATTTAGTACCTGTTAATCTGTCAAGGTGCTCCATACCGTCAAAGTCCAAACAATAGTATCCACCGGCTGGTGTATTACAAAAATACTGAGTTTTTTCTGCTAATAGTTAGGCACATTACTGCCCTCATCAGTGCATACCGCATAGGTACATCCAAGTATTGTACCATTTAGTACCTGTTAAGCTGTCAAGGTGCTCCATACCGTCAAAGTCCAAACAATAGTATCCACCGGCTGGTGTATTACAAAAATACAGAGTTTTTTCTGCTAATAGTTAGGCATATTACTGCCCTCACCAGTGCATACCGCATAGGTACATCCAAGTATTGTACCATTTAGTACCTGTTAAGCTGTCAAGGTGCTCCAAACCGTCAAAGTTCAAACAATACTATCCACCGGCTGGTGTTTTACCAAAATACAGAGTTTTCCTGCTAATAGTTAGGCATATTACTGTCTGCATCAGTGCATACCGCATAGGCACATCCAAGTATTGTACCATTTAGTACCTGTTAATCTGTCAAGGTGCTCCATACCATCAAAGTCCAAACAATAGTATCCACCGGCTGGTGTTTTACAAAAATACAGAGTTTTTCTGCTAATAGGCATATTACTGCCCTCATCAGTGCATACCGCATATGTACATCCAAGTATTGTACCATTTAGTACCTGTTAATCTGTCAAGGTGCTCCAAACCGTAAAAGTCCAAACAATAGTATCCACCGGCTGGTGTTTTACAAAAATACAGAGTTTGTTCTGCTAATAGTTATGCATATTACTGCCCTCATCAGTGCATACCGCATAGGTACATTCAAGTATTGTACCATCTAGTAACTGTTAATCTGTCAAGGGCCTACATACTGTTCAAGGACAGCCGTAAGTAATCACCTGCTGCTGATCTAGACAAATACTGTTTAAAGAGTAGGGGAGCGTATTGTAATACCCTCATAAACTCACTAAGTATGTCAGGCAGAGAAGTGTCAGGACGTGCACAGAGGAGTGGCAGAGGCCTAAATACTTCAGGCAGAGTTGGCAGCAGACTTGGGGCGAGTGGCAGCAGAAGTCGCAGCAAGAGGCCTGAGCTCCCGTTATCAGCCAGCAGTCGTGTCTCCACCAGCAACCCATCTTCCGTCATCGATTGGTAAACACGGTCATCCACATCATCACAAGTGACATCTGACACCCCCAGTCAACAGTCGGTGGGTTCCTCAGACACAACCCTCAGTTGGCATGGCCCGGGAGCAGTCCGTGTCCTCCCATTGCCTATGTCCTATGCGGTTCCCTCTCCTAAAGAAGTATCTTATGCTGTGGGTTCAGCTCCACTATTTACTGAGGACGATCCAATAGAGGACAGTCAGCAGCTACTGGACAGCCAAGAAGGGGAGGAGACATGCGCCGCTTGCTCCGCTAGATGGCCAAGTAGTGATGCGGAGAGTGATGTGGGAGGCGGTGTTGCAAGTGTTCAGGGTCCTGAAGCAGACACTGTTGGGGAACCTGAGGAGGACATCAGTGACACGCACACAACTGTTGATGATGATGAAGCCGATCGCAATTGGGAGCCGGGTGCAGAAGGGGCTTCATCATTATCAGGAGAAGAGAGTTGCAGGTTGCCCTTGAGGCAGCAAGGCGGTAGCATGGTTGGCAGTCAGCGTGGTGGCAGTAGTGGAAATTCAGGAGCCAAACGTGCCAGGGGGAGACCACCTGCTTCGCGGCAGCCTACCTTTCCGGGAGGTAGTGGAACAGGGGTTCCTGGAGACGGCGCCAGTAGCAGTCAATTAGTGCGGACTGTGGGTGGGAAAATCAGCTACTCGGCGGTGTGGAAGTTTTTCATAAGGCATCTGGAGGAGGTTCACGTAGCCACATGCAAGATCTGTCCAAATGTCGGCACCACGGCCCTGCGTCAACACATGCTTCGCCACCATGAAGCGGCCAGGGAGAACCATGGCTCCGATGTAGTGGTCCAGCCTGCTGCATCACCCAGTGGCCATCCGCTCCCTCCTTCATCCAGCCAAGGCTTCATCACCTCAGCCGAAGGGAGCATTGTGTCAAACCCTCCTTCTGTCGCTCCTGCTTCTCCCGCTTTTAGTCAGCCATTCCGCCAACAATCCATCAGCGAAGCCATGTCCAAGAGACAACAGTATGCGCCCACTCATCCAACGGCGCAGAATTTGAATGTGCTCCTGTCCAAGTTGCTGGTGTTGCAGTCCCTCCCTTTTCAAGTGGTGGACTCTGTACCTTTCAGAGAATTGATGGCTTGTGCCGAGCCGAGGTGGAGAGTCCCAAGCCGTCATTTCTTTGCGAAGAAGGCAGTACCAGCCCTGTATAAGTTTGTATAAGAAAAGGTGGGCCAGTCCTTGAGCCTGTCGGTGTGTTCAAAAGTGCACGGCAGCTCCGATGTGTGGAGCTGTAACTACGGGCAGGGACAATACTTGTCTTTTACGGCTCACTGGGTAAATGTGGTTCCTGCACAGCCACAACAGCAACTTGGACAGGTCAAACCGCTTCCTCCTCCACGCTCTCGCTCCCAGGCAGTTGGTCCTGTTATAGTGTGCGCCGCCACCGCCTACTCATGCTCCACCGTGTCCTCGGCCTCCACTCCACGTCCAAATCTCGGTGGCCATTCATGGTACCATGTGTGTAGGGCACGGCGGTGTCAAGCTGTTCTTCACATGGTTTGCCTTGGCGAAAGGAGTCACACAGGGGAGGAACTGCTAAAGTTCATTTGTAAAGAAATCCGAGTATGGCTTACTCCACGAAATCTGGAAATGGGAACCATGGTGACAGACAACGGGAAGAACATTGTGTCCGCGCTGTGACAAGGAAGTGTGAAACATGAGCCCTACATGGCACACGTGTTGAATCTGGTTGTCAAGCACTTCCTCAAGTCTTCACCCCATTTGCAAAATCCCAACCTGAAAATGGCAAGGAAACTGTGCATGCACTTCAGCCACTCGTACACCGCCAAGCACACCTTCCTTGAGCTGCAGCGTCAGAACGGTATCCCACAACATAGTCTTATTTGTGATGTTGCCACACGTTGGAATTCCACCCTCCATATGTTGGACAGACTATACGAACAAAGAAAAGCCATGACCGATTTCTTGATGATCCAAGCAGATAGGAGTACTCCCCTGTGTAGCTTCAATGTGAACCAGTGGCAGCTCATACGTGACACCTGCCGTTTGCTGAGGCCATTTAAGGAAGCCATATTATTTGTGAGTCGCCTGGATTATGCCATGAACAACGTAATTCCACTCCTACATTTCCTACAAGAAATGATTGAATCCATGGCTGGTCACGGCAATGGAGACTTTGCGCCTACATCTCAAGGCTACATGAGCCCTGTGGGGACTGAACTGGAGGAGGAGGATGATGAGGGGCAGAGTGGAGCACAGTTTAGGTTGGATGAGATGGCCGGTGTTTCTAGTCTTCGGACAGGAAAGGAGGAGCAGGAGCAGCCAGAGGAGCTGGAGGGTTATGAGGAAGTTGAGACAGAGGACCCAGACACACCGTGGCAGTATGCAGTGAAGATGGAGGCAGGTAGTCCCTCCGAGTCACTGGTGCAAATGGCACGATGCATGCTCAGTTGCTTGTGTAGTGACCCCCGAATTGTCAAAATTCGTCAGCGGGATGACTTCTGGAACTCCACCTTATTAGACCCTCACTACCGTCCCAAAATGGGGGCCTTTTTTACACCCACTGAGAGGGAGGACAAACTGACCTACTACAGAGAGATTCTACGTAGTCAGTTTGCTGATGCCTATCGGCCACATGGTCCATCCACTCGCAGGTCTGACTCGGGGGGCCCTCTGCGCTCACCTTCCACTGCCATGGCTGCTGGGGAGGGGAGGGGTGGGAGGAGCAGTACCAGCTCAATCAGCAGCAGCCTGAGTCTACAGTCGCTGATGAGTAGCTTTCTTCACCCGCATAGTGAAGCAACTCATCAGCAGCAGGTAGACATGGAGCAGGACTTGAACCAGCAGGTGGTGGCATACCTTGACATGGCCATGGCAACAACCATTGAAGATCCGCTGGACTTCTGGGCAGCCAAACTTGATTTATGGCCACAACTAGCAGAGTTTGCCCTGGAAAAGCTGTCCTGCCCGGCCAGCAGTGTGCCATCAGAGCGCGTGTTTAGTGCGGCCGGGGCCATAGTCACCCCAAGGCGAACTCGTATGTCCACTAAAAATGTGGAGAGACTGACGTTTGTCATGATGAATCAGGGATGGATCAGCCAGGATTTCCAGCCACCAATGCCAGATGCCTCAGAGTAGATTGACCAAGCTGCTACACCAACATTTCCCAATTATGGTTGGTTATGAAACCCTCTTGGGTTATCATTTAGGGTTATGGAACCCTCGTTGGTACTGCGATTGCCTGCTCCTGGCTCATCCTGTGTCTTTCAGGAACTACTTGCCTCACTGATGCTTCTGGCCTTGGGCCTTTAATTTTTGGATGTTTAGCAATAGCGAAATACTGCTTAATGCAAATTTCAACATTCATCTTTAAATGTAAGGGGTTGGTTAGGAAACCCTCTTGGGTACTGCGGTTGCCTGCTCCTGGCTCATCCTGTGTCTTTCAGGAACTACTTGCCTCACTGATGCTTCTGGCCTTGGGCCTTTAATTTTTGGATGTTTAGCAGTAGCGAAATACTGCTTAATGCAAATTTCAACATTCATCTTTAAATGTAAGGGGTTGGTTAGGAAACCCTCTTGGGTACTGCGGTTGCCTGCTCCTGGCTCATCCTGTGTCTTTCAGGAACTACTTGCCTCACTGATGCTTCTGGCCTTGGGCCTTTAATTTTTGGATGTTTAGCAGTAGCTAAATATATGCTTAATGCAAATATCAACATTGATCTTTAAATGTAAGGGGTTATGAAACCCTATTGGGTACTGCGAATGCCTGCTCCATACTCATTCTGTGTCTTTCAGGAACTACTTGCCTCCCTGCCCTCAGGCCTTGGTCCTTCAATTTTTGGATGTTTAGCAGTAGCTAAATACATGCTTAATGCAAATTTCAACATTGACTTTTAAATGTAAGGGGATGGTTATGAAACCCTCTTGGGTACTGCGAATGACTGCTCCTGACTCATTCTGTGTCTTTCAGAAAATAATTGCCTCGCTGATGCCTCAGGCCTTGGGCCTTACATTTTTGGATGTTTTGCAGTAGCTAAATACATGCTTAATGCAAATTTCAACATTGATCTTTAAATGTAAGGGGTTGGTTATGACACCCTCTTGGGTACTGTGAATGACTGCTCCTGACTCATTCTGTGTCTTTCAGGAAATAATTGCCTCCCTGATGCCTCAGGCTTTGCTTAATGCTAATTTCAACAATGATCTTTAAATTCTCGGCGCTCTGCTAGGGCCTTCTCCTACCCCGCCGGGGCCGATCCGAGGACCTCACTAAAACATCCAATCGGTAGTAGAGACATGCGGTGTGTACAAAGGGCAGGGACTTAATGAACCCGAGCTTATGACCGGCGCTTAGTTGTGATTCTTCTTTCCTGGCAAATAATTGCAATCCCTGATCCCTATCGCGAAGGGGGTTCAGCGCGTTACCCGCACCTGTCGGTGAAAGACACACGCTGGTCCGTTCAGTGTAGCGCGCGTGCAGCCCCGGACATCTGAGGGCATAACACACCTGTTATTGCTCAATCTCGCGAGTGATCGTGCAATGTAAGGGGTTATTAAAGCCTCTTGGGTACTGCTGATGCCTACTCCTGACTGCTCCTGTGTCTTTTAGGAAGTATTTGACTTCCTGATGCTTCTGGACTTGGGCCTTTAATTTTAGGATTTTTGAAATACATACATACATGCTTAACTAAAATTTCAACATTTATGGTGCAATGTATGGGGTTATTAAACACTCTTGGGTAGTGGTTTTTTTTTTAATTTTCTGATAATTATCACAGTAATAAACTTGAATTTTCCACAATAATAACCATTACACCATTGAACAATTGTTGCGTGTGATTTTTTAACTAAAATTTTCATTAAAAAAATACGCAGAGGGATGAACTCTGCTTCTTTATTTCATAAAAAATTATTTTATAGAAGAATGTCTTTTGGTGGTCCACCGTCCTGCATTATAGAGTCTTCTGGACTCTTGGATATGCGCTTGTCCTCAGTGTACAGAGCCCTGCTTGTCCTCAGTGTACAGAGCCCTGTTTGTCCTCGGTGTACAGAGCCCTGATTGTCCTCAGTTTAGAGAGACCTGCTTGTCCACAGTGCACAGAGCCCTGCTTGTCCTCAGTGCACAGATTCCTGCGTGTCCTCACTGTACAGAGCACTGCCTGTCCTCAGTGTACAGAGCCCTGCTTGTCCTAAGTGCACAGAGCCCTGCTTGCTCTTACTGAACAGAGCCCTGCTTGTCCTCAGTGAACAGAGCCCTGCTTGTCCTCACTGCACAGAGCCCTGCTTGTCCTCAGTGTACAGAGCCCTGCTTGTCCTCAGTACACAGAGTCCTGCTTGTCCTCAGTACACAGATGCCTGCTTGTCCTAAGTGTACAGAGCCTCGCTTGTCCTCAGTGTACAGAGCCCTGCATGTCCTCACTGCACAGAGCCCTGCTTTTCATTAGTGTACAGAGCCCTGCTTGTCCTCAGTGTACGGAGCCCTGCTTGTCCTCAGTGTAGATAGCCCTGCTTGTCTCACCCTCACTTCTTGAGCCCATGTAATGATTGGTTCTGCCAGAACCCATAGGGTTAAAGATTTCTAGCCCTGTTGTTTGGTTTGGTTGCTGGGACGATGCCTCTGTGCTCCTGGGTGTGGTTAAGCTTGCTGAGCCAATTAGAGTCCTCCTGGTTGCAGCTCAGGCATATATAAGGAGGCCCTTTTCAGTCATTCTCTGCTTGTGATAGTTCTTAGTAACTTACCTAGCTATCGCTGTACTCATTCTATTTATTCTGGTTTTGTTAGTTTTGGCTGGGCTTTTGATTTCCCTATGATACTCTGTTACTGTCCCTCACTTATTTAGGAAGGGACTGTCACCGTGGTTCCGGACCGGTCGTCTATGGCACTTACGTAAGTAGGCAGGGACAGGGGAGTGGGCGAGAATAGTGTGAACTCCTTCCCTGCCCAGACATGACAGCACAGAGCCCTGCTTGTCCTCAGTGTACAGAGCCCTGCTTGTCCTCAGTGTACAGAGCCCTGCTTGTCCTCAGTGTACAGAGCCCTGCTTGTCCTCAGTGCACAGAGCCCGGCTTGTCCTCAGTGTACAGAGCCCTGCTTTTCCTCAGTACACATATCCCTGCTTGTCCTAAGTGTACAGAGCCTCGCTTGTCCTCAGTGTACAGAGCCCTGCATGTCCTCACTGCACAGAGCCCTGATTTTCATTAGTGTACAGAGCCCTGCTTGTCCTCAGTGTACAGAGCCCTGCTTGTGTTCAGTGTACATAGCCCTGCTTGTGGTCAGTGTACATAGCCCTGCTTGTCCTCGGTGTACAGAGCCGTGCTTTTCTTCAGTGTACATAGCCCTGCTTGTCCTCAGTGTACATAGCCCTGCTTGTCCCGCCCTCACTTCCTGTAATTGGACTACTCACAGAGACACACAGGCAATAGCTGTAAGGACAAAAATATACAATTTTTTTATCCAATGTATATTACAAATATACATTGGCGGTATTATCTACATTGTATAAAAAGTTTTTTTTATTAGCGACTGGTACACTTTACATGTTTTTTGTTTTAGCAACCTAGTAAAATGTTAAAAAAGTGAAAGGGTCTGAAGACTTTCCAAATGCATTGTAGTTTTCCATCGTCCTCCATGCTACTATTATAACATTGTTACAAGAAGTCAGTGCTACTATAAACACAGCTCGCTGTTCAGGTTTTCTTTAAAATATATAAAAATAAATTACAGCATATTACTAGATATATAAATTACATTACCCCATTAAGGTCATGTTCTTGTGGTCTTATAAATCTTTTCATTGACAAATAATGAAGAAAAAAACCCTTCTAAATGAAGGATTATTTGGAGCTGTAAGTTAGAAGTAATTAATCAAGAGCAAATGTAAATAGGCCCCAAGAATCATCAACTTATGTTCCTCTATGTTTATATGAGCCGTACCAGTAGAGTAAAGAAAGGATTAATACTGTTTCCATAAGTCTGCCAGGCTTTACAATAACTAAAATATGCATACCTTTCTATTATCTGGGGAGAAAGAGTGCCAAAAAATGCATTAAAAAAAATCCTGTGAAGTCCAGGGTAAGGTTGCATACTGAGAAAATTTAAGACAGTGTGGAGTCACAAGGATTTTTAAGAACAATATATGATATTTTGAGAATGTTATTGTTTAAATGGCGTTTGTGGGCAGTTTTGAGCCTTTAAAACTGCTGAAGGCGCTTAGGAGCTAAGGAAATGTTTAATATTAAATTGTTTAATGTTAAAACATTATTCTATATAACATGATCTGCTAAGCAGATTGATATATAGTTACTTTATACAGGAAAAAATTCAGCTAAATGTGAAATTTACCCCTTTACTCAACAGCCTGTTTTGACCATAATGACCAAGGCAAATTTTCAAAATCTGACATGCATCCACTTATTTGGTAATAACTTTTGAACACTTTCAGTTATGAAAGCGATTCTGAGATAGTTTTTTTTAGTGACATATTGTACTTTACATTAGTGGTAAATTTTTATATATTTAGTGGGGTTTCTTTTGGTAAAAAAGAAATAAATTTTTTTTTTATAAAATATGAAAAATTACCATTTTTCTAGATATATTTTCTGCTCGTACGACAAATAGCCATGCCGAACCAAATTAATGATTAATTCACATCTACAATATGTCTACTTTATGTTCCCATCATTTGATAAACATTCTTTTACTTTTTTAGAATGTTAGAGGGTTTATAAGTTTAGTAGCAATTTTCCAGATTTTCCAAAAATTGCAAAATCTGATTTTTAAGGGATCAATTCAGTTCTGAAGTGGAATTGAGGGGCCTGTATGTTAGATACCCCCATAAATCCTCCCATTTTAAAAACTACACCCTTAAAGTAGTCAGAATGACATTAAAGAAGTTTATTACCCCTTTAGACGTTTCACAGAAATAAAAACAAAGTGGAGGCGGAATTTAAAAAAAAAAATTTTTTTTGTAGCTTTTTCATTTTAATCCATTTTTTTCTGTAACACAGTGGGTGTTGACAAAGAAATAAAACTCAAGATTTATTCCCTGAATTCTGATGTACTTAGAAATATCCCATATGTGGCCTTTGTGCGCTACGTGTCTCTCATACAGGCCTCAGACATGAAGGCATGCTTTGTGGATTTTTGGGCATCCTTTTAGTTTAGGATATTTAGTTGGCATCATATAAAATTACAGGGGCCTTGGGGGTGCAAAATTATTTTTGGGAGGCAAGTTTACACTTTCATTGTTACCATTCTGGGGTACATGTGACACTCTGATCATTTTTTTCTTCTATTTTTTATGAGGTGGTATACATAAAAAAAATCTATTCTGCGGTTGTTTTTTTATTTTATTTTTTAGGTCGTTCGTCATGCGGTATAAATGACATGTTAACTTTACACTGCAAGTTGATACGATTACGTCGATACCAAATTTAGATACTTTTTTTTAAATATTTTAGTTCATTTATGGCATAAAAACTATTTTTTTTTAAATCATGTTTTTAAGTTGGCGCATTCTGTGAGCTATAACTTTTATTTTTTTTCACTAAGGCAATTGTGTGAGGACTCTTTTCTTGCGGGACATGTTGATAAATGGGGGGGGGGACTATTTTTGGGGGTGTATTATACACATATAGATAATTCATTTTATTATTTTTTATATTTTTTCGAAAAAAAAATTCTTTTATTTTTCTAATTTTTTTTTTAATTTTTTTTATTGTTTTCACTTTTCCCACACTTTTTCCACACTTATTTTTTTTATACACATAATTCAATGGAGTACACATCTGTACTCCATTGAATTTTGCCTATGTCTGTCAGTATTGACAGGCATAGGATAGATCAGTCCCTACCTTAGGTAGGGACTGGATCGCTCATGTTGCCATGACAACGGAGGCAAGTGTAAGGCCTCCGGTTGCCGTGGCAATTATCACCGCTCTGCTTTCATTTTGCAGAACTCCGATCAGTGACAGAGGGAGCTCCCTCCCTCTGTTACCCTAATAGATGCTGCGGTCTCTGTGACCGCAGCGTCTACAAGGTGAACCCAAGATTGGAGTGCAGCTCCAATCCTGAGTGCCTGCGGGTGGCCTCCTCGGATGGGGCCCTCCTCACCACCGATCGCTTCACACCAGGAGAGGGGGAAGGAGGAGACCCACATCAGATCCCTGCTATTGGTCCGTCTGTACAGACAGACCAATAGCAATGATAGCCAGCCGGGGATTACTGTGATTGGTCCTTGGCCAGATTCAGGGAGGCTCGGCTGTGCAGCGCAGCCAAGCTCAATAAACTGTCACAGCGCTCGGCGGCACTGTGACAACTTATTCTCATCAGGTACGTGTATGTGGTGATGCGGGAATTCATCCCTAATCACCACGTACATGTACCTGATTTTGCGGAAAGGGGTTACACACCTAACTTGCTGTTCATTCTGTGCTTTCTGTTCATGCTGTTCACACTGTCCAGTGGGCAGTAACTAACTCAATGTGCAGGAAGGGAAGGCGGTCACTCACTCAACAGGACCACCGACTGGACTCCTAAGCCCAGAATAAAAAGTAATACAAATAGAGACACTGCCGCAGATGTTAGAATGAAGAAATAAAAATTGTCAGGCAGTCTGAATGTCAGCCCCACCTATAAATGGCTTATCATAAATGAAAATGATGCATGTCTTTAACAATTTGCTGCATTTTTGGTGCAAATGTAATGCATTTTTGGCACAACTGCACCAGAAACTCTCAATCCGCCTAGTTAATTTAAGTGTACAATGCAACAAAATATGTACCAAAAAAATGATGGGTGGCATTCTAAAAATTCCATGGAGAGGTACTTTTGGTTAATGATTTTAGCCCAAATTAACAGGATGGAAAAAAAACGGCACTCATTTTTGTGCATTAGGTTCAGAATAGCACATGCGCCAACATATTGGCACAAAACAGACCAAAAAATGTTGAACACAGTTTCATTTATTCCTTCCATTGTGTTGGTGCGTTATCTTTGAACTGTGATGCACCAGTGGGATTTCTTCAGTTTTTGTAGAGCTTACACATCACCAGTCACTTACACAGTAGTTTTTGTGGTAGTACATGCTAACAGTATAGAGTGACATGGAAACTGTGTAAATAAAGCAGAAACTATTTATTTATCTTACAGGAGTTCTCTGACCACTAACTGAACAGTAAGCCACTAATGCTTTATGCACTGTGATAACTGGCTTACTATTAGTAGATTTTTGGACTAGTGATGCTTTATACATCACTGGCTTACTCTATCTGGACAGGGATTGTAAACCATAATCAGATGTACATTCTGTTCTTGACCAGGGAACCTTTGGCAGTAACCACAGCCTATCCTGGACCAAGGCCAGGTAAGTATAATTTTTGTTTTGTTTTTATGTTTTCTATTATGCTCTTTCTTTTTTTCTTTCTTTGTATTTTTTTTTCTAATTTGTTGGATTCCCTTTATTATTTTAATGATCAGCATTATTTTCTCTCATAAAATGGCCATAGAGGGACGTGTGGAGTATTTTTATTTCTATAAAGTTATATTATTCTTGTGTTTTTTTTAAATAATACTGGCTTAGTAAATAAGTCAATAATCGTACAATAGTAACATTGAGGACAGACATTCTTTGTCATGCAACCTAAATGTCCTTTACCAAACATATGTTAATATTGCTATTGCAGTACTCTACAAAGTACTGTCACTACTTTTGAGGGCCCATAAAATTTAAAGGGGTTATTCAGGAATAAAAAAAACAGGCTTAATTTCTTATAAAGACTACTCCCTGTCTGTCTCCACTTTTGGTGTGGTATTACAACTTGGTACCATTCACTTCAATGGAACTGAGCTGCAGAACCACGCCCAACCTGGAGACAGACAGGGAGCCATCTTTGAAAGGAATAATCTCAGTTTTTTGATTCCTGGATAACCCCTTTAAGAGAAGTGTTCCATAGACATTATATGATAAGTTTTAACTGGGATACATCTAAACATACTAAACTGTGAGAGTCTTCACAGATATTAAGAATGAAGAAGCAACTTGCATGACAAATTAACTATTGGTCTATTAGTCATGTATTTTTCTTGCATGACCGCCTCCTATGTCAATCCCCGATACCCCCAACATATTGCACTTCACTGCATCTAAATCTTCCCATGGAGCTGACAACCTATTCCCTTCAGAAAGATCGTTGAGCGCATTCTCCATTTCATAAAATTCATAGACAAATAAATATTCATTAAAATATTGTAATATTAGTTCATATATTTAGTTTTACATGTTAGCACCTCTCCTTTTAATGTTAGGATTTGTTCAGAAAGTATTTAGCTTCTAAAACTACTGACCTCCTTGGCCAGGCTTATTTTGGAACTCAGACTCTCAGACTATGGCAATTAAGATTCTAGAATGAATATATCTTACTGCTAAAATGCCTGACTCCTGCCAAGGTATCACAGCTGTTTACCAGCAGGAGACGTGTAACGGATGTCAACAGAGAACATGTTCTGTTACCGCTGCTGCCTTGTAAACACTGATTCTGCATTTGTAAAGCCTAACACCGGGGCTCTCAGGGTCTTCTTGATTTAATAGGTGGCATGTCCTAAATGGGCAGCAGGAAGTTTAACTCAGGTATTGCTAGATTTGGACGATAAAAAGAAAAAACATCAACACCAAATATCTAGCAATTGCTCCATGTTGTAGAGGTTCCCTGTCTGCATTAATTTCAATTTAATTAATAGTAATGTTACTATGTACCACAGTCTGGGATGAGGACTGGCACTTTATGAGTCCCTTCCAACTGCTTTTCTTTGTTACCAATGTCTCAGCTGTGCCAATCTGACAGTCTGGTTATTTGGATTCCCTTCCTAATAACTACATCTCTTTACCAAGGCTTGTCAGACAGCATGCTCCTTCCATTTTTTTCTAGTGTAAAGTTTCCTACTCATGACCAAATTGACAACGGAAGGTCCAGGAGAATTGGCAGTGATAGCCAAATTGAGGGATTCTACAAGGCAGGTAACAGCGGCACGTGTCATATTAGTCCAGGGTGCTCCACATTTCCTCACAGATATAATCTTTTTAATGTTGCATTTAAGCTATATGGGCACTGGTTAACATATTAGGGCTATGTTTCTGTTTGCAATATAGCTTGTCCTAAAGAATGTCTTGTGTACTTCAAAAGGCCTTGAGAAAGGGTTGTATTAGAGCACTTTGGGCCCAATACGTCAAACTCCCATTAGACACCGGGAGATTTGCCAGCCTCCCGTGCCTCTATGTTGCCAGGGAGCACGGTGACTGTTTGAATATGTAGTTTTAGGCACTGCGCACATTGATGCACAAACCAGACAGTTAAGGATCTTGTAAAGGGTGTGAGTGGGTCAACAGGATTCCAAAGTGAAAAGTTGGAATTGGGGCATTATGGTAAGAGCATGGCTATATGTTTGTAAACTTTTTTTTTGTTTTGCCCAAATGCCAAATAACCCCTTTAACCCTGAGACAACACAGAGCATACATTGATCCGCTTGATTGCGGTCGGGGCGTATGAAGCGCGCTCACAAGCTGAGCACATTTTATACCCAGTAAGTCCTGGCTGCTATCAGCAGTAGGGTCATACCACTAATGCTGGAAACTCACTAATGTCTAGCTTTAACCCTTCAGATGCCACGATGAAAGGTGATTGCAGTACTAAAATGGTTAAAATAGCATTACGAGCTGAGGTACGTGCTCTCAAGTCGCCCAAGTGCAAGTAAAAAGGGCAAAGTGTGTTCACACAAAAAAATGTACACAAGGATGTGGTCCATCGCAAGCCCTTCTCCAAAAGGCAAACAACTAAGCATTAGCCAGGTTGTCACCAAGGAACCAGTGAAACAGGTTTAACATCACTGCTGAAGCAGGGATACCTGGGGCATGGCAGAGAGGTGAGGAGCCTATTGGCCACACACACCTCCCCTAGACCAGCAGGAGGGACACCCAGAAGGATTACCACACTCTGACTAATTCTAGTGGACATAAAAAGAACAGAAACTTGAGCTCAGTGACAAAAACATAAATAATAAATAAATGAATATGAACAGTCCTTTCGTGTGGCTGATCAGGACCTCTGTGGCGAGTTTGAAGGGTCCTGATCAGTCTTCAGGGTGGCCAGAGGGTCCCTACCTGCCTCAGTGCTGTCCAATCTTCTTTCTGCTTCTCTAGCCTTATTCTTCAGGCTAGAGAAGCAGAGCTCCAATAACACTGATCAATGTTGTGCTATAGCATTGTTCATTGTATGCATTTGAAAGATTGCTGGTTAAAGTTCCCTATGGGGACTAAAAATAGAGTTCCAATTTGTGTTAATACATTTAATTAAGCCCATCCCCTAATTAAAGTTTGAAACACCCATCTTTCTCCATTTTTTGAATGTAAACAAAAATAAACATAAATATGTGTGGTATCACCATGTGCGGAAATGTCCAAACTATTAAAATATAAGGAAGTTAATGAAACTGTACAGTGAAAGATGTAAATTTAAAAAATACCAGGATTGCTGATTTTTGCTCACTTCACATACCAGAGAAAAATGTATAAAAGGTGATGAAAAAGTCCCATCAAAATAAAAGTGGTACCGATACAAACTACCGATCACTGTGCAAAATATTAGCCCTTATACAGCCCTGTATATGGAAAAAGTATTACAAGGGTCAGATTAAAGGGGTACTCCAGGGAAGTAAAAGGGGTTATCCAACATAAGGTGATTTTAATATGTACCTGGCAGACAGTAATGGACATGCTTAGGAAGGATCTGTGCTTGTCTTGGGGCTAAATGGCTATGTTGTGAGATTACCATAAAATTATGGCTAGCTTTTTGTGAACTGGTATTTCCTGTTTCAGTTTTCTTTTTTTGACTACAAATCCCATAATTCCATTTTCCTCCCTCCCACACATCAGCCACCCCACCCATTGAAACATGAATTAGCTGCATTTATTCAAAAGACCTGTGGTTTTCAATCAGGGTGCCTACAGCTGTTGCATTAGTTGCAGATTGGTCTCTCTCCCACTAATCGATCCCACAACCCATTGAAGCAGACAGGCTTCCTGTCATCAGCTGACTAGTGATGTAAGGTCTCGGCCGTATTGCAACGTGGGAAAAATCTGAGACAACAGTCCTTTTGTATGCTGTTAAAAATAAATATTGGGGTGAAGAATTGTGAGAAAACTGTCACACACAGGTACAGACACTATATTATGAACTACACTAACTTTACAGCCCCTGTAGCCCCTGTAGCATAGTCAAATAAAACAAATTCCTAGAATATCCATAAAAATGCCCCAAAGACACCACAATACCTGTTCTGTGTCCACTGTAGGTATCCATGTGTTTTTTGCAGCTCCTTTGACCCATGTTGTCTCCTAAATAAAATGTTTTCCTTGTTTGCAGCACAGAGTACAACTCCCAGAAGTCAGTGCAGCTCTGTGTAATGGCTGCCAGACAATTGCTTTCAGTGTGCATGTTCACACTGCAGCTCACACACTGTACAGTTCTTTTCATCCTTACTCCAGCAATAAATCATGTTATGCTATGAATGGCAGCAGTTAGTGATGAGATCTACAGCAATCTTCACTCAGCTTCTCTCACTGCACACAGATAGATCTAGAGAGAGGGAGGAAGGCGCCTCATGTGCGGGATCAGTAGATCTTGTAGGTGGGGGTAGGGGACGGTAATTCCCAAGCCGCTTACCAAAGTTGGTTGTGCGCCCACACACAACAAGGTAAAGTGCAGAAGAGATATAGAAGAAGGTCCACTGCAGCCCTCCTGGGTGAGAGTAAAATCGAAACCGAATGACCAGGGAGTCAGGAGTTTGTCTGGCGCAGAGAGGAACCATCAGGCAGCCAAGTAAAATAGATGGATTTATTAGATTCATCTAATAAATCCATTGATTTTACTTGGCACACAGAGAGGAGAGGAGAGTGGAGGGGAGCTGTGGCTGTGAAGCCAGGAATCATGTGGTGCTGGTCTCTGGGTAAACCCCTCACTGACCTATCCCCCACCCTCCTGTCAAGACACAGTAGTTGGCTGGATGAGGTTTTCCTCACACTTCCTGCATGTAAGTGAAAACTGCTGTATATAGCTAATGAATGATATTTAGACAAATACATAGGTTGGTGAGAGGGAAAGGATGGGCTATGGGTTAAGTTCCCTAGAGTACCCCTTTAAGACAAGCATACTTTATTGAAAGTAAAAAATAAATAAGTAAATAATAAAAACAAATACATATAATAAGTTGTAATCTTATTGACCTACATAATAAAGTTAACAGGATAAAATAAACAATATCTCTTACAAAGTACAATTGGTCATGCACTAAAAAGCCCCCATATGGCCTTGTAGGTGGAACATTGAAAGAAATATGGTTATGAAAAGGCAAGGAGAAAAAAAAATCAAAAATGGAAAATCTCTGTGTCCTCTAAGGGTTAATGGTTAAAAAAAAGGGATAAGGATGTATACTGAGGTGCACTACAACAGGCTCATTCACTTTAATGGCCCGAACATAGTCAGTGAGTGCTACCTCCCACATATGCAGATTTTATGGGGCTAAGTAGCGTGGTCTGCTGTACTATTGAGTCCCACTAGATAAATGTATACACTTGACTACAATGGCTACATTTGGGTCTTTATTGTAGATGATAAGATCAATCCCCCCCCCCCCCCCTCAGGGACTAGTTCCCTATACTAGGGTTTCCCTTTTAAAATATCACTTTTGTTATCACTTGTATGCCCAAAATGTGCAAGCAAATAATACAAAAAAGTGTATTAAAAACACAAATCAGGGATGGAATTATTGTCCATCTAGACTGGGTACATCACTCATAGGGATATTTACAATGGGCTATTTCTCATTTTGTATACACTTATTTTGGACAAGAAATCTTGTCCTCTATAATTTGTCCATTTAAAATCCTTCTCTGTTTCTAATCCTGTTTGCAGTCTAAAATGCTAAACACCCTAGCATCCCTCTGACGTTTCGCCGATCGCAACTGGCTTTATCAAGATATAGGATACTATTACTTTAGTATCCTACACCTTGATGTTCTGGCCTCTCACTCTCCCTAGGCAGTATATGTTGGGGGATGTTTTGGCAGAAGAGGTTGGATTTTAACTGCCCAAACCTTTTATTATTGGGGAGATAAGCTGATGTCTTGACACATACATGTTTGGCTAAATGTGTATAGGGAATTGGCAAAGATAGCTGTTGGCGGACAGTTATCTTATGTATATGATTGAAAATGGCTTCATGGCTACATAGCCGAAACATTGCATTTTTGGATGGTTTAGATGAAATGAAAAAGCTACACGTTTTTTTAAACATATTTTTAAATGCTGCTGCTGTTTTCTCCCTGCTGCTATGTTATTCATATGGCTAGCTTAAACCCCTTAACCCCTTAAGGACCAAGCCCATTTTGACCTTAGGGACCAGGCCAATTTTATTTTTGCGTTTTTGTTTTTTCCTCCTCCATAACTCTTTTATATTTCCATCTACAGACTCATATAAGGGCTTGTTGTTTGCATGACCAATTGTACTTTGTAATGAAACCTCTCATTATACTAAAAAATTTATGGCAAACCGAAAGAAATATTTTTTTAGGGAGGAAATTGAAAACCACAATTTTGCACATTTTGTAAGGCTTCGTTTTCACACTGTTTACTTTACGATAAAAAATGACATGTGTTCTTTATTCTGTGGGTCAATACAATTAAAATGATACCCATGGGTAGAGACTTTTCTATTTTTGTACCACTTAAAAAAAATCTCAAACTTTTTGTGCAAAATCAGTAATAAAAAATCGCCCTATTTTGAGCACCTACAACTTTTTCATTTTTCTGTATATGGGGTGGTATGAGGGCTCCTTTTTTGCTCCATCATGTGTAATCTGTGTACTTGAAACCCCATTTGCATATATAAAACTTTTAGATCCCTTTTTATTAAAAAAATGTGGAAAAAAATTGGACAAAGAAGCAGCATTTTTTGACATTTAATTTTTTTTTACGTTTACACTGTTTATCGTACGGGATCATTAACATAAAATTTTGATAGTTCGGACATTTACGCACGTGGCGATACCAAATATGTTTATGAAATTTTTTTTTACGCTTTTGGGGGTAAAATGGGAAAAAGGGACAATTTTCGTTTTTATTGGTGGAAGGGATTTTTTTTTACATTTTACACTTTTTATGTCCCCATAGGGGACTATGAATACTGTTCAGTGATATACATAAGGCATAGCACTGATCAGTATTATTGGCTATCTTCTGCTCTGCTCTGCTCAATCTCAGACCAGAGCAGAAGATAGCGAGGAGACGGCTGGAGGCAGGCGAGGGGACCTCCGGCCACCATTAAAGAGGATTGGATCCCCGCGGCAGTGATGCGGGTGATCCGATCATCTATTTTAACATGTACATTGCCGCAGATGCCGTGATCTGTATTGATCATAGCATCTGAGGGGTTAATGGTGGACATCCGCGCGATCACGGATGTTGGCCATTACTGGCGGGTCCCTGGCTGATGATAGCAGCCAGGACCTGCAGTGTATGACGTGAACACCGCTCCGATGCTTGTGGTCATACACAAGGCGTAAATATACATTCTGGTTGCGCTAAGAACCAACGCACCAAGACGTACATTTACGTCCGTGGTCGTTAAGGGGTTAAGGACACAGGCAATTTTTATTATTTTAGTTTTTTCTTCCTTGCTTTCTAAGAGCCATAACTCTTTTATATTTCCAACCACAGACCCATGAGACCCATAAGGGTGATCTGCAGTTTTTATTGGTACTCCTTTTGCGTATATGTGAATTTTTAATAGCTTTTTATTTAAAAAAAAATTTTGAATGTGATGTGACATTCAAAAAAAAAAAGCTGCAATTTTGGACTTTTTTTTTTTTTTTTACATTTAAACCCTTCACCATATGGGATCATTCACATTATATTTTGATAGTTCAGACATTTATGCACGTGCCAATACAAATTATGTGTATTTATTTATTTTTTTAACGCTTTTTGTGGTAAAATAGGTAAATTATGGGCTGCTGGGACCTGTCGTGCATGAAGCGAGCAGCGCAGCTTCTGTGGTGGCTTCATGTAAAGGACGTAAATATACATCCTGGTGCGTTAAGTACCAGGGCACCAGGGTGTATATTTATGTCCTATGTCATTAAAGGATAACTGTGACGCAACACTTTTCACTTCCCCTTTGCCCAGGCTGCCAAAAAAAACCCTTTAACTTACCTTCCTACGTTGCCCCGTTGCACCAATATCGGGGTCCTGTTTCTCTAGTGCTGGTCTGCTTCCTGCTTCTTGGGTTCAGTGACTCATACTGGGCTTAGCATATCACCGTTCACAGTGATGTCCCGCCTCGGCTGGTGAGCAGGGAGAAGGTGGGAGGAGGGACATCGCTGCAGCCGGCGATACGCCGAGCACAGTATGAGTCACCGAGCCCAAGAAGCAGACCAGCACCGGAGGAATGGGACCCTGAAATCAGCCCAACAGGGAACGTAGGAAGGTGAGTTAAAGTTTATTTTTTATTTTTTTTGCAGCCCGGGCATAGGGGAAGTGAAAAATGTTGCGCCACAGTTCTCCTTTATGGGGTTAAAATAAGATAAATGTCTTTGTTTGAAGTGTCTGAAATGAACTGGAAGAAATGGGGTTGCAGAGGGTCGTAAGTGGTGAAGGACTTTAGGTATCTACCCCTTTCATCTTCATATATAACCCTATATATCTCAATTTTTTTCAAATAATCAGAATTCTATATACCATATGCTAAGATGTAAAGATGTAAACGCTAATAAAGTTAGATTTAATTGTTCTTGGGCTATATCTTTATGGTGACTACATCTGCTTGGACTCTTCCAGCTGTCTTCTGGTGTTTGTACTCAACCCTGGCTGGTTCATCATGTATCCTGTCATAATAATTGAATTGCTCTTGTTTAAGAACAAAACAAATGGGCAGCTGTGCAAGATTTAATTCCATTAATAACAATATATTGCTTATTCAATTCCCTCATATTTTATGTGAAGTTACTACAAAATATGGTCAGATATTTTTTTTTTTTTTTTTTAAATACTCATTCTGGCAAGTTACTCAAAATTAGCTGTAGCCTTACATTTCAGTCCACTATCCTAACAAACCAAAAAAGTTTTCTTAAAGGAACACTCCAGAAATAAAAGAAGATATTCTCCAATTATTGGTGCTTAACGGACCGTACTAACAAATAGATGCAAAGGGAGAATGAAAGAAAAAGGACAAGTGGGATCCTTTTGCATCTGTTTATATCCTTTATTTGTTTTTGTGTGTTTCCTTCTGGCTACTTCCTGGTTGCTCACACGGATGTAAATGGATGACATTAACCCCTTGGGGACAGAGGGTTTTCCAGTTTTTGCACTTTTGTTTTTTTTTTTCCTCCTTACATTTTAAAAATCATAACCCTTTCAATTTTGCAGCTAAAAATCCATATGATGGCTTATTTTTTGCGCCACCAATTCTTCTTTGTAATGACATCATTCATTTTACCCAAAAATCTATGGCAAAATGGGAAAAAAATCATTGTGTGACAAAATTGAAGAAAAAAACGCCATTTTGTTACTTTTGGGGGCTTCCGTTTCTACACAGTACATTTTTCAGTACAATTGACACCTTATCTTTATACTGTAGGTCCATACGATTAAAATGATACCCTACTTATATAGGTTTGATTTTGTTGTACTTCTGGAAAAAATCATAACTACATGCAGGAAAATGTATACGTTTAAAATGGTCATCTTCTGACCCCTATAACTTTCCTCATACAGAGGGGTATGATGACTAATTTTTTGCACCATGATCTGGTTTTTAGCGGTATCATTTTTTTATTGATCGGACTTTTTGATCGCTTTTTATTCATTTTTTAATTATATAAAAAGTGACCAAAAATACGCTATTTTGGACTGTGGAATTTTTTTGCGCATACGCCATTGACCGTGCGATTTAATTAATTATATGTTTTTATAATTTGGACATTTCCACACGCGGTGATACTACATATGTTTATTTTTATTTACACAGTTTTTTTAAATGGGGAAAGGGGGTGATTCAAATTTTTATTTGGGAAGGGGTTAAATGATCTTTATTCACTTTTTTTTCATAGGGGGCTAAAACACTGCACACACTGATCTTTTACATTGATCAATGGTTTCTCATAGGAAACCATTGATCAAAGATTCTGCCACTTGACTGCTCATGCCTGGATCTTAGGCACTGAGGAGTCATTTGGTGATCGGACACCCGGAGGCAGGTAAGGGGACCCTCCTCGTGTCCTACAGCGGTTCGTTATGCTGCGATTTTGCCGTGGCGATCCCGGACAGCACCCTGAGCTTACTTTCACTTAAGATGCGGCGTTCAACTTTGAACACTGCTTCTAAAGGGTTAATAGCACGCGGCACTGCGATCAGTGTCTCACGCTATTAGCCACAGGTCCCGGCCACGCTGTGGCCACGCGTTATAGAATGGGAGGTACAGGTATGCCCTGAGTCCTTAAGGGGTTGATTGTTCCATGTATTATATTTCTGTTTCCTTCTGGGCCAGTATCCTGATCACACAGAGGAGTGTGCCCACTAGCTAGAAGTCTATTTGGCTTTAGTATTGATGTCCCTCCATATTTGGAGTGGGGTGTCTTGTTTTAGGGTTCTGTGTGCAGTGTGAACAGTGTTTTATGTTTCCTGACCTGTTTAGTATTTTACATTCAGTTCATCTGTTCATTCCCTGCATCTCCTGACTTCTGCTATATACTTAATCCATATCTAGACTTGTTCATTTATTCATATCTGCTGTTTATCTTGATTCCGGTTTCGAACTGCATGTTAGTACACTATATCCTGCCCTGTTTGTATATTTATATCATGTCTGGTTTATCTGGTTATTTCTAGCCATGTAATTGTTTACATCCCAGCTTAGTTGCAAATACCTTGAACTCTTAGATATGTTATGTGGTCCCCAATCTGACACCAGTCCAATACATGCTCTACTGTGTACAGAATGCCAGTGTTCGATTTTCTGCGATCTACAAGATTATAAAATCAGCTGATAAATTCTTCCTGGCTTTTAGACCTTCCACTCCCACCAAACTCTGCCCTCCCTGTTCCTCTATATGTCCCTTAATGTACAGAGGACTGCTGAAGATTTAAATTCTGCTTAACTTAAGGGACCAGGAGAGTAGTGATAGAGTATGCAAGTCCATACCATAATTAGCTCCACAGTTGTATAACTCTTCTGACTTGCACTGCCTTTCCTTGCTATTGCTGTGAGCAAAAAGTCCAGTGTATTCTATGAAATGAAGCTTGAATTCTCTTCCAACAGGGAGAAACCGATCTGAAGAAGAGAGGCTGAAGCTGCATCACATAAAAATAATCCGGAGACAATAGTGCGGATTAGGGGATAGAAGTTCTATGTCATTGATCTATTTATTACTTCACTTAGGGCTCAGAACAATTGCTGTCTCATAAGACTCTTGAAACTCAGAGGCATAATGGGAATTGTAGGCTGTATTTGGATAATCATTATATGGATAATAAAACACTATAAAGTGTACCCACCATTACAAAAAACTTTTGACATGTCAAAATTTTTTATTGGTCATGGTCTGAGTGACCAATAACTTGAATAAGCAAGGATTCTGTGCCTATGTAAGCGAAATCGTCTCAATCACATGACACTGCACTTGGGGAAAATGCTCTATGTGCACACCTCTGACTCGTTGTAGTGATCTGTTAGGATCTAAAAACTCAGACCCTGACCAATTAAAACTATTGATATACTGTATTTCTATGACATATCCAAAGTTTTTTGTCCTGACATATCCCATTTTAAAGGGGTATTCCTGGATTTTTTTTTATTTGACTATGCTACAGGGGCTGTAAAGTTAGTGTAGTTCATAATATAGCGTATGTACCTGTGCGTGATGTGGTCTCGCAATTCTTCTGTGATTCTGCTTCTGTGTTTCTGTGGTTAGAAAACACTGATCTTTTGAATGGAATTCAGCTAATTTGTGTTTCAATGGGTGGGGTGGCTGATGTGTGGAAGGGAGGAAAGTGACCTTACACTTGCAAGCACAGAACTATGGGATGTGAAGTTTAACAGATCGAACTCCAACAGGAAAAATACAGGTCACAAAAAGTTAGCCACATCTATGGTAATCTCACAGCACAGCCATTTAGCCCCAGACAAGTACAGATCCTTCCTAAGCATGTCCATTACTGTCTGGCAGGTACGTACCACCCAGTACACGTAAAAATAAAAAAGTTATAGGGGTCAGAAGACGACAATTTTAAACGTATACATTTTCCTGCATGTAGTTATGATTTTTTTCAGAAGTGTGACAAAATCAAACCTATATAAATTGGGTATGATTTTAATCGTGTGGACCTACAGAATAAGGATAAGGTGTCATTTTTACTGAAAAATGAACTGCGTAGAAACGAAAGCCCCCAAAGTTACAAAATTGCATTTTTTCTTCAATTTTGTCGCATGATAACTTTTTTTTCCTTTTTGCCTTAAATTTTTGGTAAAATGACTAATGTCATTACAAAGTACAATTGTAAAAAATTAGCCATCATATGGATTTTTAGGTGCAAAATTGAAAGAATTATGATTTTTTAAAAGTAAGGAGGAAAAAAACTAAAGTGCAAAAACTGAGTCCTTAACCCCTTAAGGACCACGGGTTTTTCCGTTTTTGCCCTTTTGTTTTTTCCTCCTCACATTTTAAAAATCATAACCCTTTCAATTTTGCATCTAAAAATCCATATGATGGCTTATTTTTTGCGCCACTAATTCTACTTTGCAGTGACATCAGTCATTTTACCCAAAAATCTATGGCTAAACGGAAAAAAAAATCACTGTGAGACAAAATTTAAGAAAAAACTTCATTTTGTTAGTTTTGGGGGCTTCCGTTTCTAAGCAGTAAATTTTTTGGTAAAAATGACACCTTATCTTTATCTGTAGGTCCATACGATTAAAATGATACCCTATTTATATAGGTTTGATTTTGTCGTACTTCTGGAAAAAATCATAACTACATGCAGGAAAATTTCTACGTTTAACATTGTCATCTTCTTACCCCTATAACTTATTGCGTATGGGGTGGTATGAGGGCTAATTTTTTGCACCCTGAAGATTTTAGTGGTACAATTTTTGTATTGATCAGACTCTTTACATGTACGTCATTGACCGTGCATTTTAAATAATGATATATTTTTATAGTTCGGACATTTACTCACGCGGTGATACCACATATGTTTATATTTATTTTTATTTACATGCTTTTTTTATGGGAAAAGGGGGGTGATTTTGAATTGTATTAGGGAAAGGGTTAAATCACATCCATAAACTTTTTTTTACACTTTTTTTTTTTGCAGTGTTATAGCTCCCATAGGGGGCTATAACACTGCACACACTGATCTTATACACTGATCACTGCAAAGCCATAGCTTTGCATTGGTCAGTGTTATTGGCGGTTGATTGCTCAAGCCTGCATCTCAGGCTTGGAGCAATCAATCGCCGAACGGATGCGCCGGAGGAAGGTAAGAGGACTTCCGCTCGCGTCCTAGCTGATCGGGACACCACATTTTCACTGCGGTGGTCCCGATCAGCCTCGCTAAGCAGCCGGGAAGCTTTTACTTTCGTTTTAGACGCGGCGTTCAACTTTGAACGCCGCGTCTAAATGGTTAATAGTGCACGGCCCCGCGATCACTGCCACGCGCTATTAGCCCCGGTACCAGATAATGGTGACCCCGTGTTATATCGCTGGAGCCGGCCAAATATACGTAAATATAAAGGGGTATTCCAGGAATTTTTTTTATTTGACTATGCTACAGGGGCTGTAATGTTGGTGTAGTTCATAATATAGTGTCTGTACCTGTGTGTGACGATTTTCTCACAATTCTTCTGTGATTTTCACCCCACTATTTATTTTTACCAGCATACAAAATGACTGTTGTCTCAGAATTTTCCCAGGTTGCAATGCGGCCGAGACCTGACTCACTAGTCAGCTGATGACAGGGAGCCTGTCTGCTTCAATGGGTGGAGGGATCGCTCAGTGGGAGAGAGATCAATCTGCAACTAATGCAACAGCTGTGGGCACCCTGATTGAAAAACACAGGTCTTTTGAATGGATGCAGCTCATTTATGTTTCAATGTGTGGGGCGGCTGATGTTTGGGAAGGAGGAAAATGGAATTCTGGGATTTGTAGTAAAAAAAAAGAAAAGTCAAACAGGAAATACAAGTTCACAAAAAGCTAGCCACAGTGTTATGGTAATATCACAACAAAGTCATTTAGCCCCAAGACAAGTGCAGATCCTTCCAAAGCATGTCCATTACTGTCTGCCAGGTACGTACTAAAATCACATTATGATGGATAACCCCTTTAAGGGGTTCATAGTATCATTAAAATAACAAGATCAGACTCTTCAGCTGAGTTTTTTTGCACCTTTCGCTTTAGGCTTAGAAATTAAGGAGGAGAAGTGTTGACTGCATTTATATCTGACAGATTTTATTAGGGCTGTAACATAATGTAAACTCAGGACAGACTTCTGGCTGCACACACTGAAAAAAGACACACTGGGATGTTCACTGCGCAGATAAACTGTGTTACAGAACCTATGCCTCAGTAACAGGGCTGTTAGCCACAAGCGGCCATTAGGGAAGGCACTCATAAGTCATAGCCCTTATTTCTACCCCTGCAGCACATGTGGTTTGCAAATGATTCAGTGTTAAAAAGTCTCTGTGGGTGCTAATATGGAAGAAGTAAGCCAGGGGGATGAAAACACAGGTCTGCATCATAACAGATGTGCTATTGTGTACACATTCGGAAATAGGAGACTCATTCAAAAGTAACACATTTGTTTAGAGAAAGTCACTAAGTTTAGCTGAAGTTGCTAAACAACCCAACAAAAAGCTTTTCTTAAGTCAAACAGTGCTCAACCAAATGTGACTGCTGTGTAAAGGTCCTCCAGCCTGCAGCATATTCAGACCTTTCCAAACATTCGTTGGCTCCATATATAAAAATTCAGTTTTTATAATTTTATAAAGTTACTACTGATCCCAAAATAACCACTCCATATATATATATATATATATATATATATATATATATATATATATATATATGTGTGTGTGTGTGTGTCCACTCAGGTAGCAACACTGATTGACAACCAATTTCACATGCTGTTGTGAAAATGGAACAGACAACAGGTGGAAATTATAGGCAATTAGCAAGACACACCAAATAAAGGAGTGGTTCTGCAGTTGGTGACCACAGACTACTTCTCAGTTCCTATGCTTCCTGGCTGATGTTTTGGTCACTTTTGAATGCTGGCGGTGCTTTCACTCTAGTGGTAGCATGAGACGGAGTCTACAACCCACACAAGTGGCTCAGGTAGTGCAGCTCATCCAGGATGGCACATCAATGCAAGCTGTGGCAAGAAAGTTTGCTGTGTCTGTCAGCGTAGTGTCCAGAGCATGGAGGCGCGACCAGGAGACAGGCCAGTACATCAGGAGATGTGGAGGAGGCCGTAGGAGGGCAACAACCCAGCATCAGGACCGCTACCTCCAACTTTGTGCAAGGAGGACCAGGAGGAGCACTGCCCGAGCCCTGCAAAATGACCTCCAGCAGGCCACAAATGTGCATGTGTCCACTCAAACGGTCAGAAACTGACTCCATGAGGGTGGTATGAGGGCAAAATTCACCACTGGCGCCCTGTGCGCTTCACAGAATAAAGCAGGTTCACACTGAGCACATGTGACAGACATGACAGAGTTTGGAGACGTCATGGAGAACGTTCTGCTGCCCGCAATATCCTCCAGCACGACCGGTTTGGAATAGGGTCTGTAATGGTGTGGGGTGGCATTTCTTTTGGGGACCACACAGCCCTTCATGTGCTTGCCAGAGGTAGCCTGACTGCCATTAGGTACCAAGATGAGATCCTCAGACCCCTTGTGAGACTATATGTTGGTGTTGTTAACCCTGGGTTCCTCCTAATGTGAGACAATGCTAGACCTCATGTGGCTGGAGTGTGTCAGCAGTTCCTGCAAGAGGAAGGCATTGATGCTATGGACTGGCTCGCCCGTTCCCTGACCTGAATCCGATTGAGCACATTTGGGACATCATGTTTCGCTCCATCCACCAACTCCATGTTGCACCACAAACTGTCCAGGAGTTGGCGGTTGCTTTAGTCCAGGTCTGGGAGGACATCCCTCAGGAGACCACCTCATCAGGAGCATGCCCAGGATTTGTAGGGAGGTCATACTGGCACGTGGAGGCCACACACACTACTGAGCCTCATTGTGACTTGTTTTAAGGACATTACATCAAAGTTGGATCAGCCTGTAGTGCGGTTTCCACTTTGATTTTGAGTGTGACTCCATATCCAGACCTCCATGAGTTGATAAATTTGATTTCCATTGATAATTTTTGTGATTTTGTTGTCAGCACATTCAACTATGTAAAGACGAAAGTATTTCATACACTTAGTTCATTCATTCAGATCTAGGATGTGTCATCTTAGTGTTCCCTTTATTTTTTTCTAGCAGTGTATTTAACATAGCAAAGCTGAATCTGACTGGTTAATAAAAAACTGGTAAGTCAGAAATGGCAAATAAGAAAAGTTGATTTGATAAAATTTAAAGGAGAAGTCTCATGCTCAATATTACAAAAAAGGTATACCCTATTTTCGGATAGGGAAACATTTTTAGATTGTCTGTATGCAGCCCCGGCTCGACCCCCCCCCCCCCCCAGAGCGGGCCACTACAACCCCTTCCAAAGCAGGGGCCTCCATGTCATCTACATATATTTCTATGGGAAAGCCGAAGATTGCAGAACAGCTGTCCCATAGAGATATATTGAAGGGGTGTGCCACCCCTTTTGGCCGGGGGTTGTGATGCTCGGTTTTGGGGTAGGGCCGGGGCTCCGTACAGACAATTGCGGGGGCCAATGCGGTCGGACCCACACAATCTAAAATTTAGCCCCTATCCGCAGGAGTTTTTAAGTAACATTGAGCATGAGACTTCTCCTTTCATAGCCATAGTAGGAAAATGTATATGATGCAGGGTTCCTTACTTTGTTGTTCTTTAAAAAGAATGTGTCATAACAAAATTACCTATAATTTAAATCTAATTTTTATGTTAAACATATTGTAAAATAACGTTTTTTTTCTTGCTGTGCATTCCCTATCCGTATAATAGAATAAACTCGAAATCTTGCAAATTTGAGTATTGTAACTAAGCCAATAACAGTCCCTTAGCTGATAGCTGCTTGAAGAGTTATGAAATCATGTTTTCCTTCTAAGCTCATGTCATAGAGACCAGGCTGAGCTCTAGCATGCACACCTTTTCCCTTTAAAGCATTCTCTGCAATACATGATTGACATATAGGGCTCAGCTGGAAGCCAAGCTGGGAAGGAGCATGCATGCTGCTGCTCAATAACTCTTTACAATTCTTGAGCTTAGAAGGAAAGCATTGTTTTATATCACAGCAAACAGTTATCAGCTAAGAGACAGATAAAAGTTGTCTTATCTCTGCGCCAGTTATCTGTATATGTGTGCAGCATGAGATAGTGCTGATAGATTCCCTTTAAATGGTCACTGTCATTACAATGATGTTTGTTATGTCATAAAGACATATTAAAAGTTTGTATTGGTCCCTGTGTTTAGTCTCTGACCAATCACTACTACAAGCCAGGAGAAATAAGTGCTTAGTGTGTTCTCTCCTGGCTCTGTGTCACATTACCAAGTCTCATATGCAAGCCTTTGGCACCTCATCCCTCACATCAACACAGAGTGGGAAGAGAAGCTCACACTCTAGTGTTCCCTAGGACATGTAAAAAGTTCAAGTTCTGGAATGGAGAATGTAATAGAAAGAGTTAGGGGATATCCCAAAATGATCACTTATCTAGTAGATAGGCGATGGTATCTGATAATTGGGGGGTTAACCACTGGGACCCTGAATTAACAGCTGCTATGATGGCAGTCCCAATAGCAAGAGAGTGGAGCAGCAATGACACATGCTTCATGTATTTAGAGGACAAGGGACCTTGTTCATGTAATCAGAAGGGGTCCCAGCTGTCAGACCACCACACCGGATACTGTGAATAGGTGATCATTTATCATCTTTAGATAACCCTTTAACCCCTTGAGGACACAGCTGATTTATTTTTTGCATTTAAGTTTTTTCCTTCTCACATTTTAAGAGACATAACTTTGAAAATTTTCTATCCAGAGATTCGTATGAGGGCTTTTTTTTTTGCGCGGATTATTGTACTTTGTAACTTTAATTTTACCATAAAATATACAGAGTAACTAAAAAAAATATTATTTAGGGAAAAACGAAAATTGCAATTTTGCTACTTTTGGGGGTTTAGTTTTTATGATATCCAAGGTTACACACTTTTCTATTATTGTACTGCTTTTAAAAAAGTTTTTATCTTTTTTTTATGAACTAAGTAAGTTGAAAACTGTAGGTTAATTGGTACCTTTTGGGCATATATAACTTTTTTCTTCCATTTTTTCTGGGATGTGATGTGACTGAAAATCAGCAATTTTGTACTTTGATATATATATTTTTTTAAATCTACGGGATCATTAACATTATATTTAAATAGTTCTGACATTTCCACGCGCAGTGATACCAAATATGTTTATTTATTTATTTATCTTTTTTACATTGTTTAATGGGAAGATTGGGTGATTACATTTTTTGGGGGGGAGGAGGTTATTCACTTTTTACAAAACTTATTGATGACTGTTTTTTTTCCCATTTTTTTAAGGGCTTTTTCACTATAAGGTGGTTTTAGTACTTACCTGCCAGGCAGTAATGAACATGCTTAGGAAGGATCTGTGCTCGTCTTTGGGCTAAATGGATATGTTGTGAGATTACCATAACACTGTGGGTATTTTTTGGAAACTGGCTATTTCCTGTTGGAGTTCCCTTCTTCAACTACAAGTTCCATAATTCCTTGTTTATAAGTGTAAGGTCACTTTTCTCTCTCCCACACATCAGCCATCCCACCCATTGAAACACAAATGAGCTTCATTCCATGCAAAAGTCTAGTGTTTTCTAACCAGGGTGCCTCCAACTGTTGCAAAAATACAATTGCAGAATGATCTCTCTCTCAGCCCGTGGTCACTCCACCCATTGTAGCAGGACAAGCTTTCTGTCATCACCTGATTAGTGATGTAATGTTTTGGGCCACACCGCAACCTGAGAAAACCTGAGACGACACTCATTTTGTATGCTGTTAAAACTAAACTTTGGGGCAAAAGTCAGAGAAGAATTGAGACCACCATCACACACAGGTACAGACACTATATTATAAACTACACAAACTTTACAGCCCCTGTAGCATAGTCAAATAAAAAAAATCCTGGAATACCTCTTTAAGTCTCCGCAATGGAATATTTTGTAACAATCTATTGACTGCTTTTACTGTCCAGTGTTATGCATTGGCATAGCACTGATCCGTAATATCTGAAATTCACTTGTATAATCTACGAAAAGGCAGACCAAATCTGTGGATGATAGTAGATCCACGTTAAGCAGAGCTCCGGCCACCATCTTGACTCATCGGACCACCACAATTGTGCTGAGAGTGGTTCAAGGAGTCTCTCAAAGTGAATCTTTGATGCAGTGAGCGGTATTAATTACAGCATTTATAGGTTAAATGGTGGACATCCCCATGATTGCTGATGTCCACCTTTATGCATGAAGTCCTGGCTGCTGAAAACAGAAGCTGGCTTGTTGCAATTACCAGAACCCTGCGACATTCATGTACGTCCCTGTGCACTAAGTATCAGGGCACAGCGATGTACATGTACGTCACACGTCCTCTTAGGGTTAAGCCATTACATGTGCTGTGTTTTATGAATTTTTAATGAATGGATAATTGTCCATGTACTCCATTGCCACAATAAGCCACCCAGGGCTCCAGGGTAGAGATGAGCAGATTTTTTGAAAATTCTATTCGGCTGATTCGCCAAATTAAAAAAATAAAAATCAATTTGATCCGAATAAATTCTCGGCAAATTTTTATTAGTTATGTATTTTAATGATGTGTTTAATAAAGTGTGTATTTCACATTTTTTCTAAATTAATTTTTTTTATTTTTTTTGGTAGTACCACTACTCCCGGCATGGAACAGACTGTTTCATGATGGGAGTAGTAGTACCTGTGCTAATAGACAGATCGCCCTGGGTGTCACTCCTGATGCCCGCTGCGATCATCCTGTATAATGTATAGATGCGGGCGGCTTTCTCGCATCTAGATAGGACGATCGCATCGGGTGTCAGGAGTGACACCTGCTGTGATCTGTCCTTAACTGTGTAATGGAGCTGGATGTGGATCCTCTAACCTGTGTGGCTGATGACACGGACTGTATAGTGGAGCAGAGTTTAAGGTCCTGCTGGTCTTTACCAGAGCCCGCCGCAAGGCAGGATGGGCTTGCTGCGGCAGGCGACACCCGGCACAGACCGAACAGGAATGAACGAAGTCAACGACATCTTGTCTTAGAGTTGGCCACCAAAACTGTCGAGAGATGAGCTGCAAGGACTTACATACCAGCATGACCGGCCAACAGAGAGGAATGACCCCATTTCAAGATTCGGAGTCTTAGGCGGTAATGTAAGCCTTCCCAGGAGGCAGGTGCTGAAGTCTTGCTGGTGCAGCGAAAATGAGACGATCAGGAGGTACAATATGCTGAGAGTGTGATTCTTGGTCCTGTACCTCAGGGGATCTACATTCTTCTCTGCTGGACGGAAGTGAATAAAAAAGTCAAATCTGGAGAAGACAAGAGACCAGCAAGCCTGTCGAGGGTTGAGACGATGGGCAGTCTGTAGACATAGCAAGTTCTTGTGGTCATTATAAATGGTAAGTGGTTGTACAGCACCCTCCAAGAGATGACGCCATTCTTCCAAGGCCAACTTAAAAGCCAAGAGCTCACGATCTCCAGTTGTAAAATTTCTCTCCGCAGAAGAAGAAACCGCAGGTTGCAGTTTTCCCTTTGGATGATTTTTGTGTCAAAACAGCACCTGCACCAACAGAAGAAGCATCCACTTCCAAAATAAATGGCTTGCCTGGATCTGGTCCTGACAACACAGGAGCAGAAGCAAAGGTTGATTTTAACTGAACGCTTCTTTGGCCTCAGGAGTCCAGACCTTCAGATTAGCAGTTTTCTTGGTAAGAGAGACAATGGGGGCAACCACGGTGGAATAGTGTGGAATAAATTGCCAATGATAATTGGCGAAGCCTCGGAAGTGCTGAATCGCTTTTGTAGCCCTTCCAGTTAGGAGACCGATGACGAAGGCCACCTTTGCTTATTCCGTAGGAAACTGTTCCGCCATGAATTATATGTGCATGGAGCACTGAGTCACAAAACCACAACAGGACTTGGGATCCCCCACATATTTCTCTGGAAGAGACAAGCAGAGTTTTGTTCTGGAGGAGACGGCAGCTGCGGGAGGCTGTGGTTGTGACAGTTGCTGCTGAGCAGTTAGCAACTGCTGCATCATGGCGCATAACTTGCTCAACTGCTGTGCCTGCTGGGCCAACTGCTGTCACTGGAGCGCCACGATAGAAGCGAGATCCGGACTATCAGGCACAATAACCCCAGTGGGATCCATCGCCGGATCTTGCTGTAACGGAGCTGAATTTGGATCCTCTAACCTGTGTGACTGATGACATGGACCTATCGGGGAACGGAGTCTAAGGTGCCGCTGGTCTTCACCAGAGCCCGCCGCAAGGCAGGATGGACTTGCTGTGGCAGGTGACACCCAGGTCGCTACCCCCGACACGGCTCAACCACACAGGTAGGTGGGCAAGGCGAGGTACTAGAGGATAAGGCAGTAGTGAAGTCAAACATAGCAGAAGGTCAAGGCAGGTGGCAAAGGTGTGGAGTCAAATAATGTAGTGGGAAGGTCTGGATACACGAGTAAGGCAAATAGGCAATATGGAATGCTTAATCTCAGGCTAGGGGCACTGAAGATCCGGCAGGGAAGTGTGGGAGGTGCAGGGACTTATAATGTGGTGTCAGGCGCAAACACTAATTATGGGCGCATTGGCCCTTTAAATTTCATAGCTCTGGTGCGCACGCCCTAGGAGATGGGGACGCACGCACCGGAGCTGAGATACAGAGGCAGCGGAGTGGGGTGAGTGACGGGCTGGGATTTACATGCGAGCGCATCCCGCAATGCGAATCCCAGCCCCGCCGGCAGACGGGGACCCCGGGACACTGCGCAACTTTTGTAATCCCTAAAAAAACAGTGCCACAAATCTCGACACCTGGTTTTAAGATAGTTTTTTCCCTTTGATAACGCCCATAAAAAAGTAGAGCAAATCATTACTAGAATTTAGGAATTACATTGGCTCCATCAGTAAAGCCCCCCAACAAAACACAATAATACACAACCCTGGATGAGTTCAAAGGGTTTCCACCGTTGTGGATCTTGTAGCAGTTGTACATTTACCACTGGTCCAAGAAAAACCATGGAAATACACTCCCAATCGAATGGCCTTAAGTGGCAGATTGAGGATTGTATTACATGTAATAGAAAAGGAGTACTTTATATTTTATAAAAAAACAATATGTGGGAAGAACTAAGAGACCTTTGAAGGGTGGCAGAACATATCAATAATATTAGAAAAGGAGAGCAAAAACATCCATTATCTATGCATTAGATCCACAAAAAAGATCCATCAAATTTACAATTTATTGGTTTTCAGGTGGTGAGGAAGAATTGGAGGGGTGGTAGCTATATGATCAAGATGTCGAAGGCAGAGAGTAAGAGGATTTATGAATTGATACATTGGAACCTAAGGGTCTTAATTCCAGTTTTGAATTGTTTGGTTTTCTCTGAGGGGTTTGGTTCTAGATCAGCGCACAGTTATTTATGCGGCGACGTGGCTGGTCTGGACCCAAGCCTTTAGGTATCTTCTGGAATGCTAATTTACTTATTTTATCCTATTTGTATTATTATTATTATTTTTACTATTATTATTTATATTTTTATTTATTTTCTATTTTTATTATTTATTTATTTTATTTTTATTTATTTTATTTTTTATTTATTTTTTATCCTTTCATTTTTTCTCATTTTTTCCTATTTTTTCTTATTTTAATTTTAATATTTTTTTATATTTATTTTCTATATTTTTCTATATTTTTTATATTTATTTTTATTATTTTTTATATTTTTATTTAATTATTTATTTATTCTTTATTATTTTTCTTTATGGTTTAGTGAGCCAAGCGAAATATTCAAATATATGTATTGCATTGTTTCATTTTATTTTATTTGGAGTTGGTTGTTTGATTTTATGGATTTACCAGTGTGAACTAGATCTGAACATCTTCCATGTTTTGCTATGTTAGGAAAATCCATCTCCCTGTTGTCCATTCCACAGGTTTTGTTTACTGCAATCTAATGAGAAACAAATGTGGACCGGCTATTTAAATATCCTGTGTTATCCCATACACTTTTATCTTTTATCTACTGAAGCAAGGGTCGCACGATCATGTCAAGTACCCTGAAATGCGTCTAGAGTTTATGTATTTATATAAATATAGCACCATCGGCACCTGTTTGGATCATCCAGGACTTACCTACAGTTAGAGCTTGCATTGGCTCTTGACATCACCCGCCACAATTGAGACCACAAGAGAGACATCGTGCTCCTGCCGGCGCCTTAGGTTGACCGCTTCCCCTGAGACCTGGGAAACACAGCACCGACATCTAATAACGGTTGCCTCCGTGAAGGTTCTCCCAGTGTCAAGCAAGTTTTATTCGCAGCTAGTACACCAGGACCGTCGCAGCACACGACAAGCTGTAGTACACTGGTGAGTGAAATTAGGTCCGTTGCAGTACAGAACCAGAGGGACTCCTCAGGTGGGATTGATTTCACAAGAGACATACACCTATGTTGATCCTGAATTGGGTTAATACATTACAATACTTGGAAATGGACTTTTATTATTAAGGCCACCAGTAGCTGGACTTAACACTTTCTGAGACAGTCCTCTATCTATGCTCCTGCAGAATATTAATACTAGTGCCGTTATACTACATAATATCCACCACTAGGGTCCAGTGGTAGGAAGCCAACTGGTGCCTTTTATTGTATAGTGTGTGTATATTCATATAATTTTTATTAATTTTCATTTATGCTGTTTTTTGATAATAAAACATTTGTGTTTTTGAAGCACGTTCTGTCCATTTATTTATCATTAAGCACCATATTCAATGGTGAGGTCTTTGAAGTGTGGTTAATTATTTGTATTATTTCATTTTCATTGGCTGGTGGGGATTGGTTTTTTAACCACTTAAACCTTGGACCTTACAGTTGTGAGCTGCACACATCTGTTGTTTTTAAACTGATCCCTGTTTAAAAATGAACATTTACATAATTTTTTTTTTTTTTTTGGTGGCTTTATAATTTTTTATACACCCAAGAATGGAGTATACATTTTAGGCTGCTTTCACACTAGGAGCATTCATCCATTATTAAACATCCATTTTCTGTATTGTATAATTAAAAAACGGCTGTACAATAATGGATGAAATAACTGGTGCTAACGACTGAATAATGTTGGAAAATAATGGGCATATATATATACACACATGAAAATTACACATTATGATACTCAAAAAACAACAACACGTGAGCATATATAGCGATGTTCTAAAAATCTATTTTTTCAAGAACATCATCCAGACCTGCCGGGGATAATGTGTTGAGATTAAATATCCAGAAAGATTCCCAGTTTATTAATCTTTGGAATCTTTTGGGAGTGTTTTTCAATCACTATTATGGACAAACCTTCAGCCACCCCATCGTGCATCAAAGTAATATGTCGGGACACGCTAATGTGCATAAATTTCGCATGATATTAAATATTAAATCTATGCTTATTCATGTGTGCCCTCAGCGTTTGAATCATGCAGCCAATATTTTGTAGGCCAATAGATAGACCAAATAGGTAGAAAAACAATTGTTCACTTCTCTCAGGTCAAAAGATTCACCCATAGAGAAGGATATCACCTTTCTCAAATCTAAAGACATTACATTTAAAGGTTCCTACTTTTTCCGTATTCACCACAGCATTTTTTGTCTTTTTTTCTTTTTATTTCTCTTTTAAGACGAATGGGAACAAGGTAATTCTGCAAACTCTTTGCCCTCAGATATGTCATTGCTGGTGCTTTCATGAGCTGCTGTTTTAAAATCAGATCTTGCATTCATATAGGCCAATGATTTTTCAAGGTTTTTTTAATCTGTAAAGTGAAACTAATAAATTTGGTAATAACATTTTTCGTTATTATCTTATAACAAAAAACGTAAATTTTATTTTATTACCAATTTTAATAGTTTCACTTTTCAGATTGAAAAACCTTGGCCTATATCAATGCAAGATCTGATTTTAAAACACACACACACACATACAGCAATGACATATCAGAGGGCAACGAGTTTTCGGAATTACATTGCTCCCAGTCATCTTAAAAGAGAAAAAAAGAATAAAAAGACAAAAAATACTGTTGTAAATACAGAAGGGGTGTCGCTAATGAAGAAATGTGTTATTTTGAATGGAATCAAAGTTCAGATTCAGTTCGAATCAAATTTTTCATGAAATTCGGTTTGAATTCTACTTCGTCAGATTCGATTTGCTCATCTCTACTCCAGGGCACTAGTCTTTAGACTTTTGGCCTAGATAGAGGCTCCAGAGCATGGGCTATCATGCACAGGACGAGAGTATCCAGCACAGGTGGCACAATGATGTCTCTGTATGATGCTTGCCTTGTTTGAGACACTGACTTCATAGGCTAGAGGAGAGGTTAGGGTAATGGGGGGGGGGGGGCTATTTTTTTTTGTAAGTGGCACGTTTTGCTAGGAAGGTGTACTATTTTTCTGTTTGTGTGTTGGGGGGGGGGGGATTCGTATAAGGGTGCATACTTTTTCTCTATTTGGATGACATAAGGGTGGACAGTAAATAGAGGCAACTGCTTCTGACCGTGTAGTGCGGGTGTACAACAGCTGATGGGAGGGGGTGTCAGATGTTATCGTATCATTAAATACTTTGAAAGGGGCACAAACATTTTCATTTTTATTGTGGACTAACCACTAGTGGTCATTATTTTTGTGTTGGAGTAGGAAGGGTGTATTATTACTGTCTAGGGGGTACAAAGGGGACATTATTGGTTTGTAGAGGACTTAATGGTGAGCATTATAACTATGAGAGGACACTTTTATGGTACGCTATGCAATTACTAGCTGGGGCATAAATAATGTTCAGCGTACAATATTGAGGGCACCAGCTCTTTCTAGGACTCCTTTTGCGTGTGGGCATGCAGGGGGTAACTTAAGTTATAAAACTATTTTATTGGAAATATATAATTTAGGGGCAGGTACCATACCTGGTGCAGGTGGGGCAGCACCAGGCAGGGAATGCGGGGGGTTCTACCGGGATAAGTGTTACACATTGCGCTCTGGCCGGTAGCACAGTGTCCCAGACCGCTGGTGGGGCCGGGATTCGCATTGCGGGAAGTGCCCGTGAGCAAATCCTGGCCCGTCACTAACCTCATCCCGCTCCTGCAGCTCTCTCACTCTCTCAACTCCGGCACGCGTGCCGGAGCTTAGAAATTTAAAGGGCCAGTACTTAGTAATTTGTAAAAGCACCTGACAGCACATTATGAGTTGTTGCACCTCCCACACCCCCCTGCTGGATCTTCAGTGCCTATTGCCTGAAAGAAAGCATTCCCTATTGCCTGTTTTGCCATGTATCCAGACCTTCCTGCTACATTTGTTGACTACGAACCTTTGCCGCCTGCCTTGACCTTCTGCTGCATTGACTACGCTACAGCCTCCTCGCCTTGCCCAGTTACCTGTGTGGTCGAGCCCTGTCGGGGGTAGCGACCTGGCTGTCACCTGCCGCAGCAAGCCCATCCTGCCTTGCGGCGGGTTCTGGTGAAGACCAGCGGCACCTTAGACTCCGCTGTCCAATATGGTTCTAGTCATCAGCCACACAGGTAGAGGATCCACATCCAGTTCCATTACAATAAGAAGTTTGCAGGAAATTGTAAGGTTGTTGGAAAAGTGAGAAGCCAGAGATGTCAACTTTACAGACAGACATGGCTGGAAGAAATCATTATATTGGTCTGGGGCAGATGGGAAACACTAGAAAAGTGTAGGATTTTTAAGACATTACCTGGATTATTGTGGGCTGTAATAACTTACATTCCGCAGAGTGCTTGGGCACAATGGGTATCTATAACTATTTGGTCACTCACTGTATTGGCCAATATTGATCTTTGTGTAGGATTTTTTATTGAGTAACACTATAGTGGTATTACTTAGACACTACTTGGTGGTAATGGTAAACTGGTTATGGTGTAGTATTAATCTGTATTTCTTTTGTTTAGTGGTATTAATAGTAATATTGGTCTAGTAAAAAGATGTTTATGCTCTATGATGTAAATACCACAAGAGGACCAAACAACACCTTTATAGAAATAGATATGCATATCTCACAGGTTATAAATATGTTACGTGCATAAGTGTGAAAATGGGAAGTAGTCACTCATGAAGCTATTTGACTGTAAGTGGATTAGGTAATAGAATGTTAACATATCAGGTTAGATTTACATTGGAGCTGAGAGCAGTGGGTAGGATCGATTGCATTGCATTTAGGTGGGGTAAGAGGCCTAACAAGATATTAGAAGACTTATGTGCCATAGACTGCAATGATAATCATGTACTAAAATTGTATGTACAGTATGTACAGTATATCTCCTGATCGCATTACTCTCGGGCTGCTGAGATTGTCCAGGAATTTTGAAGTCGAGATATGAGGACAGTATATAGGGAAAAGATATAAGGATGGGTTATATGAGGATGAGGATATGATGACAGAAGCGTCATTGAAGCTGCAGCATTCCCTCTCCCAAAGGGTTTAGGAAGGAAGACAGAGAAATGCTGGGTATTTAGCTAGTAGACAATATATTATCTATCCCATTTGTCTGAGGGAGTTGCTGGCTTGGTTGTCTTTATAACCCCCCAAAAGAACTTAGGCCAAGAGGGCAAAACCTTGTATGTTGCCACTGCATTTATATGTGGATATGGTACAGAGTTGAGATGAGCAAATCAGCTTGTTCTTGACAGATTTTACTTCAAATTTCCTAAAACTTTCAGATTTGTCTGAATCTATTTGCACATCGTCATGCGCAAGAGCAAGGACAACTGTCTTATGACATGAGTCCCTGCTCTTGCATGAATCCCAATTGGTAATCTAATCCTTTCAACAAATGCTCCCAAAACAAAATTTGGAATGTTTGCTCATCTCTAGTACAATACAATACAGGAATTTAGGTGCACTACTGTGGTAGATGTATACAGTGACATTGGCTATCCCTCAACACTGATGTTAAAATTGAGACATTCGCCAGTATATCCTTGTATGAAGGACATACCAGAGCCCGCACACCAATGCCAAGGTTTCTCAAATGGCACGGGACCAAACGCTAAACCTACCTGTGCGTGATAAGCAAAACAGGGGCCAGTGGGCAATTACAGCAGCATTAGATCGACTCACAGCGTCCTCCCAGATACCCTCCAGCGTGGCTAAGCACACATACAATGGGGAGGCAAACTGCAAGTTGGCTAATATAGGTGCATGGCCTCACAGGTGCTACCTTTATGCTGCCTGGAAAATGGTCAAGGCTCATTACATATGGAGTTTACACACCTCCAAGTGTAAAATTTAAACAACAACAAAAAACGTGGTCTCAAATGGCTGGAGGTGATCAACCCCAAATGCGGTTGTGCATTTATACAAGGGGAGCAGATCCTCCCTTGTAGTCCATTGCTAGGGGTGATCCCCAGCATAAAAATGCATACAATGGAATTGCCCACTGGCCCCTGTTTTGCTTATCATGCACAGGTAGGTTTAGCACTAGGTCCCGTGCCATTTGAGAAACCTTGGCGTTGGTGTGCGGGCTCTGGTATGTCCTTCATATAAGGATATTCTGTATTGTATTGTTCTAATTGTTACACATCCACACGGTCTATCTGGTGTAGGATTCTATTGTGGCACTTGTAGTCTGCTGCAGGCATCCTACATTGTATGCATTTATATGCTGGGGATCGCCCCTAGCAATGGACCACAAGGGCAGGATCTGCTCCCCAGTATAAATGCACAACCGCATTTGGGGTTGAGCACCTCCAGCCATTTGAGACCACGTTTTGTTGTTGTTGTCTCATCTCTAGTATAGCTTCCAGGTGAGTATTTTTCCAAAAGGGCTACACTAAATTTTCTATGCAGTGGCCTCCATCAACCTCAGTAAACCTCATCTTAACATCTATTAGTTAACACAAGAAGGAAGTCGATGGCTTTACTCTCCACTCACAACACCTGTACATGGACTAGCAGGCAGTGTTAACCACTAATATGCAGTAAATTTTAACCCCTTAATGACCCTGGGTTTTTCCGTTTTTTGCATTTTCGTTTTTTCCTCCTTACCTTTAAAAAATCATAATTCTTTCAATTTTGCACCTAAAAATCCATATGATGGCTTATTTTTTGCGCCACCAATTTTACTTTGTAATGACATCAGTAATTTTACCCAAAAATGTACTGCGAAATGAAAAAAAAAATCATTGTGTGACAAAATTTAAGAAAAAAAACACAATTTTGTAACTTTTGGGGGCTTCCATTTCTACACAGTAAATTTTTCAGTAAAAATGACATGTTATTTTTATTCTGTCGGTCCATACTATTAAAATGATACCCTACTTATATAGGTTTGATTTTATCATACTTCTGAAGAAAATCATAACTACATGCAGGAAAATGTATACGTTTAAAATTGTCATCTTCTGACCCCTATTACTTTTTTATTTTTCCGCATACGGGGCAGTATGAGGGCTAATTTTTTGCGCCATGATCTGAAATCTTTAGCGATACGATTTTGTATTGATCGGACTTATTGATCGCTTTTTATTCTTTTTTTCATGATGGAAAAAATGACCAAAAATACGCTATTTTGGACTTTGGAATTTTTTTTGCGCGTACAACATTGACTGTGCGGTTTAATTGATTGATATTTTTTTATATTTAGAAAATTTCTGCATGCGGTGATACAACATATTTATTTTTATTTACACAGGTTTTTTTTAAATGGAAAAAGGGGGGTGATATATAAATTCTAAATGATTACTAGATAACTAATACCTAGATGAGAGGTGACTAGGAGTGGACTAGACAATAAGGACCCGCACGTCCTAGGCACTCTGGCTATGGGGACCTATACACACAGGTACCGGATAGGATGACACCCGGGGACACCACAGATGATTCTGCCGCTTGACTGCTCATGCCTGGATCTCAGGCACTGAGCAGTCATTCAGCGATCAGACACCAGGAGGCAGGTAAGGGACCCTCCTTGTGTCCTACAGCTGTTCGGGATGCCGCAATTTCACCGTGGCAGTCCCGAAGAGCCCCCTGAATTAACCGGCATCAGTTTACTTTAACTTTAGATGCGGCGATCAGTGCCGCACGCTATTAGCCACGGGTCCTGGCATGGCCCGCATTATAGAACAGGAGCGGACTCAGGACGCAGGTACGCCCTGGGTCCTTAAAGGGGTACTCCGGTGCTTACACATCTTATCCCCTATCCAAAGGATAGGGGATAAGATACCTGATCGCGGGAGTCCCGCAGCTGGGGACGCCCAGGATCATGCACGGGGCACCCCGTTTGTAATCAGTCCCCGGAGCGTGTTCACTCCGGGACTGATTACCGGCGACTGCAGGGCCGGCGGCGTGTGACGTCACGCCTCCGCCCCGTGTGACGTTATGCTCCGCCCCTCAATGCAAGCCTACTGGAGGGGGCGTGATAGCTATCACGCCCCCTCCCATAAGCTTGCATTGAGGGGCGGAGCGTGACGTCACACGGGGGCGGAGGTGTCACGTCACACGCCGCCGGCCCTGCGGTCGACCATAATCAAACCTCTGGGGACTGATTACAAACAGGGTGCCCCGTGCATGATCCAGGGCGTCCCCAGCTGCGTCCCCCTGCGATCAGGCATCTTATCCCCTATCCTTTGGATAAGGGATGAGATGTGTAAGCACCGGAGTACCCCTTTAAGTGGTTAAAGAAAGAGTATTCATCACCAGGATGTGATAAAAAAATGATTCTTTATTAAAAAATATATCATCAAACCAAGCATATCAGCATACATGTTTCAGGTCTTAATGACCCTTAGTAATGTCATTCCATGACTAAGGGTCGTTAAAACCTGAAATGTGTAGGCTGATATTATCTGTTTAATGGAATATTCTTCAATAAATAATCACCTTTTAATCGCATACTGTATTCTGGTGCTGGACACACCGACTTTAAAACATTTATTTTTTGTCCAATCTGATATTTATAAACACTATTTGGTCACACTAGATGTCCACACAGCCACATTTCTGTGATTCTGCTCAAATTCCATTCTGCAAAGATGGATTTTTTGCAGTTTTTCAGATTATGCGGATTATGCGGGGAATTTTTGTGGAATTTATGTGGAATTTCTGTGTGCACATAGATTCTGTCCAGATTTCAGAGACCTATTGACTACAAAGGGATTCTGCCGCTGAATTTTGCAAAACTTAAAGAAAGGGTTAATGATTTTGCAGAATCCAAAATGCCAAATTTCCACAGCGGAAATTCCGCCATGTGAATGGAACAGATGAATCCCCATTCAACACAATGTGCAGTAAATTTAGCAGAATTTTCAAGCAGAATTTTCCAGTGGAATTCCACTGACATTCCACCGTGTGAACATAGCCTTACACAGCATGATATGAAACACAATGTAGATCTCTAAATCTGATCATGGAAACATTTACAGAATTACAAATGGGTTTTCCTTTTGCTCACATAAAAGTGCTTTACTGTGGCAGAGTTCAGTGAAAGAGCAACATATTGTTATCCATATTGTGCATTAAAAAATGTGATGTCTACATGTGTGAGAAGGTGAAGGGTCAATGGAGAGAAATTGCTTTCCCATCTGTGTAGTGTGACAGGAGTTGTGCCTCTGGGATATAAAATCAGTAAGCAGCAGGAAAGGCAGCCATAGTTCACAAACCGTAACTGTCCACGGGCAAGTGGAAAGCAATGTTACCTTATATCTCTCCGTCCTCAAGCTCGTTCATCATATGGAGAAATCCCACGGGATACATTCTTTATTTAAAGTAACTTTCTTGACTAATCGTAACTTGGTTTTCGAGCTGCTGCCTGACAGGCAGCGAGTTATGGAAAGAAGCATAATTCATTATGTCAGTTCTAGGAAGCTTTGAACGTAATAGGGGACACCAGGGATTGCCAATGACCTTCAATAAATGGACTGCAAATGTCACTGTCTATCATGAAGCAGACCCTAATTTATTTATTTTTTAAATCACCAGTAGAAAGTTAGTTTTCCATAAAATATAATCTGACAACTCTCAGAAAAAGGGATTAGGTAATCCAAGGGGGTGGCTTGTAAAGGGGTACTCCACTGGCCAGTGTTCGGAACTAAATGTTCCAAACACTGTTTTCATGCTGCTGGGAGTTGGCCACACCTTTGACGTGGCAACCGTCACACCCCCTCCCATAGACTTGCATTGAGGGAACATGGCCATGACGTCATGAGGGGAGCGGCCGACCGCCGCCGCACGGAAACAGCATTCAGAACATTTAGTTCTGAACGCTGGCCAGTGGAGTACTCCTTTAGAGGGAATAAAAGTCTATGCAGCGAAAAGGTCGGAACTGCCGGGCGGGGGTTGCCACTTTGTGCCATCCGCCTGCCAGGATTATAGCTCATGATCAGTGATCTCAGGATTGAGACTTGGTGCCATCAACAACTTTTGACTGAATGATGTCAAAAGTTGTTTTTATTTTACAATAATGCTTTAAAGCGCAACTGTCATGAGGATTGGGGCATATAACCTAACCACAGTCTGTGTATGGTGTGTAGAATATGTATCCAGCCTTACTTGTATCTCCCTTATTACAGCTTTTATTATCCCCAAAAAATGCTTTTATTTGCAGCCACTGACAGTCGGATAATCATGGGCAGGGGTTAGGTATGCTCCATGACCGCCATTCCTATCCCCTCTACACCAGCACTGGGACCACTGTGTGATTGACACACAGGTCCCAGCGAATGTGCCTCTTATCTTATCTTATATGTGAGCACTGTCCGACATCACTTCACAGAGAGAGCGCTCTGTCTGACACCTCTGTGGGCCCAGGCAATACTAGAGGCAGAGAGTCAGCGCTCTCTGCCTCAATGCAGAAGCACACAGGGCATCGCTCACATGGAAAAGGAAGAGGAGAAGGATAGGCACTGTCCGGGCACACATAGGCAATAGAACTCCAATAACACCAACCAAACTTCAAGGAGGATCACAAGGCGCTGCCAGCAGAGCAATCCAGTTAAAGTATGAAAATATTTTATTAAAAAAAACATACTATGCGTTACGAAACCAGTCCAGTTTCTTGTACAGGTAGATGTCAGAGTAGATGAGTGAGCGCTTACGCTCTGTAATGTATGTCAGTCGGCGCTCACATAAGAAAATTAAGGGGCACATGCGCTGGGATCTGTGTGTAAATCTCACAGCAGTCCTAGTGCTGGTGTACAGGGGATAGGCTTGGCAGCCATGGGGCATGCCGAACCCCTGGCCACACCTATCCAACTGTCAGTGTCTGCAAATAAAAGCATTTTTTGGGATAATAAAAGCTGTAATAAAGGAGATACAAGTGAGGCTGGATACATATTTTACACACCATACACAGATTGTGGTTAGGTTATATGCCCCAAACCTAATGACAGTTATGCTTTCAATCAAATGTTTATGTTTAACATCATTTTTAAGATTTTTTTTTCCATTTTACTATCTATTCTTTAAAATAATAATCTTAACATCTTGTCATTTTCATTCTGACCACTAAGCCTAATAATAAACTGACACTTTCTGTTCAGCAGTCTCTTCACTATTATTACAGACAAGATTACGGTGAAAGGGTTACACCAGAATGCAGATGAGTTAAGGTCAGGTCATTCACAATCGGTGATGGTAACAGCTCTTCTCCTCTGCTCCTTGCATAATGGGCTCCTCGCATATCACAGAGCATGCCTAGAAAACACTTCCATAGACATCAATGACTAGTGTTGAGCAGCATAGGCCATATTCGAATTTGCGAATATTTGCGAATATATGGACGAATATTCGTCATATATTCGCGAATATTCGCATATTCGTAATACCCTCGTTTTATTTTCGCATACGCGTAAATTCACGTATGCAAAAATTAACATTGACAAATATTCGCATATGCGAAAATTAGCATATGCTAATTTTTGCATATGCGAAACTTTGCACGCCAGTCTCACACAGTAGTATTAGAGCCTAATCTTTACACCACACAAGCTGGAAGCAGAGAGGGATGATCACTGTGATGTGTACTGTGAAAAAAAAATAATAAAAAAACTAATATTCGTAATTACGAATATATATTGCTATATTCGCGAATATTCGCGAATTCGCGAATTCGCGAATATGCGATATTCGCGAATAAAATTCGCGAGCAACACTATCAATGACTAGTCCCCTCCAGACAGTGGTTTCCTATGCCCATAGGGCTGCTACAAAACATATCTCTAGATGCTGTATAGAAAGCTTAGGCAATATTACTGCCCCCATAATAATGTACAAAAAAAAAAAAAAAAGAAAATAGAAACCGATAAGAATAAATGAACTTGTTTCAGTATCTGGCTCTACTTAGTAAAATAATATCTATATTTCATATTCACTTAATATTACACATAATACGTGCCTATTAATGTAAACATAGCAGCTAACACAAGAGGTGGCAAATGTCCTGAACATTTCACTGTCTATTAGAGAATGTTCACATAGGTTTTTAGCTGTTTGCTCCAGATATACATAAAAATACCATCAAAAAGGCAATGTATGCTTTAGCCAATGTTCACTCTTCAGAATTTCTGTGCGGAATTTCACTAGGAAATTCCGTTGCATGAATATGACAGTAGTGTGAAGGGATTTTCCATTGACCAATTCGCACTGTGGATTTTCCATACCCACTAAAAGAATTAGCATGTTCATTCTTTTAGTGTAAATCCACTTGGACTCTAATGTCATCGATGGATTTTAGCAGCCCTGCTGTACTCTGAATATCAGCCCAGGTGGATATTCCGTATAAATGTAGCCCTAACGTTTTAATACTGGTGTACATTTTGTTTCAGGAGTTCTAAGTAGTCTACTCCTTATAGAGCCACTGATTAAGATAGTCTACCACTTATAGGGTTGCTATTTAAAAGTAGTCTGCCATTCCTAGAGTTACTGATAGAAGTAGTCTGCCACTTATAAAGCCACCAATAAAAGTTGTCTATCCCTAACAGTACAGAGCCACCCACAGAATTAGTCTGCCACTTATAAAGCCACCAATAAAAGTTGTCTATCCCTAACAGTACAGAGCCACCCACAGAAGAAGTCTGCCACTTAAAGAACCATTGATAGAAGTAGTCTATAACTTACAGTACAGAGACACCGATAGATGTAGTGTGCCACTTATAGAGCCACCGATCAAGGTAGTCTACCACTTATAGAGACACCAATAGAGGTAGTCTACAACTTAATGAGCCATTGATAGAAGTAGTCTACCAATTATAGAGCTACTGAAAGAGGTATTCCACCCCTTATAGAGCCACTGAGAGAAGTAGTCTACCAGGTATAGAGCCATCAATAGAAGTAGTCGACCAATTATAGAGCCATTTATAGAAGTCGTCTACCATGTATAGAGCCACACATAGATGTCCTATTGATTTCAGGAAGTGCTGACACATGTAAAGACTTATATTCTGGTGATAAGCCCATAATACCTTCATTGTCTTATTGACATGTAAAAAGATATATTAGATATTTATTTTTTTTACCACTTCCGAAAATTCTTAGTTTTTATTTTTTTTTAGCATTTCTTAACACACAAGAAATGCCTAACACTAAACCATTTTCAGATGCACAGTGATAAACTCAAATAAAAACCTCAGTACTTATAATCTGGATATTTGCCAAAAACAAAGGAAACGCTATCCGTGATTTTAGTTAGGAGAGGAAATTAGCCTGTGTTGGCAGTTTAGAGTTTTCTTTATTTCTTATTTTGCCAGAATTAGTTATATCCTTAAAACTGAAATAGGCTCATGTAAGTCTTTGGCAGACGGAATGAATGGGACATGAAATTTCTCCTCGCAGAGCTGAAAGTAGAATTCTCCTAAATCTGCACCTGGTCCAGGCAGACCCATTGGGACAATTTTAAGGAAATACTTTGAAAAGATAAGCAAGCGTGTTTAAAAAATCCACAGAGTGCAGACATTTATAAGTGAGTGTTTAGGCCAGTGGTTTCTAAACAGCCTTCAGCTGTCTGGGTATGCTGAGAGTTGTAGTTTTGCAACAGCTTGAGGCACACTGGTTAAGAAACACTGAGCTGATGAGACCATCAGATAGACACATGGCTAAAAATGTAAAAACATTATGGGGGAAATGTATTAAGGCTTGAAGCGAGTAACCTTGAGCACAGTGCCGTACGTGATCAATGCCAAATATGGGATCTATAGTGAAAATTGAGGTTCCAGTACATTCGGTGAGCTTATCGGACCCCGCTGTGCAATCTCAGGGGTCTGATGAGCGTAAATGGCTGCTAATGGTCTCTCACTTTCCTCTGGCACAGGATGGTCGAGCTTCCTGTGCAGTCTGCAGAGTCTGTACAAGAAGATCAGCGATTTTACTGATCAGTACTATGTTATAACAAAGTACTGAAAAGTATATTGCAATCTAATTATTGCATATAATAGGCCCCTATGAGGACTTTTAAGTGTAATATAAATAAAAGTAAAAAAAAGTTTTTAGAAATAAATAAAAGTCCCCAATAATAAAAAAGATAAATCACCCCCTTTTCCAGTAAAATAAAACTACATTTAATAATAACACGGGAAATGGCATATGTAACAAAATACTACATGACAGAATTGCTGTTTTTTGGTCACAACATATATCAGAAAAAAAAATGTATAAATTAATTAATTAATATAGAGTCCCATCAAAACAAAAATGGTGCCAATAAAAACTACAATTCACGACGCAAAAAATGAGCCCCATACACAGAATACAGAAAAAAAAGTAATTTGAGTCAGAATTTTTCACATACTTCTTTTGTCTTGACTGTTTTTAGAAATAGTACAATCATAGAAAAACGATGTAAATATGGGAATCATTTTAATCTTACCACAGAAAAAGTAAAAACAAAATCCCTCAAAAATTGAAAAAAATAAAGAGTTAAAATGTCCAGCGAAAATAAAATTATCTCCAACCACTATACCCCCGTGATCCACCATATGGGGCCCATGGCTCTGCTCAAGGAAATTATGTTTCACACTCAGCATGGCAGAGACACAGCATTCGTGTGTCTCCTCCTCTCCCATAGAGAAGGATGGGGGGGGGCATGTTTCGACAGGTGACGTGCTGGGTAAGAAATGCGCATTAGCAGAGGAGAGCTAGGCCGAGTTGTGGATCTTCTGTCTAGGGTGGATACACAAGAAGTCGGGGAAAGTGGTTCTGGGTAAGAACAGGGTAGCACTTCAACCAGTCCCAATGTAACAGGTACAATGAGCTTTATTACAGACAGGACGAAGGTCATCAAGCCATCTGATGTCATTGTCCTCTTGATCATTCCCCTGAAATTTCAGTACCTATAATGGGTGCTTTTGCTTTTATGGTGATTTGTCCAACCGCAGATTTGGTCTTCAACGTCTGTAAACCTACGGCTAAGCAGCATTCACAGACATCTTCTCAATCTTTTGGGTGATGTGTATTTATCATATGCTCCATGTACATTTACCAGAAGGAAGGATGTCCAAAGGACATATAATTTTACTCGTTTATGGTGAATCTTCACCATTGTATGACACATACCATAGCAGGTAGTCTTGCAGGCTACTGGTTTAATATCTTTGAAGTGAGTAGAGGATCATTTGGGGGGAATTTATTTTTTATATACTGCGTGTTATTGTATCATTTATACCATTTTGTAGTTCTCACCCACATGGACCCTGTGCAGTGTAGTGCCAAACTTTTGGTGATTTAATTGTCATCTGATCTTAGACTTGAATAAAATATTAATTTACCTAATTGTGGCAGTCTATATATCCATACAGCCCTGGAGCACCAATTTAAGGATTGAATTGAATACTGCTTTTGTCAGGTTGGGCAGGGATAGAGTGCAGCCCTGAACTTGCCCATTCCCTCTGTCCCTGCCTACTTGCTTACCTGCCCTAGAAAGCAGGTCCACAACCATGGTTCCGGTCACTTCATAAATAAGTGATGGACAGTCACTGGTCAAAACAATAAACTACAAAAACTGACAAAGGTCGGGAACAGCTGGAGGCACACAAAACTAACAAAGATAAGCTAAACGCACACACACACACACACACACACACACTGAAACAAAGATAACGAGCCAAGTCAAAGCCAGGAGGGAACGGAGTACAATAACAGAGAGCCAAAGGATAGTCAAAAGCCAAAAAGTCACAGAACCAGATTAGACAAAATAGTTACAGAGATAGCTAGTTTCAGTCACAAGAACTTTCACAGGCAAGGCATGACTGAGAACGACTTCCTTATATATCCCTGTGCAGCTAGCAGAAGGATTCTAATTGGCTCAGCAAGCTGAACCACACCCAGAAGCACAGAGGCGTAGTCCCAGAAACACAATAACAACAGGGTTAGAAAGCATTAATCCTATAGGTTCTGGCAGAACCAGTCATCACAGCTTTCTCACTTTTGGTGTTGGTGAATTTTTGGTTGGCTCAGACTTTTGGGTGGAGGTTTGGAGTGAGCCTCATCCCTAGTAATTTACATTTACCTAATGGCCTGAAACTTTGGATAATGTACAAGGCACCCCTTGGTGGTCTCTGTTTTTTCTGTTCTCAAACTCTAGACATGCAGGAGAAGGAGCCAGATCCCAAGGGATTGCAAGCCACGCATGCTCCTACCAACTCCCCTACTTGACTTTCTTACTATTGGCAACATACTTCTATATTGTGTTACAATACCCTATCCAAAAAACATCTTCTCAAAGTTAAAATGCATTACAGATTTTTTTTCTTATTTAAAAAAACTCAGTTCTGAGGTTCCATGTGAAGCAACTGGGAAAGGGAAGTTAATGGTGGTTGTTAAGGTTTCTCCATGCCAAACCTTTATTGTTAATGGTGCCGTTTAATAGGCCTTGAGACTGGTTTGGCCAGCTGAGGGAGCCATATTTACAGGCCACTCTGAGAGCTAGAGTTACATTAAGAAGGCAATTGACACTTAAGAACCACTTTACTATTATTACTTAACTATAGCTTTCCTATCGGCCGTCTGATGTATGAACAGTGTTCCGTATGTGATCGCCAAATTCAGAGCGGTTTTGCTTATATTTTATATTAAGCATTTTGCCACCCAGAGAACTATTTACACATATGATCTTACTTTCACACATGACACCGATTGAAAACAGCCCAAAAATCCTTCGCAACTGAAGAATTCTTCTGATGTCGTGCTAATACAAATAGCAAAATGTAAAACTGTCCCACATTGCTAGCCGCAGAATAAATGCTGAAACGTAGATAAATAAATCATTACTGTCACACTCTATTTTCAATACCAGGGCAACTCTATAATGAAAATAATAATAGTCGTTTTGCTTTATTTGAATTATGTCACTAGAGATGTGCTGGGGCCCCAAAGACAAGTTCATGCCTAGTTCCAATATTTCTAGGGAGAAAAAAGACTTAGCTTACTATCCAGTTTAGATTCAGTTTAGATATTCATTAGACCAGTGTTTCCCAACCAGAGTGTCTCCAGCCGTTGCAAAACAGCAACGCCCAGGATGCTTAGACAGACTTCAGTTGGATGTGTGCCCTATTGGAAACATTTTTGAAAATATAATTTTACTGACACAAAGCTAATTTGATACTAACTTTGTATTGCATAAAGTAAAACAACCATGACTAACTTAACAAAACAGTAAGGTTTAGTATAACACAAAATCAGACAAATGCAATGTGTATATAGCTCTCACCCACCCACAAGCACACCTGCGGCCCACCTTTATCTTCGCCCTAGTGGCCGGGGGTACCTTCAGCTGGTGCACATTGAATAGATGGTCTCCACAGTGTTAATTAGATTGGCTGAAACTCTCAAAATGTCTGCAAAATATGAGTCGACACAGCTCTTTTCATGCAGAGAGCCGGGAAGCTGTGCGGAAGATCGCGTGGGGTCCCAGGGGTCGGACCTCCCGCTATCTGACACTTATCCCATATTCTTAGGAGGCCAGTCAAAGCGCTGATCGAGTGTGAAACAGCACTGCCACCAAGAGGAACAACATTTGCTATTTGAATATGGATTCTGTTAAAAGAAAAAAAAATTGCTACTCCCCAGTATAAGCTCGAAAAGCAATGGCTGACATTTCTACTTACTGAGCATGTAGGCCAGGGTAGGTGGAGTTTAGTCATCACAAGTCAGTGCAGGCAGCAATGAAGAGATCAGTCAGGAAACAACTAAGCAACTTTATTGCTCAGACAAGGTGTAGATCTAGAATACCTCTTAAGGGTCTCAAGAGGACAAAGTTTTAAATTAGAGGGAAAAGGTTCACGCAGTCATATCAAGAAGTATTACTTTACTGAGAGAGTAGTGGATGCATGGAATAGCCTTCCTGTAGAAGTGGTAGCTGCAAATACAGTGAGTTTAAGCATGCATGGGATAGGCATAAGGCTATCCTTCATATAAGATAGAGATATGCATAAGGCAATCCTTCATATAAGATAGAGATAGGCATAAGGCTATCCTTCATATAAGATAGAGATAGGTATAAGACTATCCTTCATATAAGATAGGGATAGGTATAAGGCATAGGTATAGGGATAGGTATAGCTATTCATATAACAGCAAGGAAATAGAGAGGGCGCTACCTAGCGCATTACCACTAAAACACAAGGGTGAACAGAGGTAATTACAATGCTCACCCAGGATGTTACACTCGCCAAGTGTAACAATGGAAAAGGGCTTGTGTGTAAGTATGCCGGCAGCCGGTCCACCTTAGTACAGATGCACAAAGAAACAAGGAGCCTCCAAGGAGGTGGCGGACATCAAGAGGCGCTGGACACACTCGGAGGGTAAAATCCACTTTAATCACCCATCATGCAACGCGTTTCACAGATTATCTGCTTCATCAGGCATCCTTCATATAAGATAGAGATAGGCATAAGGCTATCCTTCATATAAGATAGAGATAGGCATAAAGCTATCCTTCATATAAGATAGAGATAGGCATAAGGCTATCCTTCATATAAGATAGAGATAGGCATAAGGCTATCCTTCATATAAGATAGAGATAGGCATAAGGCTATCCTTCATATAAGATAGGGATAGGCATAAGGCTATCCTTCATATAAGATAGGGATAGGCATAAGGCTATCCTTCATATAAGATAGGGATAGGCATAAGGCTATCCTTCATATAAGATAGATAGGCATAAGTCTATCCTTCATATAAGATAGAGATAGGCATAAGTCTATCCTTCATATAAGATAGAGATATGCATAAGGCAATCCTTCATATAAGATAGAGATAGGCATAAGGCTATCCTTCATATAAGATAGAAATAGGTATAAGACTATCCTTCATATAAGATAGGTATAGTTATAAGGCATAGGTATAGGTATAGCTATTCATATAACAGCAAGGAAATAGAGAGGGCGCTACCTAGCGCATTACCACTAAAACACAAGGGTGAACAGAGGTAATTACAATGCTCACCCAGGATGTTACACTCGCCAAGTGTAACAATGGAAAAGGGCTTGTGTGTAAGTATGCCAGCAGCCGGTCCACCTTAGTACAGATGCACAAAGAAACAAGGAGCCTCCAAGGAGGTGGCGGACATCAAGAGGCGCTGGACACACTCGGAGGGTAAAATCCACTTTAATCACCCATCATGCAACGCGTTTCACAGATTATCTGCTTCATCAGGCATCCTTCATATAAGATAGAGATAGGCATAAGGCTATCCTTCATATAAGATAGAGATAGGCATAAAGCTATCCTTCATATAAGATAGAGATAGGCATAAGGCTATCCTTCATATAAGATAGAGATAGGCATAAGGCTATCCTTCATATAAGATAGAGATAGGCATAAGGCTATCCTTCATATAAGATAGATATAGGTATAAGACTATCCTTCATATAAGATAGGGATAGGCATAAGGCTATCCTTCATATAAGATAGGGATAGGCATAAGGCTATCCTTCATATAAGATAGGGATAGGCATAAGGCTATCCTTCATATAAGATAGATAGGCATAAGGCTATCCTTCATATAAGATAGGGATAGGCATAAGGCTATCCTTCATATAAGATAGGGACAAGAACTATTCATAGTATTCAGAATATTGGGCAGACTAGATAGGCCAAATGGTTTTTATCTACTGACACATTCTATGTTTCTATGTTTCTATGTTTCTTAAACAGGATAAAGTTGCAGGAGATTAAAAGAGATCAGCAGTGCACATTTGTCCTTTTAGCTAGTGCAAAAGAAAAGCCCAGGAGAAAAAAGATGGCAGATGAAGCACCAATCTGCCATGTGGAACAGCACAGTAAGCATCACCGGCAGTAAGTTGGAAGGATCTGGAGTGTGAAATCTCCATCTAGACTTCTTTTTATAAAAATTGTATGAAAACATAGAAAAAACACAGGAAACACAGAGGAGGGATACATGCACCTCTTATCTGGTCAATTTCAGTTTTGTGGGCTAAAATATATTGCCTGTGCAATACCAGTGTCTGGGGGCAGAGGTGCTAGGCATCTAATGGAGCCCCATGGCTGAGTGTGATGGCCATCTCTACACCCAATGTATCACTGCTCTGTTTTCTCTCTCTCTCAAAGAAAATGGGAAATGAGCTGACACAAGAGCCCATTGCCCGTATAGAAATGACATGGTTTTTCATACCAGCTGCAGTCTACGATATTTCACTCCACACTTTCTGTCTGTTTGGGGATGACTTGCAGTCCATCTCATCTGAATATTTTCCTAATTTATTGTAAGGTCCATTGCCGTGAATACACTACAATTCTTTTTGGCAGGTGACAACATATGACATCATTTCGCCTCATAGTAATCACCATTAAATCCATCAACAGCAGCACCGGTCTGAGGCGCAGTCATTTGACCCGACATAGAGGAAACCAGCAGTAAACCATTAATGGCAAGTGAAACATTTTTGGCAACATATTTATAAGGGAGATCAATTTTAATTTACTTCACCTCTCAAGTGTGCAATGCATAGGAAAGATTTATCACACCAGAGGTACAACCTTGGAGACTGTAGGGTTTGCATTAACTCTGTTTTAAGATCACTGAATTGGAGTAATCCGCACACCAATTTGCTTTCCACTCCCAAAGGAAGGAAGTTGTTGATTTTGGCACTATTTACTTTTCCTGCAAACAAATGCAAAATTTTCAGACCGGCTGGTTCATAAAATCACTTGAGAGTAAGGGGGGGGGGGGGGGGGATCTGCCCTAGGCAACATTAACATTTTGTTGTGTTTAAGGGAACACTTCAACGCTACTCACAGCTGTTTTGGGATAATCCGCAGAGTCGAGAAAATTCACTAAGTGAACTGAGACCCTGTCGGTTCTTTCAGCAAGTAAAGCATGGATTTCTGTAGAAAAAACATCACAATTCTAAGCAGAACACAATGAACAGATGTACATTGCACATTTTATATAGAAGGCGTTCACCGTGTTACATTGGGATTTAGCAATGATAGGACATGATCATTAATGAGTCCTGCAATGGTCATTTTTTGTGTTCAACGTGCAAAAACAATTAGATACAATTCTCATTAGTTATTTAATTGTTGTAGATATATGTCTGTTTATACTGATATTTCAATTAGTTTTTTTTTTATTAGATGGGCACTGTCATATTCATCTTTGTCTAAGCTGAAGCACAGGAAGGGACAAAGTCCAGTAAGTGAGGTCAGAACTAACACTCTTCTGTGCTCACTCCTGTCATATCAGATTGCAGCATGAAAACAGAGAGGAGGGGGTTACAGAGCAGCCTGTAGTGATTGGATGAAGAGGACAAGCACAGCACGGCAAACTGAGGGAGGAAGTGAATGCATGGTGAGTGAGGGCAAGGGATGGACATGCCTCCTCCCAGAGCACAGGAGGAAAATCGCATATATAATTAATTATGCAAATTAGCATGACAGGTGTACCCTACCCCTACAGTGTATATAAAAATAGTTAACTTTTGATATATCTGGATCGAACAATCATTTACTTACAGTAGGTAAACCGTTAATTTATCAGTTTGAATTATTTCAGTTATTTGTTTATATTTACTTTATTTTTAATTAAAGGGGTTATCCAGCATAAGGTGATTTTAGTACGTACCTGACAGACAGTAATAGACATGCTTAGGAAGGATCTGCACTTGTCTAGGGGCTTATTGGCTATGTTGTGAGATTACCATAACACTGTGGCTTTTTGTGAACTGGGTATTTCCTGTTTGACTATTTTTCTTTGCCTACAAATCCCATAATTCCGTTTTCCTCCCTTCCACACATCAGCCACCCCACCCATTGAAACATAAATGAGCTGCATCGACTCAAAAGACCTGTGTTTTTCAATCAGGGTGTCCACAGCTGTTGTATTAGTTGCAGATTGATCTCTCCCCCACCAAGCGATCGCTCCACCCATTGAAGCAGACAGGTTCCCTGTCATCAGCTGACTAGTGAGTCAGGTCTCAGCCGCATTGCAACGTGGGAAAAATCTGACACAACAGTCATTTTTTATGCTGGTAAAAATAAATATTGGGGTGAAAATCACATAAGAATTGTGAGAAACCTGTCACACACAGGTACAGACACTATATTATGAACGACACTTACTTTACAGCCCCTGTAGCATAGTCAAATAAAATAAAAAAAAATCCTGGAATACCCCTTTAAAGACTTTTTTTTTTGTATTGTTGTTAAATACTTGCCCTGTATAAAAAGTCTCGTAATGAACCAAATCACTGTTTGAAACATTACCTGTTTGTCCTTTGTTATTATCAGTATTTTATTTTAACTTTGCTTTCAATATTGCTGGGATATATACATTTTACGTGTTTTTTTGGCATCTTACTAGCACTAAACATTTCATTTGCCTGGATGTGTGAAAGCACAGGAGAATACAAGTTGGGTTTGGGGGGGGGGACGGGGGGGGGGGGGGGGGGTGACGTGTAACCTGAAACTACAGAGCTTTGCAGGAGAAATGTGAACTGCTCAGAATAGGTCCTGCCAGATGTCTCTGCTGGGTATTTCTGACTGTTTTGGAAATGAATTTTATATAGACGGAAATTAACAGCTGCCCAGCAAACATTTAGGAGGAAAAAGAAAAAAAAAGTCAGGTATTAGATATTTCTGGCAAAACGTCTCAAAATCTTAGGGAAAATAAAATAGGTCATTATACCAGTTGAGCAAGCCTGACAAATGAATCGCCTCACTGAGGCCAGAAAGACCTACGGAATCCGTGATGCAATGTATTTTCTCTAGCCGAACCTCGAAGGTTGACTTTACGCCTTCGCAAATAATGAATCAATCACGCGTACGGTGCATAGAGTAAGGCGCTTGCCACGTATGTCAGGTAATAAAATGTACATTTCACCACCGCCCTGAGATTTCACTTCTATTTTCTATAAACTGTATGATTTATATTTCTTTAACTCGGGCAAGAAGTGCATGAGAGAGATATAAGATGGGTATGGGTAACATTGTAGTTGCGTTGGGAGACTATGGCTGTGAGAAAATGTCTTTTTGTATTGCAGAAACTAAACCAGCATTTGCCAATCAGTGTGCCTCCAACTGTTGCAAAACTACAACTCGCATCATGCTGCGAGTTGTAGTTGTGCAACAGCTGGAGGCACATTGTTTGGGAAACACTGAACTAAACAGATGCTCATTAAGTTTGTTATCATGTCCGAACTGCAGAATTAATCTGTAGGAGTTTTATTATGATAAAGAGTACCTGTCATGATCTTGTTATATTTTATAATCCTTCCAGTTCACTGCCCCCATCATGATAAACCACCCCCTGCCTTTATTTTTATTATTTTTTAGTTTTCTACCTTGATATTGCTCTGTATTTTCTGCTCAATCACAGACTGGGAAGGGGCGTTCCCCAGCAGGCGTGACAACATCTGAAGCCATACAGGGGAGAACTTCCTCCCTCACTCTGCTACACACAGCCCAGAGCAGTTCAGTGTGAGATGAGCTATGTTTGGCTAAGGCTGCACACACACCCCTCAGCACTCCAGACTGCATTTCCTGATTTTGGACATCTGCCAGGTCAGCAGGAGTTCAAAGTCTGTGCAAGAGATGGGGGGTAATGTGCTCTGAACTAGTAGGGAGACACCTAGTGGCAGCTTTTTTAAACACAAATAAAACATAGAAAACTTTATTTTTTTTAATTAAAAAAAAAGTAATTTTTTTATTTACCAGAAGGAGTGCAATAGCAAAACTTAGTTTTAATGACAGTGCCCATTTAAAGGTGGTAAATATACTTGCACTGCTGATCTGCTGTTAGTTCAGTATTAGACCAACAGTGTTCATATGAGGCAAAGAAACCAAAAGGGGATGGAATGATAGCTCAGTGGTTAGAACCGTTGCATTAAAGCACTTGAGTCTAGGGTCCAAATCCCACCAAGGTCAACATCAACAGGGTAGTGTTTTTGAATGGAGTTCCCCAGGATATTCCAGTTTCTTCCCATACTTCACTTATGTGCAGTGTTGCAGAATATGTTAGCGCTCTGTATAATAACATATATGATCCAAGGCTTTTTGTCCAGTTGCGCATTCATTGGCTGAGCAGACATTTCCTGTGTGTCAAGATGGAGAATGTTAGGGACCCCAATGCCATTGGATCAGTAAAGTTAGGGGATCGGTGAGTACTGCTTCTTTAAAAAAAAAATGTGCCCAGTCAAATTTTCAAACATTTATCGGTCTGCTCACTGTGGAGCAGTGTTATTCTGATTCCCCACTAAGACTGGGCCAATTTATATATAATTTGTATCTGACCAGTTGTTTTTTTTATCTGGAATGTTTTTTTTGATGGCCAATAGGATGCTGTAAAACACATACCTATCCTCCTAGGCCAGTGTTTCCCAACCAGGGTGTCTCTAGCATTTGCAAAACTACAACTCTCAACATGCCCGGACAGCCAACGGCTGTCTGGGCATGTTGAGAGTTGTAGTTTTGCAACTGCTGGAGACACTTTGGATGGGAACCATTGTCCTAAGTAACTCAAAGGGATCAGTTGTATCATTGGTCTTCAAAGGGAAAAAAAAGACCACAAATAACTGACTTTCAGATTTTAAAGGGGTACTCTGGTGAAAAACAGTTTTTTTTAATTAACTGGTGCCAGAAAGTTTAACAGATTTGTAAATTACTTCTATTCAAAAATCTTAATCCTTCCAGTACTTTACAGTTGCTGTATACTACAGAGGAAGTTGTATAGTTCTTTTCTGTCTGACCACAGTGCTCTCTGCTGACACCTCTGTCTATGTCAGGAACTGTCCAAATCCCCATAACAAGCCTATCCTTCTCTGCACAGTTCCTGGCATGGACAAAAGGTGTCAGCAGAGAGCATTGTGGTCAGACAGAAAAGAAATTCAAAAAGAAAAGCCCCATAAGTACTGGAAGGATTACGATTTTTAAAGTAATTTACAAATCTGTTTACATTTCTGGCACCAGCTGATTAAAAAAAAAAAATTCCCACCGGAGTACCCCATCTAAAGAAAAAAAAAAAAAAAAAAAAACTTTGGTTGCCATTTGTTTCTTAGCATAAACAAATGGATTTTCTCACACAATATCAAAGGTGTCATCTAATAGAGCTTTAATGAGTCATTACCTCCAGAAACAACTGAAGCAGAGAGGGGGTAAAATTTATAAATTCATATAACTACAGAGTGGATGTAGTGTAAACCTAATACAACGTAACAATATCAACATAACTTCTTTTGAAATTCGTAGTAAGATAACTTGCACGGAGATTTCTCCACCAGCTGTTTTGTAGCACATCTGTTTGGTTCAACAGAAAGCCAATTGTTCAGACTTGTCTCGGTGTAATATGAACATCACAGAGCTACAGAATAAAAAATGCTCTATGGAATATATACATCTAAAAATGGAGAACGTTTTGAAATATTGCCATAGATTTAGAAAAAAGGGAGACTAGAGCATTTTTACTTTCATGAGTTCCTGTTCTACTTAGAATGTTTAGCTTTTTATTGAAAGAGGAGCAAATACTTTAAATTGGTTATCCAGTTTGGCAAAATGTATTCCCTATCCAAAGGATAGGTAATCAATGTCAGATCCCGGGGGTCCGACTGCTGCCTGTAAGGCACTCTCACTTTTGTTGTGCAGAGAGCGGGGGTTTGCATGCCCCCTCCAAGTAAGTCTATGGGAGAGCTAAAGTGCTGTACATCTCTTGCTCTCCCATAGAGATGCATGGAGGGGGCTTCGTGCAGGGGATTACACAGTTCAGTGTATGGGTAGAGCCGGGGTGCTGAGCAGGAGATCACAGGTAGTCCCAGTGGTAGGACCTCCGCAATCTGACACGTATCCCCTGTTGGATAGGGGATGCATTTTCTAAACTGGACTACTCCTTTAAATTGAATTTTTTTTTCTGACATGTCAGAAAGATGTCAAAAGTTTTGATCAGTCTCTGGGACCCCGAATGATTATTAGAACAAGCAGAGAGAAGTATGCAGTAGTGCGCTTTACTGCTCTGCTTGCTGCAATCTCTGATTAGTTTCACTAGATAGGCTCCATAGACATATATTGGGGCCATCTAGCGTAACTCGATGAGATCTCAATGAGCTGGGGAGTGAAGTACACATCTGCATGCTTCTCCCTGATTGTTCTCTGAGACACTGACTGATGAAAACTTTTGACATGCCTCTGTGTTTTGTCTGACTGCTGAGGCCCCCTGAAATCTCAATAATAGGGGCCTGAGTCTGCTGTTAGAATGGAGTGTTAGGTCAGACATGCTTGATGCCATTCTATTTCTACTCTGTGGGAGCAATAGATATTGGTACCAATGACAAAGTAAGAGGTAGGTGGAGTGTCCTTAAAAAAGATTTCAGGGACTTAGGTCACAATCTTAAGGCAAGGACCTGCAAGGTAATATTTTCTGAAATATTACCGGTTCCACGAGGCCACACCAGAGAGGCAGCGGGAGATTAAGGAGTTAAATATAAGTGGCTCAGAAGCTGGTGTAGGAAGGAGGGGTTTGGGTTCATGGGGGCCAACTTTGCTGTCAGATACTGGCTCTACCATAGAGACAGATTACACCTCAATGGGGAGGGTGCAGCTGTGCTTGGGGAGAAGATGGTTCGAAGGGTGGAGGATTGTTTAAACTAGGAACTGGGGGGAGGGAACCTACAACATAGAGGGGGAAGATAGTGTAGATAGACTGGGTGGTCAACATACAGGGTTATAGTCTATTCAGGAAGGATCGGACAAAATGGTAAGGGGGAGGACAAAAAACAAATCACCAGGTCCATATGGCATTCACCCCCGTGTTCTAAAGGATTTAAGTAATGTAATAGACAGACCCCTATTTTTGATATTCAGGGACTCTATAGTGACAGGGACTGTTCCCCAGGACTGGCGCATAGCAAATGTGGTGCCAATATTTAAAAAGAGGTCAAAAGGTGACCCCGGGAATTATAGGCCTGTTAGTTTAACCTGGGTTGTATGTAAATTGTTTGAGGGTTTCCTAAGGGATGGTATTTTGGAGTATCTTGATAAAAATAAATGTATGACCCCGTATCAGCATGGATTTATGAGGGATTGGTCCTGTCAAACTATCCTGATCAGCTTTTATGAGGAGGTGAGCTCCAGACTGGACCAGGGGCAATCGCTGGATGTCGTATATCTAGATTTTTCCAAAGCATTTGATACGGTTCTGCATAAAAGGTTGGTGCATAAAATGAGAAGGATTGGGCTGGGGGAGAATGTGTGCAAGTGGGTAAGTAACTGGCTGGTTGAATAGTAAAGTAGCAATCTTTGCAGATGATACTAAACTCTGTAAAGTGGTAAACACAATACAGGACAGTGCAATGTTAAACATGGATCTGGATAGGTTGGAGGTTTGGGCTGGGAAGTGGCAGATGAGGTTCAACACTGATAAATGTAAGGTAATGCACATGGGGAGGAAAAATCCGGGCTGGGGTTATGTATTAAATGGAATTACACTTGGGACGACTGATGTAGAAAAGGACTTAGGAGTCTTAGTTAACAGTAAATTTAGCTGTAGTGACCAGTGTCGAGCAGCTGCTGCCAAGGCAACTAAAATCATGGGGTGCATCAATAGGGGCATAGATGCCCACGACAAGGAAATAATTCTACCACTGTACAAATCACTAGTCAGACCACACATAGAATACTGTGTACAGTACTGGGCACCAGTGTACAAGAAAGATATAGTGGAGCTGGAGGGGGTTCAAAGACGGGCAACCAGAGTAATACGGGGAATGGGAGGACTACAGTACCCTGAAAGATTATCAGAATTAGGGTTATTTCGTTTAGAAAAAATAACCTAATAACTCTGTCTAAATATATCAGGGGACAGTACAGAGATCTCTCCCATGATCTATTTATACCCAGGACTGTATCTATAACAAGGGGAATCATCTACTTAGAGGAAAGAAGGTTTCTACACCAGCACAGACGGGGGTTCTTTACTGTAAGAGCAGTGAGACTATGGAACTTTCTGCCAGAGGAGGTGATCCTGGTGAACTCTGTAAAAGAGTTCAAAAAGGGTCTGGATGCATTTTTGGAGAGTAATAACATTGCTGGTTATGGATAATAGATTTATAGGGATAGAACGTTGATCGAGAGATTTATTCTGATCCATATTTGGAGTCGGGAAGGAATTTTTACCTCTAGTTTGAGGTTTTTTTTTGCCTTTCTCTGTATCAACTCAGTAGAGACTCATTTGGGATATATGTGTAACTTGATGGACTCTGGTCTTTTTTCAACCTTATGAGCTATGTTACTATGAACTATGTTACAAGTTTACAGGTTTGGTATAGATTGTTAAAGCTCCTCCATTACTGGAATGCAAGGAGAGCCTTGCATGCCCTGGACCATATATATTGCAAAATATTGGCCACACATTTTAGTCTTAGTGCCCAGTTACACTGCCCAACCATGTAAGACATAGAGCCATAGTACAAAAAAAAAAAATAAAAAATTACATATATATATATATATATATATATATATATATATATATATATATATATATAAAATGCCAGTCCCATTGACATCTACAGTATGATAATCTTCTCAAGGCACCCAAATATGATACTTCTGCCTTGTGTGAGCTATGGTGTTAAGTAGTATTTAAGTGCCAACGAGCGGCAGATATTCATGATGTAAATCTTCACCCCAGGACTAACAGCAGCGAAAGAGTCTGATTTTACTTATAAATAGGCAATTCACATGAGGAAATCATTTTCTTAATTTGGTGATTTGCCATAAGAGCGACCACTGGGAATTCACACATTCTTCAGATTACTTATAACATCAGATCACTCCTGCATTAACATTTTGCCTAACGACAACATGTAAAATAAATTTAACGTACTTCACATTCTATATAAAATAAAAAATCTTTATTAAAATGGCTTGAATTGAGAGACATTTTCTTAGATATGGCACCAAACCAACATATTTCTAAGGTTCATGTGGACTGGACTGTTTCCCACTGTACAAAAATATTATATTATATATATGACTTCATCATTTTCTTACCAAGATCGACAAAGTCATTTATGTCTATAAAATATTTTATAGCACACTTTGTTAATGTAAATAAACACTTCAATATATTCACACATTTTAAAAGTTTTCAGTTCTCAATTCTTGAGAATAATTCCTACCTAGCTGGAGAAAATGGACCAGCATCTATTTCCAGGTGAACTTCTATATAATACAAAAATACAGAATACATAAATATATATATAACATATACATATACAATATACATAACAATATACATAACAAATATATAAATATCTGCATGCCTCTTAAAATAACGCAAGAGCATATTTTCTTAGAACTTGGCATAATGCTATTTATTCACACAGGAAATATATGACTAAATTGACAAGTGGACATTACCATTCACCTTGTCAGTAGGGTGTATCTCTACACAGTTGGACACTGTCAGCACTTAGTGGACAGTGTTAGCGATAAACAGGCGTTTATACAATGAATAAAAAAGAATATGTTGCATTGACCAAGTGTTAATTGCATCAATATCAAGGCATCTTAATTTGGACGACATAAGAAACATAAGTGTGGGAGGAAGGGAGGGATGCAGGTACCAGCTCCGAGGGAGTTGACTAAGTACCATGGTTTGTTTCGCATTAATGACTGCTTGATCAAATGTTTGACTAGGGAAAGGTAATCAATGTTTGTCTATGTATTTGTCATAGGATGGCACCCTATGGAGTTTAAAGAAAATATTCTGCATCACAGTATTGTGATTATAGGGAAGCATGTATTTACAAAAATAAATAAATAAATGAATAAAAAAACGTGTTTGTTAACAATGCTTTTTGCTGATATTCATTATGTATTCTTTGTTTACATTAAAAGGGTTGTCCAGGTAGGGGGGGGGGGATATTTTGTGGCTGCAGGGAAAATACCAAAAAGGTATACTTACTGGGTCTGCTCTCCTGCCACTGTGCAGGACAGAAACCAGAAAGAAGGGTACTGAAGTGGCGAATTAAAACTCAAGAAAATGGCAGTGCAGAAGATTGGGCTGGTTAGGCATGGTTGTGTAAGTACTTGTAGGGTTAATCCACCCTGAGTTGTTGCTTAGCCTGGTTGCTTGGCTATGCCTTAGTCAATCTGACTAAGGCAGCAATTAGGCTGAGTCACCTGTGAGCCAGACATTTAAGCCTGTCTCTTTCTGTCTTGATTGCCAGTGAAAGAAGTTAGCTTCCAGTAACCAGCAATATATTTTTCTGTATTTTTGGCTATTGATTCCGGCTCTGTTTTGTGACTCTTCTCTTGCTTTGTGAATTGGTACTTCATATAATTCTAGTTGCTGACCCAGCCTGTCTGAACTTGCTCTTGTGAGTGTTTGTTTAGTTTAATTTCTGTTAGTTTTGGTTGCCTCCAGCTGCTCTCTGACATCCTACTGTATTGTATTTTATAATTTTTACCATTTGACTGTCCATCACTTATTTAGGAAGGGACCTTCTTCGTGGTTGTGGACATGTTGTTTAGGACAGGTACGCAAGTAGGCAAGATCAGGGCTGCATTGTTACAGCTTATTTACTATTTTCCCTGCAGCCCCATAAACATATCCAAATAACTCTCCCGGCCCTGACAACTGTCATGTTCTTGCATGACCTTGATCCTGCCCAATCAATGGCCCATAACTACTTGGATGATCTGCCCTCAACAGTGGCTCCCAACTGGGTGACGGTCCCTGTGCTACACTTAGTGCAGGGTTTCAAGAATAGTCAGCCATTACAGTCAGCAATGCCAAGCAGATATGGTACAAAAAAGCAAACATGTAGTTTGCCAAAGACAAGCCAAAAGTCAGAAAGCTAGAGGGAAGCTTGAAAAAAAAAATTCAAGACAAGCAATGATAAGTCATGTTACAAGCAGAGGTCTAGTACACGGGTCAGATTAATGAAATACACAGAAAAAGTAACACTATGATGTTTAGATCCCCTCCTCTGGAAGGTGTGAGCAGCAACATCGAGCTGACAAGCTCAGCAAATCATTTACTGACCAATGGTCGCCCAATGTTCAGGGCTGTTGTACAGACGACAAGAAAAGCTGCCGGGCACCCCAAGAGGAAGATGGATGCAGCACTTGAATCTGACCAGGTAAGTGTGCAGCACAATCCTTTAAAAAAAATCTTAATTTGTTTGCTATTATTTTTCTTGTTTGCAAAATAAAAACTATATTAGGGGCTAATAATAAAACATATGCTACTTTAATAAAACAACAACTCGCCATGAAAACAGTTAGCTAACAGGTCCTCCTTTATAATAAAAAAAAAAGATGTAAATATTGAAGATTTATCATAGATTGGAAAATAAATCACAAATATTTATTGGTGGTGGAATTTACAAGCCATTTCTGCTTTCTATAGAATTATGACTTATTTACTAGGTAAATTACAATTTATCTGCATGTTATTTTCTTGGGAAATAACTTGCGGCTGAAAATCAATAGGAATCATTGCGGGAGATACGCACAGCAGCATGTGCACTGCCCATGGAACAATCTATTAATGGTAATGGAATACATTTCCAATTGCTCCTCAGCCTGATGATTTGTCGTCTTCATCATATTTATTTGTATTTTTTTCCCTTCACTGCAGGATTTTAAATTAATTTATAAGTACACTTGCTAAAAGGGAAGAAAATGAAATGACCTAATTATAGACTAAATAGATGCCCTCTGGCTGCCATCCAATTATTCCAACCATCTGAGCCAGTACATTTAATGAGGGGCTTAAGCTTTTCCAGGTCAAGTTCAGTGGGCTGCTTGCTACTGTAGGCAGGAATAGATTTATGATTGCCTACTCATCATCATAATACTCAGATCAGGAATTAAGCGGCTAAGAAGTATGTAGTTTGCATGAATTTCAGAGTTGTAGTGAATTGTTACAGGGGGAATACTCTAATGACGGGGGAACCTTTAAAGTGTGTTTGTATGCTTATTAGGAGAAACACATGAGCTCTCTTTGCCAAGCGATAGGAATTTTTTTGTAAACCATATTTTGTTTAAATTATATTTTATGGATATAGCCAAAGGAAGGCTTGTTTTTTGTAGGACTAACTGTATTTTTCATATACATTTCTGATAATTAACTTTCTTCTGTTGGGAAAGGAAAATAAACCACAATTCTCCTCCACTGTTTTAACATGCATTAAATTCACTGCTAATTTTTATGTTTTACTCGATTTTCAAAATCAAAACACCAAAAAAATGCAACTCAAATATAGCAAAACAGACATGACCGCACATCTGCATATTTTAATATGATCTATTTGCTTCTTAGCATATTTTCAAAACTAAAAGGTTTGTACTTTTTAATCACAACATGAAAGCCCACTCGCCACGTCAAGCCCACCTGAATGGAATGGGTCCCTAAACTTAAACTGGCATAGCGCTGGCCATCGGCCATCACACCAAGCCCACATGGGGGATGACCCAGTAGCCAGGTAGCCCCACTGCTGTCTGATCAAGTAAAGAGGATGTAAGGAATGTAAAGAGTTAAATGGCTATGTGCTGCATTTACATCACTGTTTATTATTTAAGAGCAGGGATCCTGTTCTCTGTGGCAACCTATGCTAGAGAAGAAGGCATGCCCTGTATAGCACATCTCAATGCTGCTTAATGTAGATAAGCAGTAATGCATGCCAAAATGATTAAAGAACCTACTATTTTTGTGGGCAGCCATAGGTATACTTGGTGCTGCCAACTCCTACTGTCAGGCCTGAACAAGTGTCTTCTAGTACATCCTTTAGATACCATTTAGTGATCACTAGAGGCTTCAGCAGAAAACTCTTTGGCACTTTATTGATCACCAAATGGTCCCTAGGGTGCACAGGAAGACACCAGTAGCAGACAGTGGTAGGCATCTCAAACTCAAATTCTCCGGGGGCCACTGGATGTAGCAGCTGGGTGAGGCTGGGCCGCATATGCCCCTTACATTTAATGCGCCCATCATGCGCCCCTTATCATCTACCAGGAACACCACCCACCAACAGTAGCACCCCCATCATTCACCAGCAACCCCCCCATTCCCCCTACCCCGTGTGGTAATAGCATGAGCTGACGGATGATGGGGTGCTACTTCTGGGGGTTCCCCACATTAGGTAGGCAGCAGGCTCCCCACATTAGGTAGTAGCAGGTTCCCCACATTAGGTTAGAAGCAGGTTCCCCACATTATGTAGTAGCAGGTTACCCACATTATGTAGTAGCAGGTTCCCCACATTAGGTAGAAGCAGGTTCCCCACATTAGGTAGTAGCAGGTTCCCCACATTAGGTTAGAAGCAGGTTCCCCACATTAGGTTAGAAGCAGGTTCCCCACATTAGGTAGTAGCAGGTTCCCCACATTAGGTAGTAGCAGGTTCCCCACATTAGGTAGTAGCAGGTTCGCCACACTAGGTAGCATGGTGGTCGTCGTCGTCGTCCCCCGACTCACACAGACACACACACACAGACAGACACCCATACATGCACACACACACAGACACACACACACACAGACAGACAGACAAACACATGCACACACACATAGGCACACTTACCTGTCCTGCACTGCGCTACTCCTCTCCGGCGGCAGCCTGACGAGTGATGTCACTGACGTCTTCCTGTGCGGGTCTGCGGAGCGACGTCACATGCGCGATGTCCCTCATCAGACTCGGGCCGGCCGGCCAACTGGAGACGCGGAGGAGGGTGGGATAAGTGAAGCCTTCCGGCATTTAGCGCTGCCTGCCCAAAGCAGGGCTAAATGCCTGAAGAAGTTACCTGCCCGTCACCCGTAACTGCATGTCCTGGGCGTCGGGCAGTACAAATTACATATACCTGGTGCGGGCCACAAACTTTCGTTCCGTGGGCCGGGAGTTTGAGACTCCTGCTCTTGAGGGAAGGCTTATTAGTTATGATTAAATAAAATACATTTTCAGTTGAAAAAAAAACACTCATATACTGTGTCTACAGGTATAGCACGCAGATAGACCCTGATTTACTAAGAGTGTCGGGTAATTTTCAGGGTGTTTTTTTTCCCTGACTATTTGTTCTCACACGTATTTATCAATGTTTTGCACATGTCGGGAAAATTCTGTCGCATGATATTAAATTCTGTCGCACGGGGAAAAAAAAGTGTTGCACAGGAAAAATAAAAGCAAATAAATAAAGCAAAGTAACTCTGCACCAAGATGTAACTTTACATTCAGGGTCGTTAATGGGTTAACAAACAAAAAGTTAAAAAATAAATAAAAGAAAAAGGGTCAGGTTTTTATTAAAAGTCCCATACAAGTCTATGTGAAGTATAGGTTACTGCATAACTTCCAAACAGCTGGAAATATTTCGATAATACTTGGTCACATGTTACTTATATGTCCACCTAAAATATAGGATAGTTAATTTAACCCTTAACTACCCCCATTTGTGAGGGTCGGGGTTTTTGTTTAAAGGGGTTCTCCACTGCTCTGCCTTCTGGAGCTTCGCTTGCAGCGTCGGAAAGTTTATTACTCCGAACGCTGTGTGCGGGCTTCTGTGTTCGAGGCCACCCCCTCGTGACATCACGCCTGCCCCCTCGTGACGTCACACCCGCCCCCTCAGCGAAAGTCTATGGGAAGGGGTCGCGAGGGGTGGCCTCTAACACGGAAGCCCGCACACAACGTTCCGAGTCATAAACTTCCGGATGCTGCAAGCGGAGCTCCAGAAGGCAGGGCAGTGGAGAACCCCTTTAAAGTCCCATGCAAATCAATGGGAAATGTATGTTCCCACATAACGTCTGTACGGCTGGAGATATTTCAATACCTGGTACACATATTACAGGTTGGGATATGAGGACGGGATGGGAGGTTGGGATAGGAGGTCAGGATAGGAGGTTGAAATAGGAGGTCGAGATAGGAGGACGGGATATGAGGACAGGATAGGAGGGTCGGGATAGGAGGTCTGGATAGGAGGTCAAGATAGGCGGTCGATATAGGAGGTCGAGATAGGAGGTCGAGATAGGAGGACGGGATAGGAGGTCGGGATAGGAGGTCGAGATAGGAGATCGAGATAGGAGGACGGGATATGAAGACGGGATATGAGGACAGGATAGGAGGTTCGGGATAGGAGGTCAAGATAGGCGGTCGAGATAGGAGGACGGGATAGGAGGACGAGATAATAGGTCGGGATAGGAGGTCGACATAGGAGGTCAAGATTAGTGTTGAGCGGCATAGGTCATATTCGAATTTGCGATATTTCACGAATATATGGATGAATATTCGTCATATATTCGCTAAATTCGCATATTCATAATATTCACATTTTATTTTCGCATATGTGAAAATTCGCATATACGAAAATTTGCATATTCAAAATTCGCATATGCGAAAATGTGCATATGCATATTTTCGCATGTGCAAAAATTCGCACGTCAGTCTCACACAGTAGTATTAGAGCCTTCTTTACACCACACAAGCTGGAAGCAGAGAGGGATGATCACTGTGATGTGTACTGTAAAAAAAAAATCGTAATTACGAATATATAGTGCTATATTCGCAAATATTTGCGAATTCGCGAATATGCGATATTCGCGAGCAACACTAGTCAAGATAGGAGGTCGATATAGGAGGTTGAGATAGGAGAACGGGATAGGTGGACGGGATAGGAGGACAGGATAGGAGGACGAGATAGGAGATCGAGATAGGAGGATGGGATATGAGGACAGGATAGGAGGGTCGGGATAGGAGGTCAAGATAGGCGTTCGAGATAGGAGGACGGGATAGGAGGACGCGATAATAGGTCGGGATAGGAGGTCGACATAGGAGGTCAAGATAGGAGGTCGATATAGGAGGTCGAGATAGTAGGACGGGATAGGTGGACGGGATAGGAGGACAGGATAGGAGGACAAGATAGGAGGTCGGGATAGGAGGTCGGGGCATGAGAATGGGATACAGGGTTGGGATATGACAACAATATCTGAGGGCGGGATATGAAGTCAAAAGCTTCCTCTGTTGATTTTCCTCCACAACAAGGATTAGGAAGGAAACAACGGGCAACGCCGAGTACTCAGCTAGTGTAATATAAAAGCTATTAAGGGGACAGATTAACAGGATTTTAAAAAAAAAACAAAACAAACCTGTTTAACAGATTTCCCACATCTCAAGGCAGTTGGGTTTTCAAGTTTAGTATTTCACTATTTTTCTGGTGGGTTTTTAAATACAACTGTCGGGTTGTCAGGAAAATGTCGGGAAAGCGCCCCCTAATTATGCAAACCACGTCCCTTCAGTCTGGATAAAAAAATACTCTGAGTAATTAGAAAACCGTCGGCTTTTTACTAGTAAAATGTGTCGCACAAAGTGTTGTAGAGGATGTGCGAAACTTGTGTCGCATAACCCGATAAAGAGTCAGGATCATGTCAATATATCAGGGCCATAGTTGCACAGAAAATAGAAAAGTGTTTGAAGTAAAGGATCACTATTTGTTAGAGTATTGACACAAAGGAGAGCTTCAAAAGAAATCCATATTACATATTTATAAGTCTCTACGTTGGGAAGTTAGCGTTTCAAAAAAATGCTAATTTAGGGCTTAATGGGAGAAGGAAGTGGGCCCAATGAGAGCCAATGACAGCAGATTCTGAATAAAGTGAATGGCATCTCGTTTCCTTTGGATATAGAGAGGATTCCAACTGTGCTCGATGCAATCTGCAAGCAGCTGATTTCTTACACATTATATGAAGCTGTTAAGAAATGAAGAAATATTGGAACATATATATATATATATATATATATATATATATATATATATATACACACACACACACACAGTGGTGGGAAGTATTTGATACACGGACAATTTTGCAGGTTTTCCTACTTATGAAGCATGTAGAGGTCTGAATTTTTTTTTATCATAGGTACTCAATCAACTGTGAGAGACGGAATCTAAAACGAAAATCCAGAAAATCACATGGTATGATTTTTTTTTTAATTAATTTGCATTTTATTGCATGATATAAGTATTTGATCACCTACCAACCAGTAAGAATTCTGGCTCTCATAGACCTGTTATTTTTTCTTTATGAAGCCCTCCTGTTCTCCACTCATTATCTGTATTAACTGCACCTGATTGAAATCGTTACCTGTATAAAAGACACCTGTCCACACACTCAATCAAACAGACTCCAACCTCTCCACAATGGCCAAGACCAGAGAGCTGTGTAAGAAAATCAGGGATAAAATTGTAGATCTGCACAAGTCTGGGATGGGCTACAGGACAATAGGCAAGCAGCTTGGTGAGAAGGCAACAACTGTTGGTGCATTTATAAGAAAATGGAAGAAGTTTGAGATGATGGTCATTCTCCCTCGGTCTGGGGCTCCATGCTAGATCTCACCTTGTGGTGCATTAATGATCATGAGGAAGGTGAGGAATAAGCCCAGAACTACACGGCATGACATGAAGAAAGCTGGGACCACAGGCTCCAAGAAAACCATTAGTAACACACTATGTCATCATGGATTAAAATCCTAAAATCCTGCAGCGCACGCAAGGTCCCCCTGCTCAAGCCAGCACTAGTCCAGTCCTGTCTGAAGTTTGCCAATGACCATCTGGATGGTCCAGAGGAGGAATGGGAGAAGTTCCTGTGGTCTAATGAGACAAAAATAGCATTTTCGACTCTAAATTCCAGTCGCCGTGTTTGGAAGAAGAAGAAGGATGAGTACAATTCCAAGAACACCATCCAAACTGTGAAGCATGAGGTGGAAACTTCATTCTCTGGTCCTGTCAGGCTTTATCATTCTCAGCGCAGCAGCCGGTAAAGGACGAGAGGTAAGCCCTACAGCTACGTCAGCAGTGGATTGCTCCCCTGCGATTGCGCTGCCGGGGTGGGGGGTGGGGGGGCCATCCACCCCACTGGACCACCAGGGAGCATTTAAATGTCCCTTTAGATGCCACTGTCAACTTTGACAGTGGCAATCTAAAGGTTTAATAGCCGGCCATGGCAAATGCTGCATGTCGGCTATGAACGCCGGCCCCCAGCTACAGGAATCAGCTGGGGGACGGCTGGTACAGCACGGACTCGAGTATGAGCCCGCGTCATACAACGTTTGCCGTCTCCTTAGATGGCAACCGGTTAAATAATTATGTCAGTATAAATTCTTTTTTTTTTAAAGTAATATAATGTGATTTTCTGGATTTTTGTCTCTCACAGTTGAAGAGTACCTATGATAAAAATTACAGACCTCTATGTGCTTTGTAAGTAGGAAAACCTGCAAAATCGGCAGTGTATCAAATACTTGTTCTCCCAATTGTGTGTGTCTATATAGATATGAAGCATATTGGAATATGTTTTCCAGAATATAAACCACATTCTTAATCAAGACTTTAAAGGGGTACTCCGGCCCTAATACAACTTATCCCCTATCCAAAGTATACATAGTAAAAGTAAAAAATTAGACTTTTAACACAAAAATGATGGTGTTACTCCAAATTTTTCATTTTCAAATGGTGTAATAGGACAACATGGACCCCAAAATTTGAAGCCCAATTTCTCCTGATTAAGAAAATGCCCCATATGTGGATGTTAAGGGCTCTGCTGGCACACTATAGGTCTCAGAACAGAAGGAACGCCCTTGGACTTTTGGAGAGAGAATTTTGCTGAAATTGAAGTCGGGGGCCATGTGCATTTTCAAACCTCCCATGGTGCCAGAACAGCAGAAACCCCCAACATGTGACACCATTTTGAAAACTAGACCCCTCCTGGAACGTAACAAGGGTTACAGTGAGTACTTACACCCTACAATTTTTTTTGAACTGTGGCCCTTAAAAGGGAAACATTTGATTTTTAATACTAAATTGCTGGTATTAACCCAAATTTTTTTAGTTTCACAAGTAGTAAAAGAAAAAAAGCTGCACGAAGTGTGTAGCTCAATTTCTCGAGAATAAGTATATACCCCATATATGGCAGTAAAGCACAATGTGGGTGCAAAACAGTGCTTAGGAGTGAGACAGCACCAATGAGATTTGAGGCCTAAAGTGGTGCTTTGCACTGCAATGGTGGAGGTTCTGACATAAAATCTAAAATAAAAAACCCCGGCAAGTGACCATAATTTTGAAACTACACCCCTCAAGGAAGGTAACAAGGGGTATAGTGAGTACTTACACCTCACAGGTTTTTTGAACAGTGGGCCGTAAAATCAATTTTTTTTAACATTTTCACAAGGGGTAATTGGAGAAATTGGGTTAAAAATTTTGGAGGGCTTTTTCTCCTGACTATGGAAACACATCCACATAAGGGGTAATGTGCTGGGTGGGCGCACAACAAGGCTCAGAAGTCATAGAGGTCTGTTTGCATTTGAGGCTATGGCATATCAGTAGCTGACAGTTACATACATTCAGAGGAAAATACAATAATGAAACACCCACATGTCACCCCATTACAGAAAGTACCCCCCCCCCCCCCCCCCCGAGGAATGAGTATAGGGGTAAAGAGGACATTTTGAACGCACGGGTGTTTCCTAAATTTATTTTCCAGGAATGGATGAAGGGTAGCTTTGAAAATAGCAATTGTCAACCTATCCTCTGCTTCATCTTTTTGGGAACAACTAACATGTGACTCCGAATTGTCGCCTGGAAATACGACAGAGCTCATGAGGTTTGCTTTTAAAATTTGGAAGACAATGTACTCTGGACTGGTACATTGGAGTCGAATTCTGGGGAATTAAAATTAGGGAAAAGGATAAAAATGTAGTGCTCCATGGAAGTGTGATACTCCCTGAAGCGGTCTTTAATGTAGAGGCCCGGGTGATCGGGGCACGTGTCACACTGAGTGGTGGTGTCCTTCCGAATCCCCCTCCTATGACACACTCAGCATTTTTTCTGGGATCGTCCCTTCTTTCCAGTGTGGGGGACCTCACCTGGAGAGTGTTGGCTGGGGACGATCTGGGGGTCCACAGTTCCAGAGGTGCTTTGACCCGCTCCTTGGCGGCCACCAAAGATGAGGGCCTTTAGAACTACCTCTTGAAACTGCAGGAATGTCCCTGTGTTGCCAGCATCCTGGAACAGTACAAAAGAGTTATACATGGCAACCTGTACCATGTAGATGTTTTGCGCATGGCATCATATGGCTTGAGGACTTGATCAGAAAAATCAACTCCCCCCCATATACTGATTGTAGTCCTGAATACAATCAGGCTTGAGGGCCGGTACCGTTGTACCTCGCACAGGGAAAGGGGTGCTGCCGTTCCCATGAATTGTGGTGAGCAAAAGGACATCTCTCTTGTCCTTATACCTAACCAGCAACAGGTTTTCATAGGAAAAGGACTCACTTGGGGGGATAGAAGCATGTAGGGGATGGGGTGGAAGCGACTGCGGATCTGGTGACGAGGGATGTAAAGAGAGGGATACTAGTATAAAAGTTATCCACTCAAAGGTGGTAACCTTTATCTAGCAATCGGTGGAAAAGGCCCCGAATGATTTTTCCACTAACACCCAGAGTGGGGGGACATTCTGGGGGTTCAATACAGGAATCTCGTCCTTCTTACACCATAAACTAGCAAGTGTACCTTGAGATACTCTTGCAAAGTTTATACATCTTCACGCCATACCATGCTCGCTTGGTTAAGATGCATTACCGGAAGCTGAGTCTCCCCTTAAAGCGGATGAGAGACTCATCAATAGCGACCTCCCGCCCAGGGACATAGGCCTTCCAAAATTGGGGCCCGAAGTGATTGATGACCGGCCTGATTTTATAGGTCATACGCGGGATCAGGCAGTCATACGCGGGATCAGTTCGGGGGGGGGGGGGGTAACATGCCGCATTGCCGCATAATGCAAACATTTCCGAATGGCCTTGAACCGGGGACGTGCCATGGCCATACTGTAGAGCAGGGTCTGGTAAAGGTTGTCCCCACTTCAGTATTGCCTGACTCTGGGTTTTTCACCAACAAATTCAGGAATCACGGCCTTGTGGTCTGCTAGCTGAGTCCAGAAAAGTTCACCGGTATGGGGTACCAGTAAACTTGGCTGGAGTGCTTGATTAGTATGAGCACCAGGGGGACTCATACTAGCATGGGGCACAGGGTCAGGAACAGCGGAAGTTTGCGGCCTCAGAAGATGATGAGGAGGATGAGGAAATAAGGAAAGTGGGGTCTTCCTCGTCCTCTGAGACGCTTTCATAGTCAGAGGCAAGTAAGGCATATGCCTCCTCCCCTGAAAATGCCCTGTGGGCCATTTCCCTACTCTAATGGGGGGTGAAGTGTATATATGTGGGGGGGGGAAACTTTATTGGTGTATGTGGTGTGGTGTGATACGCATTGTGAAGTTGGTGAGTGGTCAGTCCGTAGACCATTCACTAAGTGTAAGTTATATTGTTTCATAACACGGTTGATACTAAGAATGCACTAAAAGACCGGAGGCTGCCCCCTTGATTTTTCTTTGTCTCCATTTCAGGTTAAAATATAATTAAAAATTATGAAAGACTGTTGTGATCCATTGCAAGGATAATGGGGCTATTGAGACATGGGTCCTAGGACAGAGTGGCCGCAGAAAGTGGTGGACAGGCTGCGAAGATTTTGGTGAGAAACTGGCTGTCTGGAGGCCTACAGAGAAAGTACACAGCTGGAAACTAGAGATGTCGCGAATTGTTTGCCGGCGAACAGTTCCCGGCGAACTTAGCATGCTCGTGTTCGCATCGCCGGGCGAACATATGTGAAGTTCGGTCCGCCTCCTATACTTTAACATTGCAGTAAACTTTGACCATGTGAGTCAGAGTCAGCAGACACATTACAGCCAATCAGCAGCAGTCCCTCCCTTCCAGACCCTCCTACCTCTTGCACGGACGCCATTTTACCCTCATTCAGCATGCTGCAGGCTTAGGAAGTGGAGGGTCAGAGAAGCTGCTCCTGCTGTATAGGGAAAGCGATAGCTAGGTTGCTGCTAGGTGGTGTATTCAGGGTCCAGTTTATTTCTAAAGCACTAGTGTAACATCTGCTTTAAGGACAGCACCCAAAAAAGCCCTTTTTAGGGCTGAAAGATATCAGTCCGTGTGTCTTTCAACAGCTGGAGGCACCCTGGTTGGGAGGGAACCGCTGGTTAAAAGGGGTACTTCAGAATCAAACTTAAGTTCCTTCAAGCAACTAACTACTACAGTATTCAAAGGGCTGAAAGATATCAGTCCGTGTGTCTTGCAACAGCTGGAGGCACCCTGTTTGGGAGGGAACTGCTGGTTAAAAGAGGTACTCCAGTATAAAACTTAAGTTCCTTCAAGCAACTAACTACTACAGTATTCAAAGGGCTGAAAGATGTCAGTCCATGTGTTTTGCAACAGCTGGAGGCACCCTGGTTGGGGACCACTGCTTAAAAGGGGAACTCCGCTGGCAAGCTTTTTTTCTTTAAAGCAACTAACTACTAGAGTATTCAAAGGGCTGAACTATGTCAGTCCGTGTGTTTTGCAACAGCTGGAGGCACCCTGGTTGGGGACCACTGCTTAAAAGGGAACTCCGCTGGCAAGCTTTTTTGCTCATTGTCACACTAGTGCATATCACATTTGTTGTGACAGTTGTGCAAATTAAAAAAAAACTTTTTTGGCTGTCAAATAAAACCAGTCGTCACTGTCAGTTCATGTCACAGTTGCCATTTTTTTTGGCCTGCAGGGCAAATTGTGTCACCCTAGTGCAAATCACATTAGGTGTGACAGTTGTGCAAATTTAAAAAAAATAAAACTTTTTTGGCTGTTAAATAAAACCAGTCGTCACTTTCAGTTCACGTCACAGTTGCCAGTTTTTTTGCTTGCAGGGCAAATTGTGTCACCCTAGTGCAAATCACATTAGGTGTGACAGTTGTGCAAATTTAAAAAAATACCTTTTTTGGCTGTTAAATAAAACCAGTCATCACTGTCAGTTCACGTCAAAGTTACCAGTTTTTTTGCCTGCAGGGCAAATTGTGTCACCCTAGTACAAATCACATTTAGTGTGACACTTGTGCAAATTTTACCAAACAAAAATGACAGGCAGAGGAAGGCTACCCCACAGGGGCCGTCGTGGTGCTGGGATTCCCTTTGGCCCTAGAATGGCCAGTGTTCAGAGACAACGTACCCTGAACCCCCAAAGTTCTGAGGACTTAGTTGACTGGCTATCACAAGACACTCAATCTACTACTAAAGCTTCCGCTCAGAACCTTGACGCACCATCCTTCTCCTCCTCTAGCTTAGCTTTGGGCACCTCTCATGCTACCACTTGCCCGCCTGCCACCACCACCAACACTAGCACCACAGCAGCTTTACTTGATCCGTCAGAGGAGTTATTTACACATCAGTTTGAAGACATGAATGATGCACAACCATTATTGCCACAGGATGTAGTTAACAGGGATATGTCTCAGTCAGGCAGCATTACACACAAGGGCATATGGTGTGATGATGATGTTGTACCCACTGCTGCTTCCTTTCTTGAGGTGTCAGATAGCGGTGAAGGTGTTGATGATGATGATGTGTCAGTGGATGCCACGTGGGTGCCCGCTAGAAGAGAAGAAGAGGGGGAAAGTTCAGATGGGGAGACAGAGAGGAGGAGGAGACGAGTTGGAAGCAGGGGGAGGTCGTCGCATGGAGCTATTGGCACAGTCAGACAGCATGCATCGGCACCCGGGGTCAGCCAGACGGGACGCCAATCAACGCATGCTGTTGCCACCACCAGGATGCCGTCATCGAAGTGCTCAGCAGTGTGGCATTTTTTTGTGTGTCTGCCTCTTACAACAGCGAGGCCATTTGCAACCTGTGCCAGAAGAAACTGAGTCGTGGGAAGTCCAACACCCACCTAGGCACAACTGCTTTGCGAAGGCACATGATGTCACATCACAAACGCCTATGGGATCAACACGTCAGTACAAGCAGCACACAAAGTCAAAGCCGCCATCCTCCTCCTGGTCCAGCATCTTCAGCCAGGTCAACCACTGCTGCCCTCCTTGCCCTCTCTCAACCATCCACCTCTCCGTACCTCGCCTTGAGCAGTTCCTGCTCATCTGCCCACAGTCAGGTGTCTTTCAAGGAGATGTTTGAGAAGACAATGTCTCAAAGTCATCCGCTAGCCCGGCGTCTGACAGCTGGCTTGTCGGAACTGCTAGCCCACCAGCTTTTACCATACAAGCTGGTGGAGTCTGAGGCCTTTAAAAATTTGTAGCCATTGGGACACCGCAGTGGAAGGTACCCGGACGAAATTTTTTTGCACAAAAGGCAATCCCCAACCTTTACTCCATTGTGCAAAAGGAAATTATGGCATGTCTGGCACACAGTGTAGGGGCAAGGGTCCATCTGACCACTGATACCAGGTCTGCAAAGCATGGTCAGGGCAGGTATATCACCTACACTGCGCATTGGGTATACCTGGTGATGGCTGCCAAGCATGGAATGCCTGGCACTGCAGAGGAATTGGTGACACCGCCACAACTTGCAGGCAGACCTGCTGCCACCTGCTCTACTCCTCCTACTCCATCCTCTTCCATAAACTCCTCGGCCGAGTCCTCTTCCACTGTTGCGTCTTGCTCCACATCACCGGCACCCCCCCAGCTCCCCAGGTGCTATTCCACATCCCAGATATGGAAGTCACGCCATCTTGGGGTTGACTTGCCTCAAAGCGAAGAGTTACAACGCACCAGCGCTCCTGTCGGCCCTGAACGCACAGGTGGACCAGTGGCTGACTCCGCACCAACTGGAGATCGGCAAGGTGGTTTGTGACAACGGAACAAATTTGTTGGCGGCATTGAGGTTTAGCAAGTTAACACATGTGCCGTGCATGGCACATGTGTGTAATCTGATTGTACAACGCTTTGTGCTCAAGTACCCAGTCTTACAGGATGTCCTGAAGCAGTCCAGGAAGGTGTGTGACCATTTCAGGCGTTCCTACATGGCCATGGCGCACTTTTGAAAAGGATTTCTTTGTGTTTTTAACCGTCCTGCATTATAGAGTCTTCTGGACTTTATGATATTTTAAACTTGAATTTTCAAGAGTACTAATCATTACACAAAGGAACGCATGTTGCGTGTGATTTTTTAACTTAAATTTTCAAAAGTAAAATACAAAGAGGGAAGAATTGTTCTTATATTTCAGTCATGTGTACATGCCTAGTTTTTCTGGCCTCTGGTGCTGCACTTTTTCTGCTGCTGCAATTTTTCTGGCCCCTGCCTTCATCTTGATTTGATGAAAAATTTTATTTTGAAAAGGATTTCTCTGTGATTTTCACCGTCCTGCATCATAGAGTCTTCTGGACTTTCTGATAATTTAAACTTGAATTTTCCAGAGTACTAACCATTACACCAAGGAACGCTTGTTGCGTATGATTTTTAAACTTAAATTTTCTAAAATAAAATACAGAGAAGGATGAACTCTGTTTCTTTATTTGATGAAAAATTTTATTTAGAAAATAATTTCTTTGTCTGTTTCTCCGTCCTGCATTATAGAGTCTTCTGGACTCTTGGATATGCGCTTGTTCTTATTTTTCAGCCATGTGTACATGCCTAATTTTTCTGGCCTCTGGTGCTGAACTTTTTATGCTGCTCTAACTATGTGCTGGCTAATATGGGGGAATCTATGTGCCGCCTAAAGGGGGGATCTAAATATGTGCTGCCTAAAGGGAGGCTCTAACTATGTTCTGCCTAACATGGGGGAATCTATGTGCTGCCTAAAGGGGGGATCTAACTATGTGCTGCCTAAAGGGAGGCTCTAACTATGTGCTGCCTAATATGGGGGAATCTATGTGCTGTCTAAAGGGGGGATCTAACTATGTGATGCCTAAAGGGGGGCTCTATGTGCTGCCTAAAGGGGGCTAAAGCACGTTATTCCAAACCATTTAGGAATGTTAGGCGATTCATGCCCTTTATGGATTAAAACCAGGCTCTGCATCAACTATGTAATTTTCCATGGGAGTTTTGCCATGGATCCCACTCCGGCACTCCACAGTCCAGGTGTTAGTCTTTGAAACAACTTTTAAATCACTATTGTGGCCAGAAAGAGTCCCTGTGGGTTTTAAAATTCGCCTGCCCATTGAAGTCAATGGCGGTTTGCCCGGTTCACCAATCCGTGAACTTTTTCAGAAGTTCGCAAACTGAAAATTTTATGTACGCGACATCACTACTGGAAACATGTCCACCAGGTTCTTAAGAGAGTAAACAAGCAAGTATAAATAAAAAATTTTCAGTACACAGTTAAAGATTAAGTACAATAATTTGGATAGTCCCCAGAGGTTTCCACTCACCCAACCAGCCTTGATTGACCTACAAAGAACTTTGACTTGAACTGTGTTGATTACTATGTATTCTGGGACAAATGTGCCATTTGGACATTAGGAGAGCTGACAGAAGATAGTGAACTCAGTTAGGAGTCGATTGTGTTCATGAGGTGAGGACATCTTGCACCCCTCAGGGTAATGATTAGTAGGCTGTTGTGTTTCAGAGAACTACAGGAGGTTTACCTTGAGGCCCACAAAAATTGTTCTTCACTCCAAGACTAATGAACACAATAAGGAATCCCTTTTAACATGTTTCTCAAGTGTTATTTTACCTGATGGCAGTGGTCACCTGCAAGTGTAGATGGAATGGCTAGACTGGGTGGCTAGTCTGCCTTTCTTGTTCATTACACTATGCCACCCTGACAGCCACATTTTGCTTCACTCGTCACTATTTAATAGCAGTCTGGAATAACAGCTTGTTTGCTTCTCCAAGAGAGGCTTTATGCAAATTGCATACTAAATGACTGTGATATGTGAATAGAAAGGTCCCAGTAAAAACTAACATTGCCAGGTTAAGGTGTGCTTTTGACAAACATGTTATGAAGGGTTCCTTATTCCCAATTAGTAAGGTATGCTTTGACCGATGTTCATTAAAATGTGTTCAATAGTCCTGAAGTTTTAGACAATTCTTTTTGGGTCTCCAGGAGTGGGACCTTGCTTTATTCTTTTAAAGCTCTTATTAGCCAAAGGCTCAAAATATTTAGTTAACAGATCGAGTTTAAGGACAGAACAGAATTAAAAAATAAAATAAGAGAAAGATAATGAGTCAATTATATATATCAAAGATACAGTAGAACAATGTTTCCCAAGTGCGGTCTTCAAGTCAACCCAACAGGATCTCATTAGTCTTTCACCACAGATGAGTGAATTTTTGAAAAATTTGATTCGACAAATTTTCTGAAAAAATTTGGTTCGGCCCTAATTTATTTGCGGTGAATCTGTATTAAAAACTGCAATTTCTGGCCTACAGAGAGCCTCACTGTAACATGCACAGGGTGCTTGCTGGGGTAGTGAAATAATACTGTTATTCAGTATGACATGCAGATTAGAGGCGTCGCTGTTAGAATCACTGTTGCAGAGTGGCACAATGACAGAGCGGTGAGGAGGCATCAGTATGAGGAGACCTTATAGTGGCTGAATGACACAGCCTGGAGTTGGCGGCACCATGAGGAGACCATATAGTGGCTGAATGGCACAACCTGCAGTTGATGGCAGCAAGAGCAGTCCATATAGTGGCTTAATGACACAGCGTAGGGTTTGTGGCAGCATTAGGAGACAATATAGTGGCTGAATGACAAAGCCTGGAGTTGGCGGGAGCATTAGGAGACCATATAGTGGCTGAATGACACAGCCTGGAGTTGGTGGCAGCATGAGGTGACCATATAGTGACTGAATGACACAGCCTGGAGTTGGCAGCAGCATGAGGAGACCATATAGTGGCTGAATGACACAGCCTGGAGTTGGCGGCAGCATGAGGAGACCATATAGTGGCTGAATGACACAGCCTTAAGTTGGCGGCAGCATGAGGAGACCATATAGAGCCTGAATGACACAGCCTGGAGTTGCGGCAGCATAAGGAGACCATATAGTGGTTGAATGACACAGCCTGGAGGTGGCAGAAGCATGAGGAGACCATATAGTTGCAGACTGAGACAGCCTGGAGGTTGCAGCAGCATGAGGAGAACATATGGTGGCAGTATGAGACAGCCTGTAGCCGACAACAGAATGAGGAGAACATATGGTGGCAGTATGAGACAGCCTGGAGGTGGCATCAGCATGAGGAGAACATATAGTGGCAGTATGAGACAGCCTGGAGCTGGCAGCAGCATGTTGAGAACATATGGTGGCAGAATGAGACAGCCTGGAGCTGGCATCAGCATGAGAAGAACATATGGTGGCAGTATGAGACAGCCAGGAGCTGGCAGCAGCATGAGGAGAACATATGGTGGCAGTATGAGACAGCCTGAAGATGGCAGCAGCATGAGGAGAACATATGGTGGCAGAATGAGACAGCCTGGAGCTGACATCAGCAGCATCAGGAGTCCTGGAAGTGACCCGGTGACATAGTGGGGCGGTGGGTGGCAATATCAGTACCCGGTGAAGAAGGTGGGTGAAAAAAGGAAAACTTGGCATCAGATGTGTGGCATCAGGAGGGTGGCAGGATCAGAATAGTAGCTGAGGCAGGTAGGCAGAAGAAAACGGTCTTTTTTGTAAAAGTGTTAGTGTGAAAAGTAAGTATTGAGGATATGCATTACGTAAAACTTAACTTTTAATAATATTCTTAGGATAAAATATATGTACCCCAATTTTTTTTAAATAAAAAAACACCATGTGCCACCTACACCACCAAGTATTGATGTGATGCAAAGACCTCTAAAAGGTGGAAGGGAACAATAATGCAGAGTCCACCACTTGAAAACGGAGGGACTGCAGCACCAGCAACTTGGACAGGAGCACATTCAGTTTCTGCACAGTTGGATGAGTGGACACATTCTGTTGTCTCTTGGACATGTCTTCACCGATGAAATGACTGACTTGAAATAGGAGGAGCAGGAGGATCTGGAGCGACAGAAGATGGGTATGACACACAGCTCCCTTCGGCTGAGGTGGTGGAGCCTTGGCTGGCTCAGGTGATGCAGCGGCGTGCCACTGTGTGATACACCTTCTGCCGACACATTTTGCATGTGACCATGTTAACCTTCTCCGGATACTTGATGAAAAACTGCCACACTGCCGAGTAGCTAATTTTCCCACCAACAGTCCACGCTAATTGACTGCTACTGCGGCCGACTCCAGGAACCCCTGTTCCACTACCTCCCGGGAAGGTAGGCTGCCGCAAAGCAGGTGGACCACCTGGGCACGTTTGGCTCCAGACTTTCCACTTCTGCCACAATGCTGACTGCCAACCATGCTACCACCTTGCTGGCTCAGCTGCTGCCTCATGGGCAACCTGCAACTCTCTTCTCCTGATGATGAGGAAGCCCCTTCTGCACCTGGCTCCCAAGTGAAATCAGCTTCATCAGCATCGAGATGTGTCTGCACGTCACTGATGTCCTCCTAAGGTTCCTCAACAGTGTCTGCTTCAGGAGCCTGAAAGCTGGCAACACCACCTCCCACTTCACTCTCCTCATCACTACTTGCCTAGTGGAGGAAGCTGCGGATGTCTCCTCCACTTCTTGGCTGGGCAGTAGCTGCTGACTGTCCTCTAGTTGATCATCCTCACTAAATAGTGGAGCTGAACCCACAGCATAAGACACTTCTGTGGGAGAGCATAGGACAGAGGCAATAGGGACTGCTCCCAGGCCATGCCAACTGAGGGTTGTGTCTGAGGAACCACCGACTGTTGACTGGGGGGTGTCAGATGTCACTTGTGATGAAGTGGATGACTGTGTTAACCAATCGATGACTGCAGATGGGTTGCTGGTTGAGACAAGACTGCTAGCTGATACCGGGAGCTCAGGCCTCTCGCATTCTCGACTCCTGCTTCCACTCACCCCTAGTCTCCTGCTACCTCTGCCTGATGAATTTAGGCCTCTGCCACTCCTCTGTGCATATCCTGGCACTTCTCTGCCTGACATACTTAGTGCATATATGAGGGGAGTACAATACGCTCCACTACGCTTAAAACAGTATTTGTCTACAACATCAGCAGGTGTGTACTTTTGGGAGGCCTTTCACAGTATCTAGGTCCTTAAGACTTTAACAGGAACAAAATGGTACACCACTTAGATGTACATATGTGGTATGCACTTATGAGGGGAGTGCAATGCACTCCAGTACACTGATACGTAGATGTACGCACAGGTTACACTTAGTAGAGGACAATAGGCTTTTAGTGCTCTGCTCACCCTAACTGGCTGGCTACTATTAGCTTTTCAGTTGTAGTACACACCAGTGCTGCAGCACAGTCGCTGAGTACTACACCCAAAATTGCACTTTTTCTCTCAATCTCCCTCCCTTCCCTGTCAGTGCTTCTAGGCTGGATTTGGGCTTGAGGTGAATCACTGCTTTAATACACCCAAAACTGTATTTTCTCTCTCAGTCTCACTCCCTTCCTTGTCAGTGCTTCTAGACTGGATTTGGGCTTGAGGTGAATCGCTGCTGTAATAAACACACAATTGCACTTTCTCTCTCAATCTCTATCCCTTCCCTATCAGTGCTTCTAGTCTGGATTTGGGCTTGAGGTGAATCACTGCTGTAAAATAGCTTTTCTGTGCAACATACTGCTCTCTGTCCCCTCTCTGTGCAATAGAATGCTGATGTGATTGGCCGCAAGAGTGCTGCTGACAATATAGGGCAGTGACATTACAGGGTTGGCTGGCTGCTGATAGGCTGCATGATGCATGTGATTCAGGGTAAACCCCAGACCCTTGTTCCTGCCTTCCCAGGATTCCCTGTCCTGTGTCCTCACATGTGGATCCGCCATTTTAGATGCCAAGCCCCTGGAGCCTGGACCGCACTAAATGGAGTTTAATGAAGTGATTTGCGCAATCGAATCATGGCGATATTCACATTTGTTACGAATTAAATTTTTCCTGAAATTCGTAACAAATTCGGATTTGTCAGATTCTATTTGCTCATCCCTATCCTTCATATGCGATATAACAGTGGTGATGCCTGATGTAATTTTCATAATTATATCACCTATGAAAACAAGTAAATGCTGAAAACATGACCAGTTGGGTTGGGCTGGGTTGACTTGAGGACCACGCTTAGGAAACACTGCAGCAGAAGACAATCGTAGTCAAAGTTAAACATAGAGCCAATTGCTTTTCACTAGGGTTTATATATGATAGGTTTGTTACCAAAATGCCTATTTGACATTATTGATGAGATGTCCTATGTAGGCAATGATGACAACAAAGTCAAAGCACTCAGTAACAGAGTATTCCCTAACTATACAGTTGACTTGCTACCAGTCACTTGACTAAATGTTCACATAAAACTAAAGGTATGCCTTGGAAGATGTGAACCACAGTATTCAAACGCCAAGCAGATCTTCAGTTTCCTTCTAGCCTCTCTTGCACACTGACTTAAACTTTCTCTTGTAAGTCCAGTAATGAGCAGTGTTCAGCAACTTTTGCTGACTTGAACCAAACTGAAAATCTGAACTGGTCCACAAACTGACTTTACCAAAAGTAGCAGATAAGCTTTGCCAGAGATTTCAAACCATTCCTGGATATCTCACATCTTGCCCAGCTTTCCTTGGATGAGATGTGAACTTCTTTGAGTCTTATAGACATGAAGGGAAGGCATCTTGCAGAAATTTAGCAAATATAGCCATTCCTGTGTCTGTCTCACAATGCCTGGTCACGAAATGGTCAGTGATGCTCTACCCATAAAGTGTGAAGTAGTTATGGAAGATGGCTTGGAAGCACACCAGCTTGAATTGTTGAATAGAATACAAATAATGAGTATTGAGTATTCCAGGCAAAACCTTTTTTATATATATATATCAACTCGCTCCGGAAAGTTAAACAGATTTGTAAATTACTTCTAATAAAAAATCTTAATCCTTCCAATAGTTATTAGCTTCTGAAGTTTTCTGTCTAACTACTCAATGATGATGTCACATCCCGGGAGCTGCGCATGATGGGAGAATATCCCCATAGGAACTGCACAGCTCCCAGGATGTGAGTCATCAGAGAGCAGTTAGACAGAAAACAACAACTCAACTTCAGAAGCTAATAACTATTGGAAGGATTAAGATTTTTTTATAGAAGTAATTTACAAATCTGTTTAACTTTCCGGAGCCAGTTGATATATAAAAAAAGTTTTGTCCTGGAATACCCCTTTAATAGCTACATGTACATATGGCAAGGGATTTTGATAGAAGAGTTTTTGTGGGTGACTTTGGCTTTAAATGAATATGTACTTTTCTCATTTATTTGTTCTTCGTATTGACAATTTCCTCCCAAAACAACTGAAACATTAAATTCAGGTATCAAAGAGAAAATACAAATAACATGTAAATATTAAGAAATGTAAAAGAAACATTCTTAATTATGCATTTGATTTCAGTTTTACAAGATTTTCTAATTTTCTCCATTTAATTTATTAGATCAAACACGGCTCAGCTCGGAGTCTTTTAGGTGTAATTGAAGGTTTATTTTTAGAGGCAGGGAGGTGATCATCAGTTCTGTTCTGAGGAGCAGTAAATACATCTTCACGTATATCTTTTACGTCAGCATCAGGAAAAAGAACATCCTATCTTAATTAAACTGTTGTTACTGACTCAAGGTAAAAAAAAATTGTTTAGCAGCTCAAAAATTAATTTTAAGTTTGTCTAAGAAATATACATGCACTTACAAACCAATATACACACTTGAAATCTAGATAGCGTATTAATTCATTTTAGTGAAAATGCTTAACAGACTCAAGGTTACTTTAAAAATCCCTAAAAGTAACATAAGGTTTTATTTTAAATTATTTGTTTTAATGTTTGGTAAATAGGAATAATTTGTAAATACATAGGCATGATTGTCAGGGTAGCGGGCATAGGAATTGTTCTGTGTGTCCAATAGCAAATAAATAAGTGCAGTTGTGGACAATGGAAGGGGGCATTCATTTTTGCATTATTTCTGTACAGTTACATCATGTGTTCATTTTACCTGCATGGGGATATCATTATATTTTTTTCTTAAAGTGCTGTGATGTCACACCAATAATATTGACTTTCAATTGTGTGCATTTGAAAGTCATAATAGTGGGCATTATTCTTTTACTACAAAATCATTGTCTTGCAACAGCATCAGACTTGTCCATGAGTCATGGACAATAGATTACTCATGGCTGCATGCGCAGACACACCAATCACGCCCCACCACCACAAGGGAGGGACACTCCCCTTCCCCTAAGAGGATTTCTAACACTGGGATCAAATGAAAAAAAGGTATTTGTATAATAAATATAGTTGATAGAGGCGTAAAACTAGATGTAAATGGTCAGAATTAGATACTGAATAACATAATATATTTTTTTCTTGTAGGATCTGACAGGTACACTTAAAATGCATCAAAAAATGTGCCAAATTTCATGGCACATTATTGACCTAAAACTGAGCCCACTAATAGATATGGCTGAACGCCCAAGATCCTGCTTGCAGATAAGAGAAACTTCCAGAAGGTCAACCATCAGTGCAGCATTCCCCCAATTCAGAAGGAAGCTTTTCCTCAGTAAAAGACACATGAAAGCCCAAATGGGGTTTGCAAAAAAGCACCTAAAGGACCCTTAGACTGGGAGAAACAAGATTCTATGGTCTGAAAAAATCAAGATTAAACATTTACCCTCAATTCTAAGCATCATGTCTGGAGGAAACCAGGCACTGCCCATCACCTGCCCAATACCATTCCTACAGTGAAGTATGGTGGGGGCAGCATCATGTCTGAAGGAAACTAGGCACTGCTCATAACCTGCCCAATACCATCCTTACAGTGAAGCATGGTGGGGGCAGCATCATGTCTGAAGGAAACTAGGCACTGCCCATCACCTGCCCAATACCATCCCTACAGTGAAGTATGGTGGGGGCCGCATCATGTCTGGAGGAAACCAGGCACTGCCCATCACCTGCCCAATACCTGCCCAATACCATCCCAACAGTGAAGCATGGTGGTAGCATCATGCCGTAGGTTCTTTTCAGCATCTGGGACAGGGACTCTGGTCAGGGTTGAGGAAAAACATTTATTTATTTTTACTGAAGAAATGAAGTGCTGCTTATTTTTTGGATATTATTTCATTTATTATTTGTATATTTATTGTATATTATTTTCCTATTTAGCCTATTAAATTATAAGTTAACTTCAGCTTTTGATGACAAAAACTTCATATGAAGCCCAAATTGTCTAATATTACATACTATAGACACAAATTCACAGAATTAGGGAAATGTTGCCATTTAATTACAATTCCATTCACCTGGATCTGTAGAGGAAACTTTCTATGATGTCTATAAGCTTCTAGAGAGATTACGTCTGTGTGGTCTTTCTCCTTTACCCATAAGGTTACAAATTTCCTGTTCTGCAAAATTCCATGCGCCCGCCTGTCATAAAGAGAAGTGTGTGATTAGTTCTCATTTGCTAATATGGTAAAAATACATTTATAAAAATCCATTCTTCAGATCCACACTTTCCATTTTAATTCCGAGCTTGTGCTTATGTAGACATAACCTACCCCTGTCTCAGAATAAGGCCATACATAATACTGCTGACTTGGGGGCTGGTGTGTCTAAGCCATTATATTTTCCTGACAAGCTCCAGCTTTAAAATAACAAGTGCCTGACAGCCATGTTTATGCAGCAGCACTTTGGGATTTCTGGGCTCTAATGTAACTTCACATGACATCACTAATGTAATGGCTTAAAGTTATTTAGACTCCCATCACTATCCTTAGAGTAAAGTTTCCCATTAATCTTCATGGGTTGTGTTTGAAAGCGGACAGCTCTTCCCTATTCATGTGAGATCTCTCTAGAATTCTGTCTCTCTTAATCCATAATAGCGATAAAACCATTAATAATACATTTTAGTAGAACCAAAGATCTCAACGTCCTCCATCTTTAGGAAATTTTATAATTTGTTCCAAAGTGTCTTCGATGAGCTCAGAAAGTTCTTAAAAAAAAAAAAAAAAAAATATATATATATATATATAGAAAGGAGAAGACTGTAGCACTCCAATAAGATGAAAAGTGAATGTGGCTTTATTCCAATTCAAACATCAAGGAATAAAGCCACATTCACTTTTCATCTTATTGGAGTGCTACAGTCTTCTCCTTTCTACATTGTGAAGTGTCTCACGTGTCTCCCGTGACCTGGGATTCCGACCGTGTGCACCCACCTTCGACCTATATTTTACAGAGTGCTGCTCCTTATCCTTTGTTTTTTATATATATATATATATATATATATATATATATATATATATATATATATATAATAAGTATAAGTATAACAGTTGTCCTTCATCTTACAATGGCCTCAGGTGACAACATATTCAACATGCAATGGTCTTTTATTGACCATTGATCTTGAAACCATACTCAACATACAATGGCTGCTCAGTTCTTCCAGCCATTGACACATTTTGCAGATCTGGACAGTCCAGATCTGTGAAATGTGTCAATGGATGGAAGATCTGACCAATCAGAATGGAATGGTAAAACCCCTGTGGTACTGAAATGCATGCACTGTCTGGTAGCGCCCCCTACAGTACAGGGAGGTACTACATGCTCTGTACTACTCTTCACCTGTACCAGGGTTAGCTGCTGCTTTGTTACTTTTTTAGGACACTGTGTGTACTGTACAGGACCCTGATGAAGCTCCTGTCCTCTACATAGACAGTGATTTACAACTCCTAGCAGATCTTTCTTACTTTTATATGTAAGGACTTACTTTTTTATTTTAGTTATCTGCTGATTTGTCATTTTGGGGGCTTTAGAACTAATCATCAGAGTTATGGTCTCATATACAATGGGTTCAAGATACAATGGTCGTCCTGGACTCAATTAATGTTCTAACTTGAGGGACCACTGTATAGTGGTGGACTGAACAATACAAGGTCCCCTATAAGGTTAGTATACAGTCTATAAATCAGCAGCTTGTCTTATTCGACCAAAAATACTAACTTTCCTCAAAAGGTAGATTTTTATTTGTAACATTACATACATTTTTTTTTTGGACTTTCTTATGGCTTTTTTTTAAATGAGGGGTAAAATTTACTATTGCAGAATTTTGACAAAATGTGCAACAAAAACTGGCATACTTGCCACCCATTTATTATGAGCTTTGGATATTTTTTTTTTTGCCTTGCTATTTATAAGGGCATTATATGTGGAAAAGGAGTGTGGCTATATTGGATAAGTGGAATTCCCCACAAAATGATACCACAATTCTGATGTAACATTTTGGAGTAAAGTAAGCCAACTAATAGTTAGTCTATATTTAGACTAAACCATTAAAAGATTTATTAAACAGCCAGAGGCACTGTAATAAATGCATTTAAATACTGTCTAGTCTAAGCTTGTGCTATCTAACTATTAGACAGTATTAGGCAAAGTTCACATATGTTTTGGATGCTCCACTTGGTTCCTCGGTTGTAGATTCCCTTAAGCAATGGCAAGCCGAGGCGGGTCATTCTATGGTGTCTACGTCCATGAGGCTTGTGCTAATGCTGGTATAAACAGGGATTACTATCACAAAAAAGAAACAGCTTAAAAAAACAGAACATGTTCCAGTATCTGGCTCCAATTGGTTTTTCAGATTGGTGGGGGTTGAGCTGCAATGCCAGATTCCACCACTATCAAATATACGGGGCTGTGTCTGGTGAGCAGTAAAAAGGTCCCTTCAAACTCCTAATCAATGGGGGGCACAGGGTCGGACTAACACTGATTCTACAGATTGGCCATCAGTAAGTCCCAAAAAATTCCTACAATTATATTCTATAAACATTCTAGATTCCTCCTTACGTTATTTTCATTCATCCAGGGCTAAATTCACACTGTGTATTTTGAGGCTCAAAAATACACTTTATACAAAATAACCCAATATTTAAGTGGTTTTAGAAGATTTTTTGAACTTTTTTGTTTTATGGAACGTTTTGCCATTTATTTTACACATTAGGCAAAACAGCTCTTTGCCTTTTTTTGCATTAATTGAAGCATTTACATGTAAGGAATGTGTTAAAAACAAGTGAGGCACAAACAAATATGTTTTTCATATGATCTGTTCACTCATTGTATTACTACATTAAACTACATGTCAAAATAAGGTGTTTTTTATTTGATTTCAATGCAATTTATTGGGAAAAAACAATGTTAAATTCATTTTTTAGGGTTCAAAAACAACACTTTAAATCTCAAAATATACTCTAAAAAGCATGTGTACAAAGCCTTAGTCTTCCACGAACAATATGTCCTACAGAGCAAACCATGAAACCACAACTGAAACAGGACACCAATTCCATAAGGTTATGAAGAAATGCAGATGTATTTTTCTCAATTCAACATTGGTTCTATCAGTGTCATTAGTACTGTAGCTGGTGATGGAGGAGCAGCCTCCCCATATTGTATTTACATTACCAGTCCCTTTTTATAACATTGGACCATTAATAACAACCAATATAAAGAGTAAAGACGTCTTGTGTACAGAACGGGGGATGAAGCTACTAATTATAGCGATGGGCTGACAACTGTTTATAAAGACGGCATGAAAAAGTGTCAAAATGACATGGGAGATGTGTTTGTTGGACGTGTCTGGCGTAGATGCCTAATATAAATATGACATGATTAATTCATAATACAGTAATTGAGATGGATGAAGGATCATTAAGGCTCATATGACGCCATTACTTCATAGACAACACCTACTATAGCTCCTCCTAGGTACAGCAAATATTTGGTTGGTTTATAGCATACTGAATAAATAGTTGAATTATAACCATGAGCGACTTGAGTCGGGTTCTTTTTTTTTTTTTTTGAGCTTTACTTTTTTTTTCGTGTCCTTTTGCAATCTCAACAATCTTGTCTTTTCGACTGTGTATACACAGGACAACATGGAAATAGACAAAACAGGGACATTGTTCTATTCTCCACCTTATTTTCTCAGGCTACATCCCAAGAAAACAATGCGCCCACTTAACGTACATTACTATAGGTGTCGCCTTCTTCTCTAAAGTATGCCCATAATTACCATGAAATAATGATACCGTGAAGCTATATAGACTATGTTCTGTGAAGGAAGTAAGGATTGACTATAGCTAGAGCTCATAACAGTTTTGCCATTTTTATCCTACTGAACCATTGTAATAACAGAAGTCATATTTCCAGGATCTTCATACTTAGTCAAGGCTTTTGTTCTATAAACTTTCTTTGATGTGAGACGAAGCATGAGGTTTTCTGTGCTTTTCTTTCCCTAAAGACTTTAATAAGGAATCTCAAAGTGGAATCTTCATAAATCATAGCCGTAGAGTAAAAAGGCACCAAAATAGTGAGAAAAGATTGTGTATAATCATATATCATATCAATATTGGGTTTAGAGTTGTGTCAGTTTAATGTTGCAAGGATCATTTAACCCCTTAAGGACCAGGCCCATTTTGGCCTTAACCTGTTAAGGACCAAGGGCGTACCTGTACGTCCTTGGTCCTTTCCCTTTCAATAGTGGGTCAGGCCCGGCCTCTAACAACAGCCAGGACCCCTGGCTAATAGCGTGTGGCACTGATCGTGGTGCAGCGAGCTATTAACCCTTTAGATGCAGCGTTCAAAGTTGATTGCCGCATCTAAAGTGAAACTAAACTACCCCCGGCTAGCTCAGAGGGCTGTTCGGGACCACTGCAGTGAAATTGCAACATCCCGAACAGCTGTAAAACACGGGGAGTGTCCCCTTATCTGCCTCCTGGGGTCCGATGACTGCTCATCCCCATAGAAAACATATGCTGCTCTGGACAGTTCCTAAAATGGACAGAGATGTCAGCAGAGAGCTCTGTGTTCCAAAAAGAAAACCATTTCCTCTGTAGTATTCAGCAGCTAATAAGTACTGGAGGGATTAAGATTTTTTAATAGAAGTAATTTACAAATCTGTTTAACTTTCTGGCACCAGTTTATTTAAAAAACAAAAAAAGTTTTCCACGGGAGTACCCCTTTAAGGGGTTAAAGGGGTACTCCGGCCCTAAGAAATATTATCCCCTATCCAAAGGATAGGAGATAAGTTGTCTGATCGCGGGGGTCCTGCCGCTGGGGATCCTCGCTATTTTGCATGCAGCACTCATCTCTGGGAGCTGCATGTAACGCTGCAGCCTCGGAGTCTGTCGGGTAACGACTATGGGGCCGGAGTATCGTGACATCAAGACTATGCCCCCTTGTGACATCACGTGGACATTTACGCATGCGGCAATACCAAATATGTTTATAATTTTTTTTTATTACGCTTTTTGGGGTAAAATGGGAAAAAGGGACGATTTACATTTTTGTTGAGGAAGGGGATTTTTCTCACCTTTTTTTTAAAACATTTTTTTACTTTTATTTTTACACTTTTTATGTCCCCATAATCATTTGATTACTAATACTGTTCAGTACTATGCATAGTAGGGCAGTGTTATCGGTCATCTTCTGCTCTGGTCTGCTCAATCTCAGAACAGAAGACCCCAGGAGGTGGGTGGAGGCAGGCGAGGGGACCTCCGTCCACCATGCTGGATGATCAGATCCCTGCTGCAGTTTGATGCCCTCCTCAATGTATCACATGGAAATAGTCCTTCCTCTTTTGTATTCACAATACTGGTGCTGCCTGTGTGGCCCCACAAAGCTATGGTGCCCACTTCATTTCTGACACAGTTAAAGTGGTCACTGAGGAAGAGTGCGCATGCGCTTGAAACGCGTATGACGAGGGAGGGTGTCGGTTTTATCGTGTTAAAGTCTGTATGTTGGATTCGGATCATAATAAAACTGCAACTTTTACCCAGTGCTGGATCATCTTTTGCTTCTCCCACGATCCCATTAGCACCGAGCCAAGTGCGGACCCGCGCACGGGAACATTGGAGGTGAGCTGTTCAACACAATTGTATTGTCTATGTTGCACAGTTAAAGTGCACCCTCAAACAGTGAATGTGTCCACACAGTGTTGGTACCAACTCAGTGCCCTTCATGGAGAAATTGTGTCCCTACCAAATAGTGATGGCCTCTTAGTGTTCCTCACCGAGCACAGGTGCCCCACAGTGACCCCACTTAGTAATGGTACCCCCCACTTAGTTTCCACTGTAATTGCATTGTGGCTGAGTAACTAAAAGACCTAATACTCACCTTACCCCATTCCCATGATGGAAAAAGCAGCTCTGAGTGCTCAAAGGCAAGATCCCTTGGCAGGTGCAGGTTGGCCCAAAAACATTACTTAATCGAGCCAGTCTGAGGGATCCAATCCTGAAGGCTTATAGGCTGCAGGCCTAAAGTGGCCTTTAACCCATAGGAATAAATGGCATAGCAGGAAGCTGACAGCTACCTACCTCACCATAGTATTTAGCTGTATGTGTATATGGAGGATGCAGATGCAATTGAAAGTGGGGAAAGTTCTGAACTCTGTGAAAAATCCTGGGCTTGGGCCCCCCTGATGCTCAGTAGCTCAGTACTATCAATGCCCCTACTTGCCTTTTCTGTGTAAAGGGGCAAGGTGTTCTAGTCTGTGACACATTAAATGTCTTCACTTTTCTTCTGTTAATGAATAACGCCTGGTGAGACCTAGCATTGTTCTGTGGTAATGGATATATTGTTCAGCATGTGTAGGTGCAACCCGTACTCCAGTCTTTACATGACCTGACTTCTTTAAATAGACCAGGGGTTCTTCAATGTTAACTGTATCCAGGATACAATAAGAGAAAGTCTCAGGGTTCCCTTGGAGGAAGACTGTAGCTATCATGAGCCAGATGAAAATAATGATCTTTGTTTTCTTATTGCTATACTACTTATTTTTAAACCACAGACCTTACACACACAGGACAGATTTGTTGCAGTGATTTCTGTACCTGAAAATACATTCCATTCTGTAGATAAGGTTACACATCTGAATAGGGTTGTTTCTGCAACATGTGTATGTAGTTCTGCAAACTCCTTTGAGATGAAAACATGATTGCATAAACATCAAATTTATTTTTATTATATAAAAATGATAATAAAATTACAATAATGATAATAATAGTAGAAGTACAAGTTGTTGTTGTTGATAATAATAACAGCAACAACAACAACAACAACAACACCAACAACTACTACTACTACTACTACTGTTATTACCGTATATACTCGAGTATAAGCTGACCCGATTGTAAGCCGAGGCTCCTAATTTCACCCCAAAAACCCAGGAAAGATTATTGACTCGACTATAAGCCTAGGATGGGAAATACATCATTCCCCCATGTAATCATCCAGACCCCCTTCATCATCCCCCCCCTTCCTCATCACCGCCTGTCAATCCCTTCATCAGTGGTCTTCAATCTGCGGACCTCCAGATGTTGCAAAACTACAACTCCCAGCATGCCCAGACAGCCATCGGCTGTCCAAGCATGCTGGGAGTTGTAGTTTTGAAACCTCTGGAGGTCCGCAGGTTGAAGACCACTGCGGCCTTCGTCATCATCCAGCCCCCCCCTCTTTTGTTTTCTACTCACCTTCCCCTCGGCGGGAAGTTAGGGTGAGCTGGTCCAGGCCATCTATGTTACAGGGACTGTCCGGTGGGGAGGATTAATCATTGCGGGCTGTCCATTTTCACAGGGGGGGTCTTCTTCTACGCATTTCGGGCCCAGCCCCGGACTAGTGACGTTACCTTGATGACGACGCACAGGGACGTTCATGCGCAATGTCCCTGTGCGTCGTCGTCAAGGCAACGTCACTAGTCCGGGGCCGGGCCCGGAGCGGAAAAGAGGGCCCCCCGGTGAAAATGGACAGCCCGCAACGACTAATCCTTCCCACCAGACGGTCCCTGCAGCATAGATGGCCCAGACCAGCTCACCCTAACTTCACGCCGAGGGGAAGTGAGTACAAAACAAAAGGGGGGGGGGGCTGGATGATGACTAAGGCCGGAGTGGTCTTCAACCTGCCGACCTCCAGAGGTTTCAAAACTACAACACCCAGCATGCCCGGAGTTGTAGCTTTGCAACATCTGGAGGTCCGCAGGTTGAAGAACACTTAGAAGAGAATGACAGGCGGAGAGTTCATTCGAGTATAAGCCAAGGGGGGCGTTTTCAGCACGAAAAATCGTGCAGAAAAACTCGGCTTATACTTGAGTATATACGGTATGATTATTTGTTATATAATACTATTATTATGTTATTATGACTATTTTAATATTAATATTATTATTATTATTCATACTCATAATTATATTTATGTTTGCATAATAATAATAATTATTATTATTGATACTACTACTACTATGACTACTAGTAATAATAATAGTAATAATAAGATAATAATAGTAGTTGCAGCGGTTGTTATTATTATTGTAAATAATAACTGCAATCATAATAATGGCATAGAACAAATAGAAATTCGGCACAACGGCTGATAGTCTGTTGTGACTAAGCGGTAACCAATGTTTTCATGCATAGGTGGTGCTCTACACTGAGGAGATGCACACAATGCTTGCATATAAGAACACAGTAGAAAGAAACAGGTGGCACTCACCAAGTCCTTCCGTGGGTAAATCTTCTTTATTCATGAAACAGTGCACATGATAAAAACACGGGGGAGCTCGGACACTGGCGTCCGAGCTCCCCTGTATTTTTATCATGTGCACTGCATCATGAATAAAAAAGATTTACCCACGGAAGGACTTGGTGAGTGCCACACGTTTCTTTCAATATCAATAATAATAATAATAATAACAACAACATCAACAACAACAACATTGTGTGAATATTCCCCTATAGTGTGTGCCATTATTTCTATTGTGTGCTAAAATAAACTGTCTTGAAGAGCTTAAAGGAGAACTCCACTGGAAAACATTTTTTTTTTAAATCCACTGGTGCCAGAAAGTTAAACAGCTTTGTAAATTACTTATATTTAAAAATATTAATCCTTCCAATACTGATCAGCTGGTGTATGCTCCAGAGGAAGATCTTTTCTTTTTTAATTTCTTTTCTGTCTGACCATAGTGCTCTCTGCTGACACCTCTGTCCATTTTAGGAACTGTCCAGAGTACAAGCAAATCCCCATAGCAAACCTATCCTACTCTGGACAGTTCCTAAATAGGACAGTGGTGTCAGCAGAGAGCACTGTGGTCAGACAGAAAGGAAATTAAAAAAGAAAACAACTTCCCGTGGAGAATACAGCAGCTGATAAGTATTAGAAGGATAGATTTTTTTTAAATATAAGTAATTTAAAAATCTGTTTAACTTTCTGGCACCAGTTGATTTAAAAAAAAAAAAAAAGAGTTTTCCAGTGGAGGACCCCTTTAAAGAACAGAACAATAACGAACATTTTCCTTTGCAAGGGTATTGGCATTGACTGTCTCACATATCTTTTCATTGCATGGTATTAGGTCAAATAAACTAACAATTTTTGAATATACATTAAATTAAGCTACACTTTAACCCCTTAAGGACTCAGGGTTTTTCAGTTTTTGCACTTTCGTTTTTTCCTCCTTACCTTTTAAAAATCATAACCCTTAAAATTTTTCACCTAAAAATCCATATTATGGCTTATTTTTTGCGTCACCAATTCTACTTTGCAGTGACATTAGTCATGTTACCCAAAAATTCACGGCGAAATGGAAAAAAAATCATTGTGCGACAAAATCGAAGAAAAAACGCCATTTTGTAACTTTTGGGGGCTTCCGTTTCTACGCAGTGCATATTTCGTTAAAAATGACACCTTATCATTATTCTGTAGGTCCATACGGTTAAAATGGTACCCTACTTATATAGGTTTGATTTTGTCGTACTTCTGGAAAAAATCATAACTACATGCAGGAAAATGTATACGTTTTAAAATGTCCTCTTCTGACCCCTATAACGTTTTTATTTTTCCACTTACAGGGCGGTATGAGGACTCATTTTTTGCGCTGTGATTTGAAGTTTTTATCGGTACGATTTTTGTTTTGATCTGACTTTTTGCTCACTTTTTATTCATTTTTTAATGGTTTAAAAAGTTACCAAAAATACGCTTTTTTGGACTTTTGAATTTTTTTGCGCATACACCATTGACCGTGTGGTTTAATTAATTATATATTTTTATAGTTCGGACATTTACGCACGTGGCGATACCACATATGTTTATTTTTATTTTTATTTACACAGTTTTTATTTTTTATGGGAAAAGGGGGGTGATTCAAACTTTTATTAGGAAGGGGTTAAATTAGCTTTATTAACACTTTTTTAAACTTTTTTTTTGCAGTGTTATAGGTCCCATGGGGACCTATAACACTGCACACACTGATCTCTCATGCTGATCACTGGCGTGTATTAACACGCCTGTGATCAGTGTTATCGGCGCTTGACTGCTCCTTCCTAGATCTCAGGCACGGAGCAGTCATTCGTCGATCGGACACCGAGGAGGCAGGTAAGGGCCCTCCCGGTGTCCTGTAAGCTGTTCGAGACGCCGCAATTTCACCGAGGCGGTCCCGAACAGCCCGACTGACTAGCCGGGATAGTTTCGCTTTGACTTTAGAAGCAGCGGTCAGCTTCTAAAGGGTTAATACCGCACATCTCCGCGATCGGCAATGTGTGGTATTAGCCGCGGGTCCCGGCCGTTGATGAGCGCCGGGACCGACGCGGTATGATGCGGGATCGCGGCGTGACCCCGCTTCATATCGCGGGAGCTGGCGCAGGACGTAAATATACGTCCTGTGTCGTTGAGGGTTAAATGGGCATTGTCATTAAAACAAATTTTTCCTATTGCACTCCTTATGGTAAATAAAAAAAATTCTAATGTACTTTGTTTAAAAGAAATTAAGTTTTCTATGTTTTATTTGTGTTTAAAAAAGCTGCCACTAGGTGTCTCCCTACTCATCCAGAGCACAACCCCCCATCTCTTGCACAGACTTTGGACTCCTGCTGGCCTGGCAGAAGTTCCAAATCAGGAAATGCAGTCTGGAGTGCTGTGGGGTGTGGGGCCTTATCCAATCATATCTCATCTCACACACTGAACTGCTCTGGGCTGTGTGTAGCAGAGTGAGGGTGGAAGTTCTCCCCTGTATGGCTTCAGATGATTTCACGCCTGCTGGGGAACGCCACTTCCCGGTCTGTGAATCTGAATGAGACTGAGCAGAAAATACAGAGCAATATCAAGGTAGAAAACAAAAAAATTATAAAAATAAAGGCAGGGGGTGGTTTATCATGATGGGGGCAGTGAACTGGGAGGATTATAAAATTTAACAAGATCATGAGAGGTACCCCTTAACGACGCAGGACGTATATTTACGTCCTGTGCCGGCTCCCGCATCATACCGCGTCGGTCCCGGCGCTCATCAACGGCCAGGACCCGCGGCTAATACCCAACATCGCCGATCGAGGCGATGTGCGGTATTAACCCTTTAGAAGCGGCAGTCAAAGCTGACCCCCGCTTCTAAAGTGAAAGTGAAACTATCCCGGCTAGTCAGTCGGGCTGTTTGGGACCGCGTGCGGTGAAATTGCGGAGTCCCGAACAGCGAGCAGGACACCGGGAGGGCCCTTACCTTCCTCCTCAGCGTCCGATCCCCGAATTGCTGCTCCGTGCCTGAGATCCAGGCAGGAGCAGTCAAGTGCCGATAACACTGATCGCTGCCATGGTAACCCATGGCAGGGATCTGTGCAATGAATCAAAGTGTGCAGTGATATAGCCCTCTATGAGGGCTATAACACTGCAAAAAAAATAGTGTAAAAAAAAGTTTAAAAATATGTATTAACCCTTTCCTCAACAAAAGTTCAAAACACCCCCCTTTTGCCATAATAAAAAATTAAATATGTAAATAAAAATAAATATAAACATATGTGGTATCGCCGCGTGCATAAATGTCCGAACTATAAAACTATATCATTAAATAAACCGCACGGTCAATGGCGTACGCGCAAAAAAATTCCAAAGTCCAAAATAGCGTATTTTTGGTCCCATTTCAAACCATAAAAAAATGAATAAAAAGTGATCAAAAAGTCCGACCAAAACAAAAATGGTACCGATAAAAACTTTAGATCACAACACAAAAAATGAGCCCTCACACCGTCCCGTCCCCATAAAAATAAAAAAATTATAGGGGTCAGAAAATGACAATTTTTAACATATAAATTTTACTGCTTATGTGATATGATTTTTTTCAGAAGTACGACAATATCAAAAGTATACAATTAGGGTATCATTTTAACCATATGGACCTACAGAATAAAGATAAGGTGTCATTTTTACCGAAAAATGTACTGCCTAAAAACGGAAGCCCCCAAAAGTGACAAAATAGTGTTTTTTCTTCAATTTTGTCGCACAATGATTTTTTTCCTGTTTCTCTGTACATTTTTGGGTAAAATGACTGATGTCATTGCAAAGTAGAATTGGTGGCGCAAAAAATAAGCTGTCACATAGAATTTTAGGTGAAAAACTGAAAGAGTTAGGAGGAAAAAGGTAAGGAGGAAAAATGTCGAATGAAAAAATGGAAAAACCCTGAGTCCTTAAGGGGTTAAAGGAAGCAGTCTTTAGAAGAGCAAGTACAATCATTTTGGTAAGTCCCTATTAAATGTGGAGCAATGCTCCTTCATACCACTGTATTATTTTCTCACCTTTATTTACTATGGAAAAGTTCTTTTGGTTTGGAATCCGGAGGCTGGGGGATTGGGGCACCCTGTGTATTTAATGGTACAAGCACTTGAGGTATTTGCTGAAGGTAAAGTATCCTGACTCCAGCAGATGTCCTGCACATACTATCTGCGTTACATAGATCGGGTTTCAGCTTTCCAGTGTTTCCCATCTCAATGGACATTCATTTTGCCAGCTGGACAGACATTGTTTAGATGGAAATCTTTCAGCTTTTGCATTCAGGAAATGTTACAGCTTTATGAAAGACTGGGCTTCAGTTCCACCGCAGATGTCAGTAAAGTGAAATGCACATATACACTCAGAGAGAAAAACGAAGAAAATAAACTTTATTTAGAAAATGATTCGATTGCTAAAACTGCTTGTAATAAAACTTCTGCAGAAGATATACATATGTGTAACCCCCTCCCCCCCCCCCCCCAGGCAAACAAAGACAAATAAATCCCACTAATTTAAAGTGTATGTTTTTTTGTTGCTTTTTTTTTAACATGGACAAGATCCTGACTCCATCCCACCACATGACCGCTGTCAGGCTAGGTTCACACTATTGCTATGCTCCATCCTGTTAAGCTCTCTTTTTTTTTTTTTTGGTGCTTAATGGACCCTGAACAGGTCCGAGCACAACATGCACCAATGGGTCCCGTCGGCTCGTATTGACTCAACATGGGGTTCGTCGGGTGTTCGTTATTTTGGAGGAGGTAGCGGATTAGAGGAAATGATTTGACATACAAAAAACACTTAGGAAAGGTAAGTGCTAGAGATGTGCGCTAAAACCTAACTTTTATTAGATATCAATGATAAAAAAGATTTTATTGAAAAACAAGAAAGTGTCCATGTGTAATAAAATATCATGCCACAATCTCAGTCCAAAGATTTATCAATAACTCTGCACACTCTGGGTTTGGCAGGGCCCAGCCAGCCCTAAGGAGCCTCACACCAGGGGCCCAATATATACTAAGCCACTCTGGTTGAAAAATAGTTAATTATACCACCAACGCGTTTCTGGCGACAGGTCTATGTTTGTTTCATCAGGGGGTAAGTAGAATGAACAATATCAAGACCGACTTAAGAAAATAAAGAGCAACTGTAATGAAGCAGGGTAGATATATATTCATGCAACGCCTGCAATCAATGTATGCAGCAAGGACTATGTGGCTCAGCAGAGCTGAACATAGCAAAACATATTCATGTATAATAAATAAATGTGACCGCGACCTGCAAGAAAAAGGCTGACCTTATGCCAGTTTTATGTACAATAAAGAGTTGGAACCGGCACTCCTCTATACTCCGTTGTGTGTGTGTCCCCTTATTCAAGTAGCATTTACTCCAACAGACATGACGTGGTGGTGCAATATATGATATACGAGCCAGATGATGCGCTGACAGCGTGAAACATATGTCGCTCTGCTAACTGGAAGCACCTGCTTTTTGTGACCCCCATGTCGTCTGTTGAATAAAGCACGAAAGAAATATACTGGTGAGTGCAGCCTCTTTCTTTCTCTTTTATACTATGTCAGTTTTAAAATGCAATAGGGAGTCCACCTAGAAGGGGAAAGAAAAAAAAGACTGCATTGTCCCTAATGGTCACATAAACATGGTTGTCCAAAGTTCAGCAACATATTCATAGACCACGGTTGGCTGCAATGCTTCAGGCTAACGAAGCGTGCCTGCTAATGTGCCGGGAACCGGAGATGTCCAGTCTCACTCTCTTAATGTAGCAAGGAATCGGCGTCTGATGTCACATTTGCTCAGCTGTCACACTTGTACAACGCGGGCAGCCACCTCTCCTGTGACGCCAGAGGGGGGTGTGTCCGTCGGAATATCGCACACGCCCGCGCTGTCATAACAAGTGGCAGTATGAGCAGAGTGACAATGTAATACAATAGTGGGACGTGGCTTAGGCAGAGTAGTCTGGATATTCATAACATGGCTAATCTAATATTTTCGGCAAGAGTAGAGATAGATATATGCCCTAAACCAGATTATAAGGGATGGGAGCCCTGATGGTGGACATATAGCTAATATATATATTGATATTGTTCATTCTACTTACCCCCTGATGAAACCAACATAGACCTGTTGGCAGAAACGCGTTGGTGGTATAATTAACTATTTTTAAACCAGAGTGGCTTAGTATATATCGGGCCCCTGGTGTGAGGCTCCTCTGGGCTGGCTGGGCCCTGCAAAATCCAGAGTGTGCCGAATTATTGATAAATCTTTGTACAGAGATTGTGGCGTGATACTTTATTACACATGGACACTGTGTTGTTTTTCAATAAAATCTTTTTTATCATTGATATCTAATGAAAGTTAGGTTTTAGCGCACATCCCTAGCACTTACCTTTCTTATGTGGTTTTTGTATATTATTTATGCTGTATGTAGAACTTCATATATCTGGGTCTACGTGGAACCCGTATTTCTTACCACATTTTTTTGTTTGGAAATTATTTGATATGCAGTAATTTTTCTCCCGCTAACCTTCCGTCATTTTATAACAGAACTAGCGCTGATGGTGCTCAGCGGTAGTATGAAAGAGCCTCTAGCATCTAACTAGACGTTTCAACTGGTGCTGATGGGTGATAACAATTGTCTCCCTATATTTCTTTTCTATTTGTATTGATTATTTGATGTCATTCACTATATACCTCTATTGTCACATTCTAGCTGACCGGGATTTTTCTTATTCACTTACAAACTGAATAATGCCGCTTCCTTTCCTAGTTAAAGGGAATCTGTCATGGGATGTTACCATATGTATAAAGGATAGCAACATGTTATATTTAAAAAAAAAAATCTTCTTCCTCACCATCCCCGGGGGATGTTTCTGCCTGCGGGGATGGTGAGTATATAAAGTGTCCCCAACTGGCCTTGTAAGCAGTCACCTGAGCGGGGAGTCATACTCACCTAGTCCCGTCTGCTGTGTTGTAGTCACACCTCCTGAGTGTGTTTGACAGTCCTCGTCACCACTCTGCTCCCTAAGCAGACGGAGCAGAGAGATGACGCGGGCTGTTCCCAGTCTGTCAATCATGCGGCGGATGACTACAGTGCAGCAGACTGGACTAGGTAAGTATAGCTTCCGGCCAAGGGGACTATTTATGGAGCCGGTAGGGATACTTTTAAAATATATATCTTTACCATCCATGCAGGCAGGGAATAAGGAATAAGAATGTACCATTATATAACGCGTTACCAAGCATTATATATGGTAAAATCTGATGACAGTTTCCCTTTTAAGGAATTCTGTTTTGAATTTGAAAGCATAAAATGGAGGGAAAAAAGTTTACTCCCAAAAAATCCACTCTCATCATACATTGTTCATGGGATTTTGAAGCCAACCCCTGGCGTCATTGTCATACACATAAAAGCAGTTCGTAGATAGCCAGCACGGCACTACTTCCCTTTCTGAGTATAAAACAATGATAAAATGGCAGAAAGACTAGGAATGCCAGAAGTAGTGCTCTGATTGACAATAGTGCATGAAGACGTTTAAAAAAAGCAGGAAAATAACCGGCAACTCACCGCGACCAGCTGAATAAATCTTCTTTTATTTCATACTCACAAATATCTTACATGGGAAGAGGGTAGTGGGGGGACACAGGATGGCAACCAAGCTCCGTTTCGCACGGTGATCGTGCTTCCTCCGGCCACTTAACTTCTAGGTCGTCCTTGACATTACAGTCTAGGAAAAATCCGTCCGGAGGAAGCACGATCACCGTGCAAAACGGAGCTTGGTCGCCATCCTGTGTCCCCCGACTACCCTCTTCCCATGTAAGATATTTGTGAGTATGAAATAAAAGAAGATTTATTCAGCTGGTCTCGGTGAGTTGCCGATTATTTTCCTGCTTTTTTGAAACACATAAAAGCAGTGCCTCCTAAGGCCTGTGATTGGCTGACACATCATGAGAACGATGTACGTGACATTAACACTGTTACAGTACAGCTTTTTTTTTATTTATTTTTTTATTTTTTATTTTTTTATTAAGTTACAGCTCACGGGCAATTTTGAAAAAATATTCTGGAGACCTTGCTGTTGTATACAGTATACTATATGTACAGTATTTGAATACTTTTCTTATCAAGCCTGAAACTTTCCCATGGTATCTCTCTTCCAGCGCACACCACATGAGGTCAACCAGTTATTTCTCAAAGTAGTTACAGCCAAATCAGCAGGGATAATAAAAAAAAAATCTGGGGCTTCGGCCAACCAGGACCATTCTAGAATGCTGGTATGTCAATGTGCTCGTTATTTATTATATTATTTATTTGCACATTTGTATGTACAGTAAATATTTTATGTCTTAATAATCCCCACACATTCATAGCAAAATGATTTTTGGAGAAAAGTAATTTTTTTTTTAAATGAAATATTAGTCGAATCTCAGAGCAAAGCTAAGGACAAGTAGGATCTACTGCAACATATTGCAGCTGCTCAGGACTCATTGCTGCTCTGGAAGAAAATCTAAGATGTCATTGATATGAAATTTGGCCCCTGAAGCAGTTGTGACCTCCTGCTGGTGTGCCAAACTGTATCATAGGAAGTCACATTTTCATTATCTTGAAAATCCAATCTACTGACATATTTTTTTAACACAGCTCCTGTACTGTCATATATTGTACAATATAATTCGGAATGCATAGCAGGTATTAAAATAATATCATGAAGTCACAAGGGAAAAAAATTGTGTTATTTCCCTTGAATGCGGTAATACAGAGTTTTAGTGTACTCTAGAGCAGTGTTTCACAACCAGGGTGCCTCCAGCTGTTGCAAAACTACAACTCCCAGCAGGCCCGGACAGCCGATGGCTGTCCGGGCCTGCTGGGAGTTGTAGTTTTGCAACAGCTGGAGGCACCCTGGTTTGGAAACACTGCTCTAGAGTTATATGGCGCCACACATAGTGCTTACTTTTCCATAGTACAACATATGAGATACAGTGGGAAATCACTTTTTATAGCCTTTTATGTTTAGGTAAAGTGTCCATTTGTCAGGTAACTGATACATTTATGTAAACAAAAAAATGTAAATAAAAAAACAGAAAAGAATGAAGAGAGTTTTCTAACCCTTAAGGATTTGTCTGCTTTGGACAATTGCTATATTGTTAGAAAGGTTCCTTAAGAGTAAGCTGATTACAAAGAGTCCATCTGCTTCCTTTTCCCACCCCCAACGTACAAATAAGTAAATACACACACACATATAAAAACTGTATGTATGTATGTATGTATGTATATATATATATATATATATATATATATATATATATATACAGTAACCCCCCGACCTACGATGGCCCCGACATATGATGAAATCGACATACGATGGCCTCTCAGAGGCCATCGCATGTCGATGTCAGCATCAACATACGATGCTTTTTTATGTCGGGGCCATCGCATTAAGTGCTATCCGGCAGCGCCAAATGCTTAAGCTGCTGCCGGATAGCAGCTTAATGTTCCCCGTGTGGTGCGGTAAGTATTACTTACCCCTCCACGATGCTCCGGGGTGCCCTCCGGGTCCAGCGCTGGTCTTCCGGTGTCTTCTCGGCCCTCTCCGATGATGTCAATACGCTGCTGCGCACGCCATCCAATAGGAATGGCATACGCAGCGGCATAATGACGTCGCTATGCAGGTCCAGTAAGGCCTTGCGGAAGACAGAAGAGGACCGGAGAAGACAGAAGAGGACAGGAGAAGACAGCGGAGAGCCCAGCGGAGGCCCGGGATTACCATCGGGAGCGGCGGGGACACCATCTCGAGCGGCGGGGACAGGTGAGTACAGCTTCCTATACTTTACATTGCACGAATCCCTCAACATACGATGGATTGGACAAACGATGGCTCGTTTGGAACGAATTACCATCGTATGTTGAGGGACCACTGTATATATATATTGGAACTAAACCAAAAAAGGGAGGAAAAAAGCAAAGTGGACATAATGTCACACCAAACTCCAAAAATGGTCTGGACAAAATTATTGGCACCCTTTCAAAATTGGGGACAAATAAGATTGTTTAAAGCATGTGATGTTCCTTTAAACACACCTGTGGCAAGTAACAGGAGTGGGCAATATAAAAATCACACCTGAAAGCAGATAAAAAGGAGAGAAGTTCACTTAGTCTTTGCATTGTGTGCCTGTGTGTGCCACACTAAGCATAGACAACAGAAAGAGGAGAAGAGAACTGTCTGAGGACTTGAGAACTAAAATTGTGGAAAAAATTTAACAATCTCAAGGTTACAAGTCCATCTCCAGAGATCTAGATTTGCTATTGCCACAGTGCACAACATTATCAAGAAGTTTGCAACCCATGGCACTGTAGCTAATCTCCTTGGGCGACGACGGAAGAGAAAAATTTGTGAAAGGTGTCAACACAGGACAGTCCGGATGGTGGATAAGCAGCCCCAAACAAGTTACAAAGATAGTCAAGCTGTCGTGCAGGCTCAAGGTGCTTCAGTGTCAGCACAAACTATCCGTCGGCATTTAAATGAAATTAAACGCTATGGCAGGAGACCCAGGAGGACCCCACTGCTGGCACAGAGACATAAAAAAGCAAGACTAAATTTTTCTAAAAAATTTACTTGAGTAAGCCAAAATCCTTCTGGGAAAACATCTTGTGGACAGATGAGACCAAGATAGAGCTTTTTGGTAAAAAAAAAAAAAAGGAAAAATCAGAAAGGAAAAAATCCAGCTCCCAGTGAAAAACAAGGATCCATAAAACTTAACATTTAATAGTGCACATTTAAAATCTAAAAAGGGATGCCACAGCAAGTGGCAAGTGACATGTCACTCTAAAATGGGGAGTAAATTCCGACGCATTTCGAGCAGTTGCTCTTAGTTATGCCATGACTAAAAGCAACTGCTCGAAACGCATCAGTGTTTCAGATTTTTCCTCATTGTCTACAGGGAGTGGCGGCTCCCTACATCCATGCTCCAGGACTTATATTTCATAGGTGTGCTGTTAATGAAGACTGGGTGAGCTGATCTACTTTTGCATTTTTTACATAATTCTACTGTTTACCGAAAATGGAATGAGGCCTACAAAGAAAAAAACACAGTACCTACAGTGACATATGGTGGAGGTTCAATGATGTTTTGGGGTTGTTTTGCTGCCTCTGGCACTGGGTGCCTTGAATGTGTACAAGGCATCATGAAATCTGAGCATTACCAATGGATGTTGGGTCGCACTGTACAGCACAGTGTCAGAAAACTGGGTTTGTGTCCGAGATCTGGGGTCTTCAAGCAGGACAATGACCCCAAACATACAGTGGCGTTGTGACCGGAGTGCGGGTTGACACCATCCTGATGGGGTGACACCAGGTACGCCCCCGGTCCTCACTTGCGCTAGCTCTGTACTAGCACCCCCACCCCGTCCTCACTTGCGCTGTCTCACTTGCGCTGTCTCCGTACTAGTAGCACCATCCCCCCCCCCCCCCCCGTCACCTGCACAGTGAACCGGCCTGCGCCCCCACGTCTTCTGTTGCGCCGGCCTCCACAGGGTCGCGCAGGAGGACGTGACGTCACTCGCAGAGCGCCCGGAGAGAAGGAGCGCTGCGCTGGATGGGTGAGTGTGAGTCTGTCTCACTCTATCTCTGTTTGTGTGTCTCTGTGTGTGTGTGTGTGTGTGACTCTGTGTGTGTGTGTGTGTGTGACTCTCTGTGTGTGTGTGTGTCTGTGTGTGACTTAGTGTGTGTGTGACTGTGTGTGACTGTGTGTGTGTGTGACTCTCTGTGTGTGTGACTGTGTGTGACTCTGTGTGTGTGACTCTGTGTGTGACTTTGTGTGTGTGTGTGACTGTGTGTGTGACTGTCTGTCTGTGTGTGTGTGACTGTGTGTGTGTGTGACTCTCTGTGTGTGTGACTGTGTGTGACTGTGTGTGACTCTGTCGGTGTGTGACTGTGTGTGACTCTCTGTCTGTGTGTGTGTCTCTCTCTCTCTCTGTCTGTGAGTGTGTGTCTCTGTGTGTGTGTGTGTTTGTGTGTGTGTCTGTCTGTCGCTATCTCTGTCTGTGTGTGGCTCTCTGTGTGTGACTCACTGTCTGTGTGTGACTCTCTGTGTGTGTGACTGTGTGTGACTCTGTGTGTGTGTCGCTCTGTCTGTGAGTGTGTGTCTCTCTGACTGTGTGTGTCTCTCTCTCTATCTATCTGTGTGTGTGTGTCTCTGTGTTGTGTGTGTGTGGTTTTTTTTTTGTGTGTGGGGGGAGGGGGGGGGGTTGTTTGAACCAGCGATCTAATGTGCGGGGACTTTGACCTATTGTGGGGAACATGCAAGGGAACCTGCGGCCTAATGGGGGGAAACTACTACCAAATGTGGGGAATCTATGCTACCTAATGTGGGGAAACTGCTACCTAATGTTGGAAAACTGCTACCTAATGTGCAAAAGCTGCTACATAATGTGGGAAAACTGCTACCTAATGTGGGGAATCTGTGCTACCTAATGTGGGGAAACTGCTACCTAATGTGTGGAATCTGTGCTACCTAATGTGTGGAATCTGTGCTACCAAATGTGGGGAATCTGTGCTACCCTGGGGAAATTACTACCTAATGTGGGGTAACTGGTACCAAATGTGGGGAATCTATGCTACATAATGTGGGGAAACTGTTACCTACCTAATGTGGGGGAACTGCTACCTACCTTAAGTGGGGGAACTGCTGCCTACCTGATGCTCCCCCCTGGCAGTAGCACCCTCATCCACCAGCAAACCCCCCCCAGCAGCAGCACCTCCATCAACAGATCCTGATGGTGGATGATGGGGGTGCTCCTGCCAGGAGGATGATCCTGCCGATGGATGATGGGGGTGATACTGCCAGGGGGGATGGCCAGTAGCACCCTTATCATCCTCCAGCAACACCTCCCCCAGTACTAGCACCCCCATCATGTCTGTGAGTGTGTGTCTCTGTGTGTGTGCGTGTTTGTGTGTGTGTCTGTCTGTCGCTATCTCTGTCTGTGTGTGGCTCTCTGTGTGTGACTCACTGTCTGTGTGTGACTCTCTGTGTGTGTGACTGTGTGTGACTCTGTGTGTGTGACTGCATGTGACTCTGTGTGTGTGACTGTGTGTAACTCTGTGTGTGTGTCGCTCTGTCTGTGAGTGTGTGTCTCTCTGACTGTGTGTGTGTGTCTCTCTCTCTATCTATCTGTGTGTGTGTGTCTCTGTGTTGTGTGTGTGTGTGTTTTTTTTTTGTATGTGGGGGGAGGGGGGGGGTTGTTTGAACCAGCGATCTAATGTGCGGGGACTTTGACCTATTGTGGGGAACATGCAAGGGAACCTGCGGCCTAATGGGGGGGAAACTACTACCAAATGTGGGGAATCTATGCTACCTAATGTGGGGAAACTGCTACCTAATGTTGGAAAACTGCTACCTAATGTGCAAAAGCTGCTACATAATGTGGGAAAACTGCTACCTAATGTGGGGAATCTGTGCTACCTAATGTGGGGAAACTGCTACCTAATGTGTGGAATCTGTGCTACCTAATGTGTGGAATCTGTGCTACCTAATGTGGGGAATCTGTGCTACCCTGGGGAAATTACTACCTAATGTGGGGTAACTGGTACCAAATGTGGGGAATCTATGCTACCTAATGTGGGGAAACTGCTACCTACCTAATGTGGGGGAACTGCTACCTACCTAATGTGGGGGAACTGCTGCCTACCTGATGCTCCCCCCTGGCAGTAGCACCCTCATCCACTAGCAAACCCCCCCCAGCAGCAGCACCTCCATCAACAGATCCTGATGGTGGATGATGGGGGTGCTCCTGCCAGGAGGATGATCCTGCCGATGGATAATGGGGGTGATACTGCCAGGGGGGATGGCCAGTAGCACCCTTATCATCCTCCAGCAACACCTCCCCCAGTACTAGCACCCCCATCATCCACTAGCAACACCACCAGATTTATATTCAGAGGGTACAGTATGTGGCAGATTTATATTCAGAGGGTACAGTATGTGGCAGATTTATATTCAGAGTGTACAGTATGTGTTGGTATTCAGAATGTACAGTGTGTGGTAGTATATTCAGTGGGTACGGTGTATGGAAGGTTTATAATCAGAGAGTTTAGTGTATAGAAGTATTATATTAAGAGGATACAGTGTCTGGCAGGTTTATAATAATACTTGTTTTCATATAGAGGATGAGAATGCGCTGACATAGTGAGGAGACGTCTGGGCGTCACATTCTACAGACAGAAGTTTTAGCTGGACCAGGCGGTATGTACCATCTGAATTAGATAAGGAAAGACTATAGAGAAGACGTCACCTGTAGTCACTGATATCATTGTGTATTCTCCTCACTATAGAGAAGACGTCACCTATAGTCACTGATATCATTGTGTATTCTCCTCACTATTGAGAAGACGTCACCTGTAGTCACTGATATCATTGTGTATTTTCCTCACTATAGAGAAGACGTCACCTGTAGTCACTGATATCATTGAAAATTCTCCTCACTATAGAGAAGACGTCACCTGTAGCTACTGATGTCATTGTGTATTCTCCTCACTATAGAGAAGACGTCACCTGTAGTCACTGATATCATTGTGTATTCTCCTCACTATAGAGAAGACGTCACCTGTAATCACTGATATCATTGTACATTCTCCTCACTATAGAGAAGACATCACCTGTAGTCACTGATATCATTGTGTATTCTCCTCACTATAGAGAAGACGTCACCTGTAGTCACTGATATCATTGTGTATTCTCCTCACTATAGAGAAGACGTCACCTGTAGTCACTGATATCATTGTGTATTCTCCTCACTATAGAGAAGATGTCACCTGTAGTCACTGATATCATTGTGTATTCTCCTCACAATAGAGAAGACGTCACCTGTAGTCACTGATATCATTGTGTATTCTCCTCACTATAGAGAAGACGTCACCTGTAGTCACTGATATCATTGTGTATTCTCCTCACTATAGAGAAGACGTCACCTGTAGCAACTGATGTCATTGTGTATTCTCCTCACTATAGAGAAGAATTCACCTGTAGTCACTGATATAATTGTGTATTCTCCTCACTATAGAGAAGACGTCACCTGTAATCACTGATATCATTGTACATTCTCCTCACTATAGAGAAGACATCACCTGTAGTCACTGATATCATTGTGTATTCTCCTCACTATAGAGGAGATGTCACCTGTAGTCACTGATATCATTGTGTATTCTCCTCTCTATAGAGAAGACATCACCTGTAGTCACTGATATCATTGTGTATTCTCCTCACTATAGAGAAGACGTCACCTGTAGTTACTGATATCATTGTCTATTCTCCTCTCTATGTCCTATCAGAGCTGTAGTCACATGTAGATTCTTCAGTTATGATGAGTGAAACTACAACTCCCAGCATAACCTTACCACTGCATAAAGGGGTACTCTACTGGAAAAAAAATGTTTTTATCAACTGGTGCTACAAAGTTAAACAGATTTATAAATTACTTCTACTTAAAAATCTTAATCCTTCAAGTACTTATTAGCTGCTGTATAATCGATTCACAGGAAGTTTTTTTCTCTTTTAATTTATTTTCTGTCTGACCACAGTGCTCTGTGCTGACACCTCTGTCCATGTCAAGAACTGTCCATAGTAGGAGCAAATCCCCATTGCAAACCTATCCTGCTCTTGACAGTTCCTAACATGAACAGACAGAGTACTGTGGACAGACTGGAAAGAACTACACAACTTCCTGTGGAGAATACAACAGCTTATAAGTACTGTAAGGATTAAGATTTTAAATAGAAGTAATTTAAAAATCTGTTTAACTTTTTGGCACCAGTTGATATAAAAGTAAATGTTTTCCAGTGGATTACCCCTAAGTAATTCTGGGAGCTGTATATTTAAATGGTGAAAACTTCTTTAACACTTTCCCATTCTGTGGCAACTGGTATATCTGATTATTATACTGGAATTTCTCACAATGCGCTACAACAGTGGTGTCTGTCACAACAGGCTAAAAACTTACTGAGGGGGGGGGGAAGGTATGGGGGTGACACCATTTTCTACCGCACCGGGTGACACCAACCTGAGCAATGCCACTGCAAACATACGTCAAAAAGCACCAGAAATGGATGACAACAAAGCGCTGTAGAATTCTGAAGTGGCAGCAATGAGTCCAGATCTAAATCCCATTGATCACCTGTGGAGAGATCTTAAAATTTCTGTTGGGAAAAGGCGCCTTCCAATAAGAGGGACCTGGAGCAGTTTCCAAAGGAAGAGTGGTCCAACATTCCGGCTGAGAGGTGTAAGAAGCTTATTGATGGTTATAGAAAGCGACTGATTTCAGGTTTTTTTTTCTTCAAAGGGTGTGCAACCAAATATTAAGTTAAGGGTGCCAATAATTGTGTCCAGACCATTTTTGGAGTTTTTTTGTGACATTATGTCCAATTTGCTTTTTTTAGTCCCTTTTTTGGTTTATTTCCAATACACACAAAGGGAATAAACATTTGTATAGCAAAACATGTGTAACTGCAGTCCTTTTCTGTGAGAGATACTTCATTTTTTAGAAAAATTTCGGGGGTGCCAACATTTACGGCCATGACTATATATATATATATATATATATATATATATATATATATATATATATATATACACACACACACACGCACACATACACACACACACACATACACACACACACACTTTGTGGGGAAAGAGAAATCTGACAAACTCCACTTTTCTTGCAGCGCCACCACAGGGTATATTACACTGATTTTTACCACTCCACACTCTAAGGAAAGTAACATTGATATTACTGCCTTGGGTCTTGTTTTTTGTACACACTTTTATTTCAAATGGGGTTCTTTAAACATTTTGGGGGAGATTTATTAAAACCTGTGCAGAGAAAAGTTGCTCAGTTGCCCAGAGCAACCAATCAGATCACCTCTTTCATTTTTAAAGAGACCTCTTAAAAATAAAAGAAGCGATTTGATTGGTTGTTATGGCCAACTGGGCAATTTTTCCTCTGCACAGGTTTTGATAAAACTCCCCTTTTGAATCATAATTTATATTTATTGCATGGTTCATAGCCATTCTTTTTGCAAATTAAACACTGAAGTTGTAGGAAGGATGGCTTGTTTTAGCATCCTGTAATCTTGGTTCAGTAGTTCTATGTGTAGTTCATGGGGCTTAAGAGGGATGAGGTTGGCACACAGGGCTGATACGTGTTCCAATTATTCCAAGGATTAATGGGTGCCATCAGATTCAAAAACTTTTTATATGTTGTAGATCTTAGCCTTAGACATTAACCTTTCTAATATAAATAATATATATAAACAAATAGCACAAGCATAAGGTTATGGTTCATATAAGATAGAGATAGGCATAAGGCTATCCTTCATATAGTATAGGGATAGGCATAAGACTATCCTTCATATAAGATAGGGATAGGTATAAGGCTATCCTTCATATAAGATAGGGATAGGTATAAGGCTATCCTTCATATAAGATAGAGATAGGCATAAGGCTATCCTTCATATAGTATAGGGATAGGCATAAGACTATCCTTCATATAAGATAGGGATAGGTATAAGGCTATCCTTCATATAAGATAGAGATAGGCATAAGGCTATCCTTCATATAGTATAGGGATAGGCATAAGACTATCCTTTATATAAGATAGAGATAGGCATAAGGCTATCCTTCATATAAGATAGAGATAGGCATAAGGCTATCCTTTATACAGTATAGGGATAGGCATAAGGCTATCCTTCATATAAGATAGGGATAGGTATAAGGCATCCTTCATATAAGATAGGGATAGGTATAAGGCTATCCTTCATATAAGATAGAGATAGGTATAAGGCTATCCTTCATATAAGATAGAGATAGGTATAAGGCTATCCTTCATATAAGATAGAGATAGACATAAGGCTATCCTCCATATAAGATAGAGATAGGTATAAGGCTATCCTTCATATAAGATAGATAGGTATAAGGCTATCCTTCATATAAGATAGTGATAGGTATAAGGCTATCCTTCATATAAGATAGGGATAGGTATAAGGCTATCCTTCATATAAGATAGGGATAGGTATAAGGCTATCCTTCATATAAGATAGGGATAGGCATAAGGCTATCCTCCATATAAGATAGAGATAGGCATAAGGCTATCCTTCATATAAGATAGGGATAGACATAAGGCTATCCTCCATATAAGATAGGGCCAGGGACTATTCATGTAATTCAGGAAATTAGGCAGACTAGAGGGGCCGAATAGTTCTTATCTGCCGACACATTCTATGTTTCTATGAAACTGTGTATATTGCTTAAAATAAAATTATTTATTAAGAGCATCTATTGACATCCTGTCTTCTGCTTGATGCTAGCACCAACTAGCATGATTGGTGTTTGGAGCCATGTACTATATACCGTATATACTCGAGTATAAGCCGAGTTTTTCAGCATGATTTTTCGTGCTGAAAACACCCCCTCGGCTTATACTCGAGTGAACTCTCCGCCCTCAGTGGTCTTCAACCTGTGGACCTCCAGATGTTTCAAAACTACAACTCCCAGCAAGCCCGGGCAGCCATCGGCTGTCCAAGCTTGCTGGGAGTTGTAGTTTTGAAACATCTGGAGGTCCGCAGGTTGAAGACCACTGCGGCCTTCAACATCATCCAGCCCCCCCCTCACCCCCTTTAGTTCTGTACTCACCTCCGCTCGGCAGGACGTTAGGGTGCGCTGGTACGGGCCATCTATGCGCTTCGGGCCCAGCCCTGGAATAATCACGTTCATGAGTAACGTCCCTGTGCGATGTCGTCAAGGCAACGTCTCTATTCCGGGCCCGATGCGCGGAGAAGAGGCCCCCCCCGGTGAAGATGGACAGCCCGGAACGACTATCCCTTACCACCGGACGGTCCCTGCAGCACAGATGGCCCGTACCAGCGCACCCTAACGTCCCGCCGAGCAGAGGTGAGTACAGAACTAAAGGGGGTGAGAGGGAGGGGGCTGGATGATATCTAAGTCAGCAGTGGTCTTCAACCTGCGGACCTCCAGATGTTTCAAAACTACAACTCCCAGCAAGCATGGAAAGCCGATGGCTGCCCGGGCTTGCTGGGAGTTGTAGTTTTGAAACATCTGGAGGTCCGCAGGTTGAAGACCACTGTATCAGACATTGACAAGCGGTGATGATGAAGGGGTGGGGGGGGGGCTGATGACATGTGGTGATGATGAAGGGGAAGTGTGGGATGATGACAAGGGGATGATGAGGGGGGGTGTGGGATGATGACAAGGGGATGATGAAGGAGGGGTGTGGGATGATGACAAGGGGATGATGAAGGGGGTGGGGATGATGACAAGGGGATGATGAAGGGGGGGTGGGATGATGACAAGTGGATGATGAAGGGGGGTGGGGATGATGACAAGAGGATGATGAAGGGGGGTGGGGATGATGACAAGGGGATGATGAAGGGGGGGTGGGATGATGACAAGTGGATGATGAAGGGGGGGGTGGGATGATGACAAGGGGATGATGAAGGGGGGTGGGGATGATGACAGGGGGATGATGAAGGGGGGGTGGGATGATGACAGGCAGTGATGATGAGGGGGGGGGTGGGATGATGACAGGGGGGGGTGATGACAGGCGGTGATGATGACAGGGTGATGATGATGAGGTTGTTAATGACGGGGGTCTGGATGATGATGGGGGGGATGATGTATTTCCCACCCTAGGCTTATAGTCGAGTCAATAACTTTTCCTGAGTTTTTGGGGTGAAATTAGGGGCCTTGGCTTATATTCGGATTTGCTTATACTCGAGCATATATGGTAAGATGTCAGATAGGTGTGTGCGGTGTCCCTACAAAGGGGTTTTCCTTCTAAAGCTGAGAGGGGCCAACTGCTGGGAACCCAATCATAAGAATGGAGGTAAAATGTCCCATGGAATGAAGAAAGTGTGTGAGTATTGCCAGCCCTCCATTCATTCTCTTCAGGGCTTCTGTACATTGCTGAGTGCTGAGCCATGTAGAAAATGAATGAAGCATTGGCCGCGCAAGTGCAAGGTGCTCTATTCGTTCTTGGGAAATTTCCATCTTGGAATCGGTAAGGGTCCCAGCAGACACATCAATCAGCTTGATATTTCCTGTCCTGTAGATAGACATAACTTGGAATATCAATTTAAGAACAAAAAACTATAGAGCTGATCAACATTCTTGCTCGGTGAAATTTCAACAGCTGGTTCCTCTGGAAGATCCCACAAAGCCTACTCCAGCTCTGATCTGGTCTATATATCTAATTTATTCATTTATGTTCTCTTGTTTTCTGATATCTCTCCTCCGGTTCCTCGTAGTATTCCAACACCACTTAGTTCCCTAGCCTACTAAGTTTTTCCCTTTCTACATAAAGGAAACGGAGGTAATATGTAATGTGTATTCTGAGGGTGAAAGTGAGGAAGACTTCTCCTCGAGCCAATATGAAAGTTTCATTGCTATTAACAATTCATTGACCTGTGAAACAGTGGCAGCCTGTCAGATGTTATGTCACTCAGTTAGTTGATCAAATATCCCTCTACAGTCATTTATCTCAAAGCCAGCTATGATGTTCCTCCTATGGAGACACTTCGGTGTAGGTATATGACACCTCTACATGCTGTAGTATACGGATTCCAAAGTCTTACATTTTACAACTTTTTACTTTATGATTTTATAAGTATATGAAGAATGGAAGGTTGTTGAAAGGTTGTCATGGCTATAACAATTTCTGTTGGATACTCTATCCTAAAGCAAATGTTGTCCTATCGTACATTGCACTATAGAAGCATTGTCTTAATATATTGCAAATAACATACAGTGGTCCCTCAACGTACGATGGTAATCCGTTCCAAATGGACTATCGTTTGTTGAAACCATCGTATGTATCCTATGCAATGTAAAGTATAGGCTGTCCGTTGGCTGTCCGGGCATGCTGGGAGTTGTAGTTTTGCAACATCTGAAGGTTCGCAGGTTGAACACCACTGGTAGAGAAAGTTGTGTTCACCTGTCCCCGCCGATGCGGACCGTCACCACTGCCAGGGATGTCGCCTTCCATCGCTGTCGCCGTGTCCCCGGGGTGTTCCCGACGCTCCAGCAAGGCCTCTGCTTCCCCGGGATCTTCGCTCTCCGTTGCCGCCATCACGCCGCTATGCATGTCGCTCCTATTGGATGACGGGACGGCGTGCGCAGCGACGTGATGACGACGATGGAGAGCGCGGATGATGCAGGGGATCCCAAAGAGGACGCGCCGGAGACCCGAGGACAGGTAAGTGATAGTCAGCGGACCACACAGGCCACCGTAAACGGCTATCCGGTGGCAGCTGAAGCAGTCTGCGCTGCCGGATAGCCGTTTATGCGATGGCCCCGATATACAAAAGCATCGTATGTTGATGCTGCCTTCAACATGCGATGGCCTTTGAGAGGCCATCGTATGTTGAAATGATCGCATGTCGGGGCCATCGTAGGTCGGGGGGTCACTGTACATGGCAAATATATGTAATGTACTTTACTGTCTCTTCATAACTCCAGTAAATACAGAAGATTCTCTTTACCCAGAGATGGGGTTAAAACTAATCAAAAATGGGTAGATGTTAGGGATCTACTAGCCATTTACTATAGGGATCTACAGTCTAGCTTATCCTGCAATGCTTCGTGATCTATTTCCACAGAAGATCATAGTGAGATCACTTTCTTCACTGATGTTTAGAACAGACTTAGTCCGTCATACACCATGCAGATGTTAGCGCTGTACTGGGCCTGCATGATCATGTCCTCAGACTTTAAGACAATAGGACTATAAATGCCATACGGATAGCTTATGTTGTGTCTTGTATGTGGCGGACACTGATAAGGGCGACTATGTTTGGTGGGGACTGATGATGATGCAGAAATGGATTATTGTACTTAGTACTGTAATTACTGTTGCCAAGGTGGCACTGTGGCTGTTACAGCCAGTTCGGATAGTATGGTTGGTATAATTATGGCCCAGGAGTAGGTGACATTAGTAGGAGAAAAAGTATATCGAGGCTTACCTTAACCTGGGGTAAATATTTCTATTTCAAACCTAGCCTTGTCAAGGCCAAGCAGCTTGCTGCCTTCCGGCTGACATCCAGTGCCCCCTAGCTATGCCCCAGGGAAAGTCAATAGGTGTTGTTTAAACACTGTAACCCCTATGGCTCCCATACACCTGACTTGAGTTGTAGACATATATTGGTCAAACCTGCTGTTTTTTGTGGAACCGACTAACCATCTTATGCATATGAGGGCCTCCTGTGTCTCTCCCAAAAGATATTGGTGGAAAAGAAGAATCACATGCTTAATTTTAACTGCCCAATCCTTTTGTACTTGGGGAGATAAGCCACTTCCAGAGGAGTTTTGGCATCGGTTTATCCCCTTATCCACTACACATGTTCATGTGTATGGTGAAATTGGGAGAGATAGCTGTTGGCTTGACAAGCATTCAGCTGACAGCTATCACATTGCCATTGTGCTTCTTCCCATACCAGGTCTGTCCTGCACTTTTTTTTCCTCAGCACAACTCCTGTCGTTCTGGACTGGTCAGCGGTGCTTCATTAACCAGAGCATGACCGCAATGTGAAAGGCCCATTATATGTATATGTATAGGTACTTTTAGATATTGCCCTGATGTCGTGGTACAAGGCACTGCATGCTGTTGACAACAATGTAACACAGTACAATCTGGTAGTTTTGTTAACATTCGTGTTACATATAGTGTTGCTCACGAATATTCGCAATTCGAATATTATTCGCGAATATCGCGAATATAGCGCTATATATTCGTAATTACGAATATTCGTTTTTTTTTTTCACAGTACACATCACAGTGATCATCCCTCTCTGCTTCCAGCTTGTGTGGTGTAAAGAAGGCTGTAATACTACTGTGTGAGACTGGCGTGCGAAAATTAGCATATACGAAAATTAGCATATGCTAATTTTCGCATATGCGAATTGTCGCGAATACTAATTTTGTATATGTTAATATCCACATATGTTAATTTTCGCATACGCGCATTTTCGCATATGCGAAAATAAAACGAGAATATAACGAATATGCGAATATTCGCGAATATATGACGAATATTCGTCCATATATTCGCGAATATTCGCGAATTCGAATATGGCCTATGCCGCTCAACACTAGTTACATAAACAATACGCTGCTGTGATCATTCAGTACAGCCAACACTTCATCAATGGGAAGAGTTAACAAAGGGTGCAAATGCCCTGTCAGCCCTTCACTAATAGAATTTTAATTTGTGCCCTAATCTAGATACTGGAGTAAAGGTGCCAGTCATCTGAAATTCTTCCCGTGGCATGTATCTGAGTCACTTGGCAAAATATCAGCTTCCATTTATATTTTACCGGTTTAAATTTCCATACACCTCCCTTGAGTGTAGTGCACATTCTTGTAACACGAGATGTCGGCATTGTAGGAGCTAAAAGTCCTTAGCTTAATAGGTTTGCCTCTTTAGCGGTTATTTTTCCTTGGAAAAACAAATGCATTAAAATGTTGGTAGCAGTATATATATCATATTTGGAAGGTATAAAATATCACACTGAGACGTTAGGCAATTCCAGTTGGTTGAGTTAATGACAGTGTGAGTGCAATGTGCTAGAGACATCAGCTTCACACTAATAAGACGAATGAGGTGCAGTCACTGGAGCGCTCCGAATTGTGATGATTTTAACAGTTCTTAAAATTATCAAATAAAATCGCATGAAAATTGTCACATATTTGGAGCTACACAAAAGACAAAATTATAAATGAAAGTTCTGATGGTTATAATTTCAATGAAAAAAAATGCAAGTTAAGGTTTATACAGTGGAGCACATTCCGCAGTAGGTGTGAGGTTAAGTCAATTCAGCTTTGTGTTGTTTTTGTGGGATTCCTAGTAGCACATTGTGGCGAGGCACCACATACCCATATATTTTGCCATCTATTATGCCACATTAAAGTTTAGTACAGCCGCAGGAGTCTTGTCTTGTCCTGGAAAAGTTAGAAACTTGGCAGCCAGGGAGTTTCGTAGCCTAATGCTTCAGAATATGACCCAATCTGGTTATTTCAAAAAGTAGACCACCATTATGTGCCGGAGATTAGATCTCCGTAAAAAGCTTTTCCTAGAAGCCCCCACGGACTGAAACCATAAATTTAATATGGGTTATTAATGTAAATTTTACATTTAATTAAATGGGTATCCCTTTAGCAAAAGTTAACAGCATGTCACATAAATATCCAATGACCTACTGAGTGTTGGTGGTCCAACCTTTGACCCTCCCACCAGTGAGAAGACTCTGCAGCCTTTTTCTGCAAAGTGGGTGGACCGAGCATTATTCTGCAGAGGAAATTTATGTTCTTAGAATCAGTGTCAGCAGTTAGACCTCTATTGCTTACACTAGTATCACAAAATTGTATTTAAATAAGACTATCACCCCAAGATATATAACTTATTAATATAGTGTTATCACAAGTTGTACTGGCTTCAGCATCTTTTTAATGTGATATATTGAACCGTCAGTAAGTTGTGTAGTCCTCTCATTGTCAGTGTGGTATTGTCATCAGCTCCCTGACTCCTCCCTCTCTTCCAAGATGTTGCATCATCGTCTGATGTCTCAGGGCATGTGGTTGTATCTTGTCTCTAAGCTGAAGTCCTGCGTTTTGAGTGATGTCATCCCCTTTAACCAGCCCCAAGAGCTTACATCACCATATCCCTGTCATATACACAAATCTTTTTTGGGAAGCTAACCCCTTAAGGACTGAGCGTTTTTCCATTTTTGCACTTTCATTTTTTCCTCCTTAAGTTTTAGAAATTATAACCCTTTCAATTTTGAACCTACAGACCCATATAATGGCTTGTTTTTTGTGCCACCTATTCTACTTTGTAAGGGCATCAGTCATTTTACCCAAAAATATATGGCGAAACAAATATTAGTGGGACAAATTTTTTTTAAAAACATGCCATTTTGTAAATTTTGGGGGCTTTCCTTTCTACGCAGATCATTTTTCGACACCTTATCTTTATTCTGTAGGTCCAAATGATTAAAATGATACCCTACTTATATAGGTTTGATTTTGTTTTACTTCTGGTAAAAATCAAAACTACATGCACGAAAATTAATATGTTTAAAAATGTCTTCTTCTGACCCCTTTTATAAATTTTTTTATTATTCTGCATATGGTGCAGTCTGGGGACTCATTTTTTGCGCCATGATCTGAAGTTTTTATTGGTACCATTTTTGTTTTGATCAGACTTTTTGATCGTTTTTTATTCATATTTTTTAATGGAATGAAAAGTGACCAAAAATACACTATTTTGGAGTTTAGAATTTTTTTTATGTGCACACCATTGACCTTGCAGTTTAATTAATTATATCTTTTTATAATTTGGCCATTTACGCACGTGGCGATACCACATATGTATAATTTTATTTTTATTTACATAGTTTTTTTAAGTGGGAAAAGGGCGGGGATTCAAACTTTTATTAGGGAAAGGGTTAAATCACATTTATTAACAATTTTTTATGCTTTTTTTTGCACTATAGGGGACTATAACATGCAATAGACTGATTGCAGATACTGATCAATGTTATTCCATAGCATTGCCTTTATCAGTGTTATCAGGGCTTGATTGCTCCAGCCTGGATCTCAGGCATGGAGCAATCAAACGATGATCGGATGCTGAGGAGGAAGGTAGGGAGCCTCTTCACGTCTGCACAGCTGATCGGGACACCGTGCTTTCAACGCAGTGGTCTCGATCAGCCCGACTGAGCTGCCGGGAATGCTTTTTTTTTTTTTACTTTGCGTCTAAAGAGTTAAAAAAGGTGATTGGTGATGTCCGGTATTAGCCATGGGCCCCAGCTACCGTTAGCCGCCGATATGACGTGGGGGTCACCGCGTAACCCCCTGTTATATCATGTGAGCTGCACTACGGCTCCTCATGACTTCATTCCTGATGGTATAAGTTATCATTCCTGCCTAAGCTAATAGCTTTCTATTTGTAATTTTTTTTTTTTTTGTAACAGTGGGGTTGCATCATGGTTCTATGGTGAACACTAGTATCCTGGCTTCTAATCTAACCAAGGACCACTTCTGCATGAAGTTTGTATGTTCTCCCTGTGTTTGCATAAGTTTCCTACTAAACTTCAAAAACAAAGTGTCTGTCTTACTGTAAAGAATACACCTGAGAGTCGCTTTGGGTATATGAGCACAACAGGGCACGCATTGTTGGTTTTTGCTAGAAGGAGAAAACAGAGAAAACTGGTAAGTGTCTCCAGTATCTTTAACTTTCTAAAACATCAAAAAATTATAAAGACCATGGATCGGTGGTTCAAAACAATAAATAGGTTCATTATGATGAAAGGACAACACGTTTCATACCGGGCACTCAGTACCTTGTCTTCACCTGACTCTCGTCTAAGTTTGCGATCACTCTAAACAACTACATCTAAAATTATTAGGGTTCAATAATATCACCCTTTTTCTTTTAAAATGAAGAAACCCATGCCTCCAGCCTTGTAATCCCAATTGGGCGACCTTTTTATGCCTCCCTCCAACCTGCCCAGCAACACCCGCAAAACTCTTGGAAATACCAATTTTGTGGAGCATCTATGTAAAGGCCATCTCTTTAGGTCAATTTTATGGGACAATCTGGTTTATAAGAGATGATTTAGAGGTAGGGAAACTGCATGTACTGTATGAACCAGCAGAAGCGTCTAGGTAGATAATTAATTATAAATATTTAGTTTTATTTTATTTTATTCAAAATAGATCACACTACATCTTTGCATTTGTAAGTACAGTGACCCCCCGACCTACGATGGCCCCGACATATGATCATTTCAACATATGATGGCCTCTCAGAGGCCATTGCATGTTGAAGGCAGCATCATTGTACGATGCTTTTGTATGTCGGGGCCATCGCATAAACGGCTATCCGGCAGTGCAGACTGCTTCAGCTGCCACCGAATAGCCGTTTACGGTGCCCTGTGTGGTCGCTGACGATCACTTACCTGTTCTCGGGGCTCCGGTGCATCTTCTTCAGGATCCCTCATTGTCGGCGCTCTTCATCGTCGTCATCACGTCGCCGCGCACGCCGTCCCGTCATCCAATAGGAGCAGCGTGCGTACGTACGTGATGGCGGTGACGGAGAGCGAGGATGCCGGGGAAGCAGAGGCCTTGCCGGAGCAATGGGGACACCTCGGGGACGCGGCGACAGCGATGGAAGGCGACATCCAGGGCAGCGGTGACGAGCGGTGACATCCGGAGCGGCGGGGACATGTGAGTATAACCTCCAATACCAGTGGTCTTCAACCTGCGGACCTCCAGATGTTGCAAAACTACAACTCCCAGCATGCCCGGACAGCCGTTTTGCAACATCTGGAGGTCCGCAGGTTGTAGACCACTGTCCTGTACTTTACATTGCACGGATCCCTCAAAATACGATGGTTTCAACAAACGATGGTCCATTTGGAACGGATTACCATCGTATGTTGAGGGACCACTGTATAGAGATATCAATTGTACACTATTAGGATCCATACATAACAAAAAGTTATCATTTGTCATTTTTCAGCATGGTCACAGACATGAGTACCATTCTTTGTCATTTCTTGATAACGATAAGAAGTTTTATCTTCTTATTATAAAAGCAGCAGTGAACACTGGCACCATCTGTAAGTGTGGATTGGCAATGTTACAGTAGCTGTATTACCAACAGTTTCTTCCAATAAAGAAACAATAAAAAAACAATACATAGATTTTTTTTTCTTTTTACCATAGTCTATTTGCAGCCAATGTTGGGAACAAATAAAAACCATTTTGCCCACTTCTTCTCTGTTAGTAATAACTCCCTCTGGTTTGCCTGCAGGTATCAAGCTGCTTAAATCACTTATGCTAATTACTTGGCAGCGAATACTAGAAAGCTAAAAATGTAATTAAGCACAGATTAATTAACATTCATATACTGAGAAGAAATATCCAAGCATTCTAGTTTTCAGTCTACAGCCCATTGAAAAGTATCCTCGCTTACATAAAACTTGTACAATAATAATTATATATATATATATATATATATATATATATATATAGACGTCCAAATGAAGGAAAAAGGCGGCACTCCAAGTCCAAAAAAAGGTGATGATTTATTCACACATCTGTATAAAGCGCAACGTTTCAACCTACTCCATGAGGTCTTTTTCAATGCTTGAAAAAGACCTCATGGAGTAGGTTGAAACGTTGCACTTTATACAGATGTGTGAATAAATCATCACCTTTTTTTGGACTTGGAGTGCCGCCTTTTTCCTTCATTTGGACATCTATTCATATTGGAGGGGTTTCTTGATCAGGGCCTCTGGAGTCAGCTGAGCACCCGATGGTCCGGACTTGAAGTCCTTCATAGTGCCGCTTATCTTTGTTATATGCTTATCTTTGTTATATATATATTTTTTAAATTTTTTTAAAATTTTATTTTTTTTATATATACCGTACATATATATATATTTTTTTTACTATGCTGAGATTATGTGGTAGAATAAAATAATTGCCCCATTTGCCCCATATTTTTTTTAGAAAATGTAGCAAATTTATTAAGTAAGATATAAATAAAATTTAAGGGGTACTCTGCCCCTAGACATCTTATCCCCAGGATAGGGCATAAGATATCTACGGGCAGAGTACCCCTTTAAGCTGATGTTCCAGCTTCCCATGGCTAGGATTCTTTTGTAAAATGGCCCCACCCAATCCTCTGACCCAGAAAGGGGAACCCGTCACTCTCACCTTTGATGTTTTCTTTATATTTGGAACCCCTTGCCATTTCAGTAAGGGACCTAAACGGGTTGGAAGGGTTTAAATTGCAGGGACCAAGTGAAAAAATCGGTCTTTATGTAGACTATCTGCTTCTTATCATACAGGATACTCGGGAGGGAGTAATTATTATTTATATGTATGTAAGTACAGTGATCCCTCAACTTACAATGGCCTCAACATACAAGAGTTTCAGCATACAATGGTCTTTTCTGTACCATTGTAACTTGAAACCAGACACAACATACAATGTACAGACAGTCCAAATATGTGAAACATTTCAGTAGTTGGAAGAACTGACCAATCAGAATTGACATTCACTGGTAAAACACCAGTAATACTGAAGCGTATGCACTGAATTCCTGTCTGGTAGTGCCCCCTACAGTACAGGGAGGTATTACAGGTTCTGAGCAAGCACAGGATCTCAGCTCTCTCCCTCAAAGCCTGGAGAGCTCGGACTGGCGTGGGCTACGCCTGATGCTTATAGACAATAAAGAATGGAATGTCCAGCGCAGATAGATGCAGAATGGAGCAATTTATTGCAGAATATCACCTCAGTACAAGGACATAGTGGACAGTGGTGACGCGTTTCGGCCCACTAACTGGGCCTGAGCAATTTTACGTTTTTGCATTTTCGTTTTTTCCTCCTTGCCTTTAAAAAATCATAACCCTTTCAATTTTCCACCTAAAAATCTGTATTATGGCTTATTGTTTGCGCCACCAATTCTACTTTACAGTGACATTAGTCATTTTACCGAAAAATCCACGGCGAAATGGAAAAAAATTCATTGTGCGACAAACTTGAAGAAAAAATGCCATTTTGTAAATTTTGGGGGCTTCCGTTTCTACGCAGTAAATTTTTCCGTAAAAATGACACCTTATCTTTATTCTGTAGGTCCATACGGTTAAAATGATACCCTACTTATATAGGTTTGATTTTGTATTACTTCAGAAAAAAATCATAAATACATTCAGGAAAATGTATATGTTTAAAATTGTCATTTTCTGAGCCCTTTAACTTTTTTATTTTTCTGTGTTCAGGGCGCTATGAGGGCTCATTTTTTGCGCCGTGATCTGAAGTTTTTAGCAGTACCATTTTTGTTCTGATCAGACTTTTTGATCAAAAATGCGCTATTTTGGAATTTGGAATTTTTTTGCGCGTACACCATTGAACGTGCAGTTTTAAAAGCAGTATATTTTTATAATTCGAACATTTACACACGCGGTGATACCACATATGTTTATTTTTATTTACACTGTTTTATTTTGGTACTAGGAAATGCCGGGTGATTTAAACTTTTAATTCAGAAGGGAATACCTGAAAGGGTTAACTTTTTTTTTCACTTTTTTTTTGCGAGCTCATAGCTCCTATAGGGACCTATGAGTTTGCAATGGCTGATTGCATACACAGATTGTTGCCTTGCCGTTGCATGGCAACAAGCTGTGTATTCGGCGTTTGATTGCTCCAGCCTGTAACTCAGGCATGGAGCAATCAATCAGAGTCGGGACGCCGACGGAAGAAGGTAGGGACCTTCTTTTCTCTGGGTAGCTGATCGGGGCATCGCGATTTTATTGCGATGACCCCGATCAGCCCAACTGAGCAGCCGGGAAGCATTCACTTTCGATGCAGCGCTCAGCTTTGAGCGCCGCATCGGAAGGGTTAATAGCGTGTGGCCGAACGATCGCGGGTGCGCGCTGTTAGCCGCAGGTCCCGGCTGTGAATAGGCGCCAGGACCTCGCGTTATAGACAGGGACCGGACTTAGGACGTACTCATACATCCTATGTCCTTAAGGGGTTAGTCATTCTGTACTACTCTTTACCTGTACCAGGGTCATCTGCTCCTTTGGACACAAGGTGAGGGCAGCTACATGTTACATTTTTTGGGACACTGTGTACTGTACAGGACCCTGAAGAAGCTCCTGTCCTCTACATAGACAGTGATTTACAGCTCCCAGCAGATCTTTATTACTTTACTAGCTGAGTACCCAGCGTTGCCCAGTTTTTCCTTCCTCATCCTTGTTGGGGAGGAAAATCAACAAAGGAGGAAGCTTTTGACTTCATATCCCATCCCCATATATTATTGTCATATACTGACCTCATATCCCGACCTCATATCCTGACCTCATATCCCGTCCTCATATCCCATCCTCATATCCCGTCCTCATATCCCGACCTCATATCCAGTCATCAGAATCCCAACCTCCTATCCCGTCATCATATCCCAACCTCCTATCCTGTCCTCCTATCCTGACCTCATATATCGACCTCGGATCCTGACCTCATATATCGACCTCCTATCCTGACCTCATATATCGACCTCCTATCCTGACCTCCTATCCCGTCCTCCTACCTTGGCCTCATATCCCATCCTCATATCCCGACCTCCTATCCCGTCCTCCTATCTTGGCCTCATATCCCATCCTCATATCCCGACCTCCTATCCTGGCCTCCTCTCTTTGTGAGATTAGGTGGGGCTTGCAAGCTGGATTGACCCATTCACCAGGAGATGCAGAGCATGTGGAGTAAGGTACTGGAAGTCCCATACTCGCATGGGACTTGAAACAAAAACCCATCTTTTATGTAAGGGTGTAGCTAAGGGTTAATTTAAATATCTCATCTTTTTATTTGACATATAAGTAGTATGGGTACCAGGTATTATTTAAGTTATGTGGAAACAAACATTTCCCACTGATATGCATGGGACTTTAAACAAAAACCCCAACCCTCACAAATGGGGGTAGTTAAGGGTTAAATTAACTATCCTATATTTTAAGTGGACATATAAGTAACATGTGACCAAGTATTATCGAAATATCTCCAGCCGTTTGGAAGTTATGGAGTAACATATATTTCCCATAGACTTGTATGGGACTTTAAACAAAAACCTCAAAGTACACTATACAAAGCTTTAATCAGTAGGCAGACCTCCGAAAGTGACCTCCAGTCAACTGCAGTGCTGTGTCCAGTTGGTGCACTACAAATCCCAGCCAGCAGTGAATGAGCACATTAAAGCTATCACATTTCAACACCTAGAAAGCTTAGCAAAGCAGTGGGCTGACCTGTCTATTAACATAAATATACAATAAAAGTACCATAAACATGGAATATGCATTTTAGGCGTAGTTAACCAGTATGTTCTGAATTGGTAGTACTTCTACCTAGGTTAAACCTAAATATGCATTGAGCTTATTCAGATAACTGGCAGTTTCTTCGCCACTTGACTACTGAAGCACAAAATCACCCTAAAACATAACCTCCAAACATATTTAAATTTAAAAAAATTGACTGACACGCCCTATCCCAGAGACATGAATGGAGAGACATGGCGTGATGTCACGACTACTGCCGCAGGAACCCAACATTTGTTTAGAAGGCCGGGTGCCTAGGGGATAAGATGTCTAGCAGCAAAGTATCCCTTTAAAGCACATTTTTCCAAGGACAAATTCACTTAACTCTAATATAAATCAAATCAATTTAATGGGAAACTATATTGTCAAGTAGATGGAAAAATAAAAGTTATGTGTCTGTCACGATGCCGGCTGGCAGGTAGTGGATCCTCTGTGCCAGAGAGGGATTGGCGTGGACCGTGCTAGTGGACCGGTTCTAAGCCACTACTGGTTTTCACCAGAGCCCGCCGCAAAGCGGGATGGTCTTGCTGCGGCGGTAGTGACCAGGTCGTATCCACTAGCAACGGCTCACCTCTCTGGCTGCTGAAGATAGGCGCGGTACAAGGGAGTAGGCAAAAGCAAGGTCGGACGAAGCAGAAGGTCGGGGCAGGCAGCAAGGATCGTAGTCAGGGGCAACGGCAGAAGGTCTGGAAACACAGGCAAAGAACACACAAGGAACGCTTTCACTGGCACTAAGGCAACAAGATCCGGCAAGGGAGTGCAGGGGAAGTGAGGTGATATAGGGAAGTGCACAGGTGAACACACTAATTGGAACCACTGCGCCAATCAGCGGCGCAGTGGCCCTTTAAATCGCAGAGACCCGGCGCGCGCGCGCCCTAGGGAGCGGGGCCGCGCGCGCCGGGACAGAACAGACGGAGAGCGAGTCAGGTAGGGGAGCCGGGGTGCGCATCGCGAGCGGGCGCTACCCGCATCGCGAATCGCATCCCGGCTGGCAGCGGAATCGCAGCGCCCCGGGTCAGAGGACGTGACCGGAGCGCTGCCGCGGGGAGAGTGAAGCGAGCGCTCCGGGGAGGAGCGGGGACACGGAGCGCTCGGCGTAACAGTGTCTTAGCGAGAAAGTATTTTGTAAGGTAGTATAATTTTTCAACATACATAAAATAATTAATTTTTTTATACTCTTATATTTTATATATATATATATATATATATATATATATATATATATATGTCACGATGCCGGCTGGCAGGGGGTGGATCCTCTGTGCCAGAGAGGGATTGGCGTGGACCGTGCTAGTGGACCGGTTCTCAGTCACTACTGGTATTCACCAGAGCCCGCCGCAAAGCGGGATGGTCTTGCTGCGGCGCTAGTGACCTGGTCGTATCCACTAGCAACGGCTCAACCTCTCTGACTGCTGAAGATAGGCGCGGTACAAGGGAGTAGACAGAAGCAAGGTCGGACGTAGCAGAAGGTCGGGGCAGGCAGCAAGGATCGTAGTCAGGGGCAACGGCAGGAGGTCTGGAACACAGGCTAGGAACACACAAGGAAACGCTTTCACTGGCACAATGGCAACAAGATCCGGCGAGGGAGTGCAGGGGAAGTGAGGTATACATAGGGAGTGCACAGGTGAACACACTAATTAGAACCACTTGCGCCAATCAGCGGCGCAGTGGCCCTTTAAATCGCAGAGACCCGGCGCGCGCGCGCCCTAGGGAGCGGGGCCGCGCGCGCCGGGACAGGACCGACGGAGAGCGAGTCAGGTACGGGAGCCGGGGTGCGCATCGCGAGCGGGCGCCACCCGCATCGCGAATCGCATCCCGGCTGGAGGCGGAATCGCAGCGCACCGGGTCAGTGGATCTGACCGGAGCGCTGCAGTAGCGAGAGTGTAGCGAGCGCTCCGGGGAGGAGCGGGGACCCGGAGCGCTCGGCGTAACAGTACCCCCCCCCTTGGGTCTCCCCCTCTTCTTAGAGCCTGAGAACCTGAGGAGCAGACTTTTGTCTAGGATATTGTCCTCAGGTTCCCAGGATCTCTCTTCAGGACCACAGCCCTCCCAATCGACCAAAAAAAAGGTTTTCCCTCTGACCTTCTTGGAGGCCAGTATCTCCTTTACTGAGAAGATGTCCGAGGAGCCGGAAACAGGAGTGGGAGAAACAAGTTTGGGGGAGAAACGGTTGATGATGAGTGGTTTAAGAAGAGAAACGTGAAAGGCATTAGGAATACGAAGAGAAGGAGGAAGAAGAAGTTTGTAAGAGACAGGATTAATCTGGCACAAAATTTTGAAAGGACCAAGATAGCGTGGTCCCAATTTGTAGCTAGGAACACGAAAGCGGACATATTTAGCGGAGAGCCATACCTTGTCTCCTGGAGAAAAAATGGGGGGAGCTCTTCTTTTCTTATCAGCAAACTTCTTCATGCGTGATGAAGCCTGTAAGAGAGAATTTTGGGTCTCTTTCCATATGGTGGAAAGATCACGAGTTATTTCATCCACAGCGGGCAAACCAGAGGGCAAGGGAGTAGGGAGGGGGGGAAGAGGGTGACGGCCGTACACCACGAAAAATGGGGATTTGGAAGAAGATTCAGAAACTCTGAAGTTATACGAGAATTCGGCCCATGGTAGAAGATCTGCCCAGTCATCCTGGCGGGAGGAAACAAAATGTCGTAAATAATCACCCAGGACCTGGTTAATTCTTTCTACTTGCCCATTGGATTGAGGATGATAAGCAGAAGAAAAGTTTAATTTAATCTTGAGTTGTTTACAGAGAGCCCTCCAGAATTTTGACACGAATTGGACGCCTCTATCCGAGACGATCTGCGTGGGCAACCCATGAAGACGAAAAATGTGTACAAAAAATTGTTTTGCCAACTGAGGCGCAGAAGGAAGACCAGGAAGAGGGATGAAATGTGCCATCTTGGAGAATCGATCAACGACCACCCAAACAACAGTGTTGCCACGGGATGGGGGTAAGTCTGTAATAAAGTCCATACCAATCAGAGACCAAGGCTGTTCGGGGACAGGCAGAGGATGAAGAAGACCAGCGGGCTTCTGGCGAGGAGTCTTATCCCGGGCACAGACAGTGCAGGCCCGCACAAAATCAACAACATCCGTCTCCAGAGTCGGGCACCAATAGAAACGAGAGATGAGTTGCACGGATTTCTTGATGCCCGCATGGCCTGCGAGATGGGAGGAGTGACCCCATTTGAGGATTCCGAGGCGTTGGCGTGGAGTGACGAAGGTCTTCCCTGGAGGAGTTTGCCTGATGGAGGCTGGAGAAGTGGAGATCAGGCAGTCAGGAGGAATGATGTGTTGCGGAGAGAGCTCTACTTCCGAGGCATCCGAGGAACGAGAGAGAGCATCGGCCCTAATGTTCTTATCGGCAGGCCGAAAGTGAATTTCAAAATTAAATCGGGCAAAGAACAGAGACCACCTGGCCTGGCGAGGATTCAGCCGTTGGGCAGACTGGAGATAGGAGAGATTCTTGTGATCGGTGTAAATAATAACTGGAAATCTTGATCCCTCCAGCAGATGCCTCCATTCCTCAAGTGCTAATTTAATGGCTAGTAGCTCTCGATCCCCGATGGAGTAGTTCCTCTCCGCCGGAGAGAAGGTCCTAGAAAAAAAACCACAAGTAACAGCATGCCCGGAAGAATTTTTTTGTAGAAGGACCGCTCCCGCTCCTACTGAGGAGGCATCTACCTCCAATAGGAAGGGTTTAGATGGGTCAGGTCTGGAGAGCACGGGAGCAGAAGAAAAGGCAGACTTGAGCTGTTTAAAGGCGTCTTCCGCTTGAGGAGGCCATGACTTAGGATTGGCATTCTTTTTGGTTAAAGCCACGATAGGAGCCACAATGGTGGAAAAATGTGGAATAAATTGTCTGTAATAATTGGCGAACCCCAAAAAACGTTGGATAGCACGGAGTCCGGAGGGGCGTGGCCAATCTAAGACGGCAGAGAGTTTGTCTGGATCCATTTGTAGTCCCTGGCCAGAGACCAAGTATCCTAGGAAAGGAAGAGATTGACATTCAAATAGACATTTCTCCATCTTGGCATAAAGTTGATTGTCACGAAGTCTCTGAAGAACCATGCGGACATGCTGGCGGTGTTCTTCTAGGTTGGCAGAAAAATCAGGATATCGTCCAGATACACAACAACACAGGAATATAAGAGATCACGAAAAATTTCATTAACAAAGTCTTGGAAGACGGCAGGGGCGTTGCACAGGCCAAAGGGCATGACCAGATACTCAAAGTGTCCATCTCTAGTGTTAAATGCCGTTTTCCATTCATCCCCCTCTCTGATGCGGATGAGATTATAAGCACCTCTTAAGTCCAGTTTGGTAAAGATGTGGGCACCTTGGAGGCGATCAAAGAGTTCAGAGATAAGAGGTAGAGGGTAGCGGTTCTTTTTAAAATTTTCCTGGATGTACTCAGACATAGCAAGAGTCTCTGGGGCGGAGAGAGGATAAATTCTGCCCCGGGGTGGAGTAGTGCCCGGGAGGAGGTCAATAGGACAGTCATAAGGCCTGTGAGGAGGTAGAGTCTCAGCTTGTTTTTTGCAAAATACATCCGCAAAGTCCATATAGGCCTTAGGGAGACCGGTTACAGGGGAAACCACAGGGTCACGGCAAGGAGTACTGGGAACCGGTTTAAGGCAGTCCTTGAAACAAGAGGTACCCCAACTCTTGATCTCCCCAGTGGACCAATCCAGGGTTGGGGAATGGCGTTGAAGCCATGGTAGTCCAAGGAGAATTTCGGAAGTACAATTGGGGAGGACCAAAAACTCAATTTTTTCGTGATGAGGTCCGATGCACATAAGGAGGGGCTCCGTGCGGAAACGTATGGTACAGTCCAATCTTTCATTGTTAACACAATTGATGTAGAGGGGTCTGGCGAGACTGGTCACCGGGATGTTGAACCTGTTGATGAGAGAGGCCAAAATAAAATTTCCTGCAGATCCGGAATCCAAGAAGGCCATAGTAGAGAAGGAGAAGGTAGAGGCAGATATCCGCACAGGCACAGTAAGACGTGGAGAAGCAGAGTTGACATCAAGGACTGTCTCCCCTTTGTGCGGAGTCAGCGTACGTCTTTCCAGGCGGGGAGGACGGATAGGACAATCCTTCAGGAAGTGTTCGGTACCGGCACAGTACAGGCAGAGATTCTCCATGCGGCGTCGTGTCCTCTCTTGAGGTTTCAGGCGAGACCGCTCGACCTGCATAGCCTCCACGGCGGGAGGCACAGGAACGGATTGCAGGGGACCAGAGGAGAGAGGAGCCGGGGAGAAAAAACGCCTCGTGCGAACAAAGTCCATATCCTGGCGGAGCTCCTGACGCCTTTCGGAAAAACGCATGTCAATGCGAGTGGCCAGATGAATGAGTTCATGTAGGTTAGCAGGGATTTCTCGTGCGGCCAGAACAACTTTAATGTTGCTGGATAGGCCTTTTTTAAAGGTCGCGCAGAGGGCCTCATTATTCCAGGATAGTTCTGAAGCAAGAGTACGGAATTGTACGGCGTACTCGCCAACGGAAGAATTACCCTGGACCAGGTTCAACAGGGCAGTCTCAGCAGAAGAGGCTCGGGCAGGTTCCTCAAAGACACTTCGAATTTCCGAGAAGAAGGAGTGTACAGAGGCAGTGACGGGGTCATTGCGGTCCCAGAGCGGTGTGGCCCATGACAGAGCTTTTCCAGACAGAAGGCTGACTACGAAAGCCACCTTAGACCTTTCAGTAGGAAACTGGTCCGACATCATCTCCAAGTGCAGGGAACATTGAGAAAGAAAGCCACGGCAAAATTTAGAGTCCCCATCAAATTTATCCGGCAAGGATAGTCGTAGGCCTGAAGCGGCCACTCGCTGCGGAGGAGGTGCAGGAGCTGGCGGAGGAGATGATTGCTGAAGCTGTGGTAGTAGCTGCTGTAGCATCACGGTCAGTTGAGACAGCTGGTGGCCTTGTTGCTCTATCTGTTGTGACTGCTGGGCGACCACCGTGGTGAGGTCGGCGACAACTGGCAGAGGAACTTCAGCGGGATCCATGGCCGGATCTACTGTCACGATGCCGGCTGGCAGGAGGTGGATCCTCTGTGCCAGAGAGGGATTGGCGTGGACCGTGCTAGTGGACCGGTTCTAAGTCACTACTGGTATTCACCAGAGCCCGCCGCAAAGCGGGATGGTCTTGCTGCGGCGGTAGTGACCAGGTCGTATCCACTAGCAACGGCTCAACCTCTCTGACTGCTGAAGATAGGCGCGGTACAAGGGAGTAGACAGAAGCAAGGTCGGACGTAGCAGAAGGTCGGGGCAGGCAGCAAGGATCGTAGTCAGTGGCAACGGCAGGAGGTCTGGAACACAGGCTAGGAACACACAAGGAAACGCTTTCACTGGCACAATGGCAACAAGATCCGGCGAGGGAGTGCAGGGGAAGTGAGGTATACATAGGGAGTGCACAGGTGAACACACTAATTAGAACCACTTGCGCCAATCAGCGGCGCAGTGGCCCTTTAAATCGCAGAGACCCGGCGCGCGCGCGCCCTAGGGAGCGGGGCCGCGCGCGCCGGGACAGGACCGACGGAGAGCGAGTCAGGTACGGGAGCCGGGTGCGCATCGCGAGCGGGCGCCACCCGCATCGCGAATCGCATCCCGGCTGGAGGCGGAATCGCAGCGCAACGGGTCAGTGGATCTGACCGGAGCGCTGCAGTAGCGAGTGTGTAGCGAGCGCTCCGGGGAGGAGCGGGGACCCGGAGCGCTCGGCGTAACAATATATATAGGGGAATATGCAAAGCAGCTCATTACATCACCTTTTCAGGTAATGTTCCCTCGTATCAGCTTAGCTCCTGTTAAGGAATATAAAAAGCTGATCGGATTTTATGCCAAGCCAGGCTACTCCCCATATATATATTTTAATATCACTTTAGGTTCCAAGTGTAATATAATGTTCAGTTTAAACTAGCATTGCCAATTGTGATGATAAAAATATAACATATAATCGCATGATTAACATACATATATATATATTGACACCTATAACAATTGTTTCTAAATATACAGCTGTCAAATCCTGTACTTATTTGCCTTTAGGCAGTCCAGTCCCCATAGAGAACACATATCTGCAGGACGGGAAGTAATCAATAATTTTTTTACTTATAGACGATAGGATTATCTCTTTAGCAGAGGTGTAGCACTGGTACATATAATGTATAAAAAAAAACTGGTACATATAATGAACAAAAAAATAAAAATAAAATATACAGTGACCCCCCGACCTACGATGGCCCCAACATACTATAATTTCAAGATACAATGGGCTCTCAGAGGCCATCGCATGTTGAAGGCAGCATCAACATACGATGCTTTTGTATGTCGGGGCCATCACATAAACGGCTATCCGGCAGCGCAGACTGCTTCAGCTGCCGCCGGATAGCTGTTTAAGGTGCCCCGTGTGGTCCGGTGATGATCACTTACATGTCCCCGGCGCTCCGGACCGTCCTCTTGGGGATCCCCTACATGGCCGTCGCTTTCCATCATCGTCATCATGTCCCGTCAAGGTGAGTATACCTTCCTATATTTAACATTGCACGGATCCTTCCACATACGATGGTTTCAAATAAGAATGGTTCATTTGGAACGAATTACCATCAAATTACCATTGTATGTTGAGGGACCACTGCATATATATATATATTTGGTTGGGGTAAAGGAAAAAAAGTACAATTCTGCAGTTTTTGGGACTTTGGGGGCCTTTTTAGAGGGCTTCAAAGTATAGCAGCAATTTTCAAAATTTTCACGAAAATTTCAAAATCTGAATTTTTCAGGGACCAGTTAAGTTTGAAGTGGATTTGAGGGTCCTTTCTGTGATAAATGCCCCATAAATGACCCCATTATAGAAACTACATCCCTGAAAGTATTTAAAATGACATTCAGAAAGTTTGTTAACCCTTTAGGTGTTTCACAAGTATAGCAGCAAGTGGAGGAGAAAAATCTAAATCTGCATTTTTTACACTAACATGTTCTTGCAGCCCCATATTTTTCATTTTCAAAAGTGGTATTAGGTGAAAATGCCCCTCAAAATTTGTAGCCCAATTTTTCTTGAGTATGGAAACACCTCACATGTTGACATAAAGTGCTCTGTGGACTCACAACATGGCTCAAGAGGGAAAGAGAAACTGTGGGATTTTTTTAAATGAATTTTGCTGTCATGGTTTTTGGGGGCCATGTTGCATTTAGGAAGCCCCCATGGTGCCAGAACAGCAAAATAACCCCCACATGGCATATTATTTTGGAAACTACACCCCTCAAGGAATGTAACAAGGGGTATAGGGAGCCTTATCATCTCACAGGTGTTTTGACGAATTTGCGTTGAATTTGGATGTGAAAATGGAAAATTTTATTTTTAACACTAAAATTATGATATTACCCCCAAATTTTTCTTTTTCACAAGAGGTAATAGGAGAAAATGGACCCCAAAAATTGAAGCCCAATTTCTCCTGATTAAGAAAGTGCCCCATATGTGGATATTAATTGCTCTGCTGGCGCACTACAGGTCTCGGAACAGAAGGATCGCCATTGGACTTTTGGAGAGAGAATTTTGCTGAAATTGAAGTCGGGGGCCATGTACATTTTCAAACCTCCCATGATGCCAGAACAGCAGAAACCCCAACATGTGACACCATTTTGGAAACTAGACCCCTCCAGGAACGTAACAGTGAGTACTTACACCTCACAGGTCTTTTGAACAGTGTGCCGTAAAAGTGAAAAATTTGATTTTTAATACTATATTACTGGTATTAACCAAAAACTTTTTAGTTTCACAAGTAGTAAGAGAAAAAAAGCTCCACAAAATTTGTAGCCCAATTTCTTCAGAATAAGGGTATACCCCATATATGGCGGTAAAGCACTATGCGGGTGCAAAACAGGGCTTAGGAGTGAGACAGCACTAATGAGATATGCGGCCTAAAGTTGTGCTTTGCACTGCAATGGTTGAGCCATGTGCATTTTCCAACTTCCCATGATGCCAGAACAACAGAAACCCCCCACATGTGACACCATTTTGGAAACTAGACCCCTCCAGGAACGTAACAAGGGGTATAGTGAGTACTTACACCTCACAGTGGGCCATAAATTGAAAAAATAGATTTTTTAACACTAAAATGATGGGGTTACCCAATTTTTTACATTTTCATTAGGGGTAATTGGAGAAATTGGGGTAAAAATTTTGGAGGGCTTTTTCTTCTGACTATGGAAACACACCCACATATGGAACACCCACATGTGAGCCTATTACAAACAGTACACCCCCTAGGGAACGTGTATAGGGTGAAGTGGAGATTTGGAACAGACGGGTGTTCCCCAAATTTATTTTCCTGGAATGAAGGAAGTGTACTGGGGGGGGGGGGGGTGAAAATTGCAATTTTATTACTGATATGCCAATTCCCAGAATGATGACCCAGAGTACCAGAGTATAGCCAAAAGTAAAAATGATGCCCGCCCCAAACCCTATGCTCTGAATTATCATTCTAGGAATGTGATGTGTGTGGCCGTCCCTTTTCTGTTACCTCAAATGCGCACTCTGCTCAGGTGGGGAAAGAGCGCTGCGCATTTGAGGCAACTGCAAACCCCCAATGCTGGTGACTCTGTGTCCCATGACCCATTTTTTGGGGGGAAAAAAGATATCAAGGGTATTGGGAAAGAGTTTTTTTTTTTTTTTGGGGGGGGGGTGTTTTGGTTTTAAAATTTGGAAGACAATGTACTCTGGACTGGTACATTGGAGTATAATTCTGGGGAATTAAAATTAAGTCCAGACAAGTTCGCCGGTACGGGGCACCGGTAAACTTGGTTGGGGGGCTTGACTAGTATGAGCGCCAGGGGGACTCATACCAGCATGGGGCACAGGGTCAGGAGAAGAGGAGGTTTGTGGCCTCGCTTGGCAGCGTCTCCAACGCCTTGGTGGCTCATCATCAGAACTAGATGATGAGGAGGACGAGGAAATAAGGAAGGTGGGGTCTTCTTCGTCCTCTGAGTCGGCGACCATTTCCCTACTCTAAGGGGGGTGAGGGAGTGAAGTGTATATATTTGGGGGGGGGGGGGAAACATTATTGGTGTGTGTGGGGTGGTGCGATACTTCGCTCCCTAACCTAACTTAACTAACTAACCCACCCTAAGAACAAAAATATAAAATAAAATTAAACTAAAAAAAAAGAAACTTTAAAAAAAAAAAAAAGACTTCTAGCGCAAAAAAACCTGCACCAAAAAAAAGTGTTTACCTAATCAGTTGTGCGGACACTGATTAGGGTTTGGTGGCAGCAGGGGGCGCAGAAGTAAGTGGGGGGTCTGGCCACTCAGCCCAGAACAGTGGCTGCTGGCACATACACAGACACCCAGACCACTGTTTTATAGCAACAACAAAAAAAGTCTGTGCCCCAAAAAAACACTGGGGACAGACCGCAGCAACCCTGTAGGGCTGGGGTTACACACCTAAAGTGCTGCAGCCCTGCAGACGCCTACAGATGGTGTGCTGAAAAAAATGGCCAAAAATCGCCGGTCTGAATTGACCCAGGACCCCCCTCCGCAATGTGCCAGGATGCCGTTGAATGATTTCAGCAGGCATTCCGGTCTGGTCTTGTTCCCGACCGGCTAGCGGCGGGGACCGGAATTCTCACGGGCCTACCCATACGCCCTCAGTCCTTAAGGGGTCAAAGGGGTACTCCAGAACATTTATTTTTAATTAAACTGGTGACAGAAAGTTATTCAGTTTAGCAAATTACTTCTTTAAAAAAAATCTTAATCCTTCTAGTTCTATCAGCTGCTATATGCTACAGAGGAAGTTGTGTATTTCTCTCCAGTCCAACCACAGTGCTCTCTGCTGACACCTCTGTTCGCATCAGGAACTTGTCCAGAGTAGGAGCAAATCCCCATAGCAAACCTCTCCTGCTCTGGACAGTTCTTGACGTGGACAGACGTGGCAGCAGGGAACACTGTTATCATATTTGAAAAAACTACACAACTTCCTCTGGAGCATACAGCAGCTGATAAGTACTAGAAGGCTTGAGGTTTTTAAATAGAAATAGCTTGCAAATGTGTTTAACTTTCTATACATTTTTGATTTGCAAAGTCCACCCCCCTATGGAGTACCCCTTTAACCCCTTAAGGACCCAGCCATTTTACACCTTAGGACCCGGCCATTTTTTGCACATCTGACCACTGTCACTTTAAACATTAATAACTCTGGAATGCTTTTATTTATCATTCTGATTCCGAGATTGTTTTTTTGTGACATATTCTACTTTAACTTAGTGGTAAAATTTTTTGGTAACTTGCATCCTTTCTTGGTGAAAAATCCCAAAATTTGATGAAAAATTTGAAAATGTTGCATTTTTCTAACTTTGCTCTCTACTTGTAAGGAAAATGGATATTCCAAATAAATTTTTTTTAATCACATATACAATATGTCTACTTTATGTTTGCATTATAAAATTGACGAGTTTTTACTTTTGGAAGACACCAGAGGGCTTCAAAGTTCAGCAGCAATTTTCCAATTTTTCACAAAATTTCAAAACTCATTATTTTTCTGGGACCAGTTCAGGTTTGAAGTGGATTTGAAGGGTCTTCATTTTAGAAATACCCCACAAATGACCCCATTATAAAAACTGCAACCCCCAAAGTATTCAAAATTACATTCAGTCAGCGTTTTAACCCTTTAGGTGTTTTACAGGAATAGCATCAAAGTGAAGGAGAAAATTCACAATCTTCATTTTTTACACTCGCATGTTCTTGTAGATCCAATTTTTGAATTTTTACAAGGGGTAAAAGGAGAATATTTATACTTATATTTGTAGCCCAATTTCTCTCGAGTAAGCACATACCTCATATGTCTATGTAAAGTGTTCGGCGGGCGCAGTAGAGGGCTCAGAAGCGAAGGAGCAACAAGGGGATTTTGGAGAGTACGTTTTTCTGAAATGGTTTTTGGGGGACATATTGCATTTAGGAAGCCCCTATGGTGCCAGAACAGCAAAAAAAAAACATATGGCATACCATTTTGGAAACTAGACCCCTTGAGGAACGTAATAAGGAATTAAGTGAGCCTTAATACCCCACAGGGGTTTCACGACTTTTCCATATGTAATTTTTATTTTATTTTTTTCCACTAAAATGTGTGTTTCCCCCCAAATGTCACATTTTTGCAAGGGTTAATAGCAGTAAATACCCCCAAAATTTGTAACCTCATCTCTTCTGAGTATGGAGGTACCCCATAAGTTCCCCTTAAGTGCACTACAGGCAAACTACAATGCTCAGAAGAGAAGGAGTAATATTTGGCTTTTTGAGAGCAAATTTTGCTAGGGGGGCATGTCGCATTTAGGAAGCCCCGATGGTGCCAGAACAGCAAAATAACCCCACATGGCATACCATTTTGGAAACTAGACCCTTTGAGGAATGTAACAAGGAATTAAGTGAGCATTAATACCCCACAGGGGTTTCACGACTTTTCCATATGTAAAAAATTTTTTTTTTTCAATAAAATGTGTGTTTCCCCCCAAATTTCATATTTTTGCAAGGGTTAATAGCAGAAAATACCCCCCAAAATGTGTAACCCCATCTCTTCTGAGTATGGAGGTACCCCATAAGTTCCCCTTAAGTGCACTACGGGCGAACTACAATGCTCAGAAGAGAAGGAGTAATATTTGGCTTTTTGAGAGCAAATTTTGCTAGGGGGGCATGTCGCATTTAGGAAGCCCCTATGGTGCCAGAACAGCAAAATAACCCCACATGGCATACCACTTTGGAAACTAGACCCCTTGAGGAACGTAACAAGGAATTAAGTGAGCCTTAATACCCCACAGGGGTTTTACGACTTTTCCATATGTAAACATTTTTTATTTTTTTTTCACTAAAATGTGTGTTTCCCCCCAAATTTCCCATTTTTGCAAGGGTTAATAGCAGAAAATACCCCCCAAAATGTGTAACCCCATCTCTTCTGAGTATGGAGGTACCCCATAAGTTCCCCTGAAGTGCACTACGGGCGAAGTACAATGCTCAGAAGAGAGGGAGTAATATTTGGCTTTTTGAGAGCAAATTTTGCTAGGGGGGCATGTCGCATTTAGGAAGCCTCTATGGTGCCAGAACAGCAAAATAACCCCACATGGCATACCATTTTGGAAACTAGACCCCTTGAGGAACGTAACAAGGAATTAAATGAGCCTTAATACTCCACAGGGGTTTCCCGACTTTTCCATATGTAATTTTTTTTTTCACTAAAATGTGTGTTTCCCCCCAAATGTCAAATTTTTGCAAGGGTTAATATCAGAAATTACCCCCCAAAATGTGTAACCCCATCTCTTCTGAGTATGGAGGTACCCCATAAGTTCCCCTAAAGTGCACTGCGGGCGAACTACAATGCTCAGAAGAGAAGGAGTAACATTTGGCTTTTTGAGAGCAAATTTTGCTAGGGGGGGCATGTCGCATTTAGGAAGCCCCTATGGTGCCAGAACAGCAAAATAACCCCACATGGCATACCATTTTGGAAACTAGACCCCTTGAGAAATGTAACAAGGAATTAAGTGAGCCTTTATACCCCACAGGGGTTTCACGACTTTTCCAATGTTTTTATTTTTTTTTCACTAAAATTTGTGTTTCCCCCCAAATTTCACATTTTTGCAAGGGTTAATAGCAGAAAATACCCCCCAAAATTTGTAACCCCATCTCTTCTGAGTATGGAGGTACCCCATAAGTGGACGTCAAGTGCACTGCAGGAGTGCCACAATGCTCAGAAGAGAAGGGTCACATTTGCAAACTTTGCTGAATTGGGGGGGACATGTTGCATTTGGGAAGCCCCTATGGTGCCAGGACAGCAAAAAAAAAACACATGGCATCACATTTTGGAAACTAGACCCCTTGAGGAACGTAACAAGGGGTAAAGTAAGCCTTAATACCTCACAGGGGTTTCACGACTTTTGCATATGTAAAATAAAAAAATACAAATTTCACTAAAATGTGGGTTTTCCCCAAAATTTTACATTTTTACAAGGGTTAATAGCAGAAAAGACACCCCAAAATTTGTAAATACATTTCTTTGGAATAAGGACAAACCTTAATATTTTATGATTTTCGCTTCGCGGGTGCACACCAGGTCTTGGAGTGGAAAGTCAGTCAGGGGCCTTGAGCTTATTATAGCAGCCAGGATGTGGGACCCCCCCTCAAGGAGCATTAATGGGGGAACACTGAGCCCTAAAATAGGGAACACTATGGGGGACAATGGGCCGTAACTGGGGTAGGCAGGTGGGGTACAGAGGCCCGTGATATGGGGTACAGTGGGCCAGAAAACTATAAATCATAAAATAATAAAACAGGATATGTTCCCAGAATGATGACCCAGAGCATAGCCAAAACTAAAAAAAATATGCCCGCCCCAAACCCTATGCTCTGAGTCATCATTCTGGGAATGTGATGTGTGTGGCCGTCCCTAACCTGTTGCCTCAAATGCGCACCCGCTCAGGTGGAGAGAGAGCGCTGCACATTTGAGGCAACATAAAAAAAGTCCCCGATGATCCCCCAGTGACTCAGTGACCTATGACCCATTTCTGAAAAAAACACCCCCAGAGGTCTTATCAGGTTTTTTTTTTTCATTTTTTTTGGGCAATTTAGTGGTTTATGGGGGTCAAAATTTGGAATGTACTCTGGACTTTGTACATTGGTCAAATTATGGAAAATTAAAATGTAAAGGGAAAATTTAGTGCTCCATGGAAGTGTGATACTTCCTGAAGCAGCCTATGCAGAGGCCCGGATTATCTGGGCATGTGTCACACTGATATGTGGTGTCCTTCCGTCTCCCCTTCTTGTGACACACTCTGCATCTTTTCTGGGATCATCCCAACTTTCCACTGTGGGGGATCACACCTGGAAAGTGCTGGCCTGGGACGATCCTGGCACCTATAACTCCAGACCCTTGGGAAGTCCGGCCTGATCTTTCCCGGTCAGCAAAGATCAGGAACCTTAGGACTTCTTCTTGGTACTGGAGGAATGTCCCTGTGTTGCCAGCGTACTGGGATAGTACAAAAGCGTTGTACATGGCAACCTGTACCATGTAGACCGCAACTTTTTTGTACCATGCCCGTGTTTTCCGCATGGCATTGTATGGCTTGAGGACTTGATCTGAGAGATCAACTCCCCCCATATACCGATTGTAGTCCAGAATACAATCGGGTTTGAGGACTGGTCCCACGGTACCTCGCACAGGGACAGGGGTGCTGCCATTCCCATGAATAGTGGTGAGCATAAGGACATCCCTCTTATCCTTATACTTCACCAACAACAGGTTATCATGGGTCAGGGCACGGGACTCACCCTTGGGGATAGGCGTCTTGACCAAATTTAGAGGAAGGCCTCTCTGGTTCCTCCGCACGGTCCCACAAGCGGACGTGGATCTGGCGGCAAGGGATGTGAAGAGAGGGATGCTGGTATAAAAGTTATCCACATACACGTGGTAACCCTTATCCAGCAATGGGTGCATAAGGTCCCAAACGATTTTCCCGCCAACACCCAGAGTGGGGGAACAATCTGGGGGTTCAATACGGGAATCTCGTCCCTCATACACTCTAAACTTGTAAGTGTACCCGGAGGTACTCTCACAAAGTTTATAGAGCTTCACGCCATACCGCGCCCGCTTCAAGGGAATATACTGGCGGAAGATGAGTCTCCCCTTAAAACTGATGAGAGACTCATCTACAGAAGGTCCCTGAGAGGTACATAGGCCTCCAAAAATTTGGCCCCAAAGTGATCGATGACTGGCCTCACTTTGTAAAGCCGGTCATGGGCAGGATCACCTCGGGGCGGACATGCCTCATTATCTGCATAATGCAGGCATTTCCGAATCGCCTCGTACCGCTTCCGTGTCATCGCCATACTGTAAAGCGGGGTCTGGTAGAGGACGTCCCCGCTCCAGTAATGACGGGCACTTGTTTTTTTGTCCAGGCCCATATGCAGCATGAGGCCCCAAAATGTCCTCATTTCCGGTGCATCAATGGCGCGCCATTCATTGGACCTGGCCAAAAACGAATCTGGGTGGTGGGCAATGAACTGTTGGGCATACAAGCTCGTTTGCTCCACCATGTGATTGACAAGGCTGTCACTGAAAAAAAACTTTAAAAAGTCCAGGTCAGTGAAGTCAGCCGTGTCAATCCGGATTCCTGAGTCGCCAACAAACTCAGGAATCCGTGGCTGATAACCCTCTGGGGGGCTCCGATGCACTTGTCTAGGGGGCCGGATCCTATTACGAGCAGCATTGCCACCCGTACCAGTGTCGGCCACTGGGTCACTATCATGGGGGGTGCGTGGCTTCGCCTGGCGGCGTCTCCGCCGCCGTACAGGGGACTCATCATCACTGCTAGATGATGAGGAGGACGATGAAGAACACAAAATGTAGGATCTTCATCGTCCTCACTGGCAGATTCGGAGTCGGAGGCTAAAAAAGAGTAAGCCTCCACTGCCGAAAATGCCCGGCGAGCCATCGCCTTTTTTCTGCGGTGGCGGGGGGAGGGGCAGTGGTGGGGGGGAGTGCGGGGGGGGGGGGGCGGGGAAGTATGTAGTGTGATGCTTGGTGTATTACTTTATATAACGGTATGTGATTATCACTCACACACCGTTATAATGGGAAAAAAAAACAAAAAAACACGCTGCGGCCAAAAAAAAAGGGGTGGCGCACGCAGCGCCCTGAACCCCTAATAGGTCCCGGGTGACACTGATCACATGACCCTAGGGGCCTATTAGGGGGTCAGGTGGGGGGGGGGGGGGTTAAACTTTTATGTTACTTTTACTTTCAGTTTACCTACCTTTCCCTAAGGGACACACTTTCCCTGCACTAGGGGGGCAATCGTCTTCTGTGAGGGGGCTCTGGAGCACAGAGGGGGGGTCCCGGTCCTCTTCACACAGCTTTGCCCGCTGACTGAACTCAGCGAGCGCGCAGAGCTGCGTGAGAGGTCCGTTAACCCCTCCTCTGCCGCGCTGCTATTGGCCGGACGATCGCCGGCCAATAGCAGCGTTGCTGGGGCGGTAACAGTATTGTCACCGTTCCCAGCAACCGAAGGTGATTGGCGGTGTATCGTACACCGCTGATCACCTTTTTTTTTTGCGGGTGACCTGAATACCCAGAATCGGAGCAGATTGCTTGCGTGATTTCGCAAGCGATCTGTGACGATTGCCGATATGTGGGGGTCCCGGGACCCCCCTCGGCGTCTGCCCTGGATCCCTGCTGAAGAATTTCAGCAGAGATCCGCTTCCGATCTCCGCCGGGTGAGCGGCGGAGACCAGGAAAAGACCATGACGTATGCATACGTCATGGGTCGTTAAGAGGTTAATCACTTGAATGCACACCCCTGCACAGAAGTAGCAGATCTGTGGCAATGCTTTCTGGGATTGCAGGTATATAAATTAGCTCTCTTTCTGAAGGCAAAAGGCTGCCTATTGGATGCAGCTACCTAAAAAAATCAATGTTCAACCTGCATGCTAGTCTATACTGAAATGGGTGAGAAGAACCCTAAGGCTAGGTTCACATTGTGGAGTTTCTGGGCAGAATTTCTGCCAGAGATCGAGCCGGCGGCACTAGGACCGCGCAGACTACATTGCCATCCCCATAGATGGCTATACATTTCTGAGCAGATCTCCCGAAAGATCCACCCAGAAATGCATTGCAGTTAGAGATGAGCAAACTTACAGTAAATGCGATTCGTCACAAACTTCTCAGCTCGGCAGTTGCTGACTTTTCCTGCATAAATTAGTTCAGCTTTCCGGTGCTCCGGTGGGCTGGAAAAGGTGGATACGGTCCTAGGAAAGAGTCTGTATCCACCTTTTCCAGCCCACCGGAGCACCGGAAAGCTGAACTAATTTATGCAGGAAAAGTCAGCAGCTGCCGAGCCGAGAAGTTCATGACGAATCGAATTTACTGTAAGTTCGCTCATCTCTAATTGCAGTCTATGGGGGCAGCAATGCAGTTCGCTCGGTCCTAGCGCCGCCGGCTCGATCTCCAGCAGAAATTCTGCCCAGAAATTCAACAGTGTGAACCCAGCCTAAAAGTTATCTACAAGTAGAAATCTTTCCCTTTTGGAGGATATTCTGGTTTGGCTGATAATCTATAGTGTTGCTCGCGAATATTCGCAATACGAATTTTATTCGCGAATATATAGCACTATATATTCATAATTACGAATATTCGTTTTTTGTTTTTTTTTCACAGTACGCGTCACAGTGATCACCCCTCTCTGCTTCCAGCTTATCTGGTGTAATGAAGGCTCCAATACTACTGTGTGAGACTGGCGTGCATATGTTAATTTTCGTAAATGCGAATTTTCACTTATGCTAATTTTTTATCTGCTAATTTTTGCATATGCAAATTTTTGCATACACGATTTTTCGCATATACGAAAATAAAACATGAATATTACGAATATGCAAATTTAGCGAATATATGACTAATATTCGTCCATATATTCGCGAATATTCGCGAATTCGAATATGGCCTATGCCGCTCAACACTAATAATCTATAGCAGTGTTTCCCAGCCAGGGTGACTCCAGCTGTTGCAAAACTACAACTCTCAGCATGCCCGGACAGCCTTTGGCTGTCCGGGCATGCTGGGAGTTGTAGTTTTGCAACAGGTGGAGGTACCCTGGCTGGGAAACACTGATCTATAGTCATGTTTCAAGGCTCTTTGATGGAAACATGGAAAATACTTTAGCTTACCTGATTTTGGAGGAGGGCTATTTGCATTATAAGTCACATTGGTGGAGAATCTGCATTGTATGCTGGGTAATATAGGGGTAATATAGACAAGCCCTTCTGCCTTGAACAAATGCGGGGTAAGAGCAGCAAACTGAATATTTTTCCTGACTAATAGAAAACATGAAATTTCACTTTTTGCTAAATTTTTATTTAATTTATTATTAAGTATAATTTTTTTATTTATTTATATTTTCATAAACCTTCAATATAACACAACATATTAAATATGAGATACAGTAAATTCAATGTACAGATTTTGTAACGGGACAGTGAGTAGACATGAATGTTCTGTATATGTTCCCAGTGTTATTATCGACTTCACAAGAATCCTTATGATTATTGTAATTATTATTATTATCTGCTCCATCAGCATCACTGTCACCATCATCATCATTACCTACAATTTACCTCATTGCCTTCAAAATGAGGTGGAGAAAGGAATGAAGAGACGGCTGCAAGACTTCCTGGATAAAAATCCTAACATTTTATATTAAACTCATATCCATAGTGATTTATGGCCGGATAACTTAACAAATTAAAGGGGTACTCCACTGGAAAAATTTTTTTTTTTAAATCAACTGGTTCCAGAAAGTTAAACAGATTTGTAAATTATTTCTATTAAAAAATCTTAATCCTTCCAGGACTTATTTATATATACAGGGTGGGCCATTTACACCTTAATAAAATGGGAATAGTTGGTGATATTAACTTTTCAACATGGGTGGTGACCATGGCGGCCATTTTGAAGTCGGCCATTTTGAATCCAACTTTTGTTTTTTCAATAGGAAGAGGGTCATGTGACACATCAAACTTATTGGGAATTTCATAAGAAAAGCAATGATGTGCTTGGTTTTAACGTAACTTTATTCTTTCATGAGTTATTTACAAGTTTCTGACCACTTATAAAATGTGTTCAATGTGCTGCCCATTGTGTTGGATTGTCAATGCAACCCTCTTCTCCCACTCTTCACACACTGATAGCAACACCGCAGGAGAAATGCTAGCACAGGCTTCCAGTATCCGTATACACTGCTATATACTACTATATACACCGCAGGAGAAATGCTAGCACAGGCTTCCAGTATCCGTAGTTTCACGTCCCTTAATAAGCCACAGCTTAGTGATAGCCACCAAAACAGCTATTGCTAACTTCCCAATTTTACCAAAGTACAGAGTAGAGGCGGTACCAACAGGACCAGAGTGGCGGATCCGGGGGGGGGGGGGGGGGGTCAACGGGGCAATTTCTGTCCGCCAATGCAAAATTCTCTAATGGTGCCCCTCCCGAGACTAGACTCTGGATCTGCCCCTGCAGGACCAGGGATTAATACTTAACTCTTTACTTGCTGGGCAGAAGTTATACAATGTATACCTCCTGTCCTGCTTGAGCTGTACTCGGGGTTGTATAGCCACAGGCACAGCTCAGCCCTGGCAGAAGTCAAGGCTCTGATACGGTATGCAGCTGTGCGCTATGCATAGCATCACTACTTATCTCCATTACATGTGCAGGGCACAAAGTACCCAACAGATGTATGAGGGTTTGTCGGCCAAGCGTGTTTGGAAGCCCTGCTGTGCATATATGTGCTCAACAGGGCTTTCAAAAGTCGCTCAGAAATACTGTATATGCTGGTGTTTATCAATAGGTGCAGCCATGTGCTCCTGCCACCCACCAGGTGGGGTTTGTACATGATCCCAATTTGTCTACTTGGTTGAAACCCAGCTGTATCTGGTGGAAACCTAGAAGTGTTCAGTTTTCCTCTAGCACCACCACAGGGTAAATAAGGCATTACACAACGATCCTTAAAATTAATGGTTTCTCTCTATTGAAGGACAGGTCCCCCGGAACAAGCTAGTGCTGACTGCTCCACTCCCCCCGCAATCAGACACCTATTCAATATCTGTTGTACAGCACCACAGTACTTTAAAGGATAAATGTCAGCCAGTTCACCCACACTAAACCCAATACACTGGGTTATAGCGTTGGTGAACAGGCGTCTCAGAAAGGTTCACTTGCTTTGTAAAGTTTTGTTGCCACTGAGTTAGTGTTAAAGTGTCGTACTTCACCTTCTGTGTTGCGCTCTGCAGGCGGGTCCCCCTCCCGGCAGTCCTTCTTTGGGTTCTGGAGGAAGGCATCGAAGGCCGCCCCCCTTGTTGAATATTCATTTACTGCTACTCCACGTCCTAGTGACATGGAGTTATACGCCCCTGAACGCAGCGCAGAGCGCCTCTCCCGACGCACAGCTCTCTCGTCATCAGGACATGAGAGCTGGGTAAAAACGTCAGCGCATGCGCTCTGAATACAGTGCGCTGTGCTCATGGGGCATATAACTCCACGTCACTAGGATGTGGAGTAGCAGTAAATGAATATGCAACAACGGGGGCCACCTTTGGAACCTAAATAAATGAATATGCAACAAGGGGGGGGGGGGTGGGTGGACTTCGGCACCTTCCTCCCGAACCCAAAGAAAGACCCGCCTACAGAGAGCAACACAGGAGGGGAAGTACGACACTTTGGAGGACGCTAACTCAACAAAAATTTATAACCCAGTGTATTGGGTTTAGTGTGGGTGAACTTGCTGACAGTTTTCCTTTAACCTAAAACCCACTGTAGAAGTTCAGGTATATTAGATAACCAATTTAAAATACAGCAAATATTATTATCCTCTGGATGATTAGACATAGTATCAAGATTACTATTAATCACTATCCCTTATATAAACACTATAAAAAAAAAACTATTGTTATCTCTAATATTTGGGGTCACCTTTGCTGAGAAAATCTAAGCCATGACTAGCCATCTTTTGGTTGCTGTCCATGTGAAAGTAGTTGCTGCTGTTAATGACCCTTCTGTGCTGTACTAAAAACTATAAGTAGGTCAGCACATCAAAAAATCCATCCTAAATACACATGTATATGCTACCATAGCTGAAAAACAGATGCAAAATCAAAAAGTTATCATTTTAATTGGAATATTACTATGAAAAAATGGAAATTCTAAGCATGCCATTTGATCAAATGGTGTGTACCCTCCCCCCATGGTTAGCTGACCTTGTCTGGATGGATCCTACCCTTCTGGGCTAGCACTACAATTACTAGACATGTAGAATCCAGATTCCCTGCGCTGTTAGACCCCATGAATTCTGCCCCTGTCTTCTTTGTGATATTTTTGGAACCTGGTTTCATATAGTTATATATCTTAAACTGCACGTTTAGTACCAACCCCCTACTATGTGTATCCAGGCCATTACGCAGTACAACAATAGAACAAATAAGTGCAGCGACCTGGTTCCACTTTGACCTGGTTAAAGATTTCTGATTACTTCACAGAAGATGCTGCAGCAGAAAAAGCCTCTTTGAGGAGCATTCTCCTCATTCACATATTTTTTTCTTTGACATTTGAACAATGATGAAAGGGGAAAGACAATGGGGACCTCCCGCGCTCACCTCCCTACATTAGCTGCCCTTTCAGAAATTTCAAATATCCTAATTTCTAAAGACTGATATAACTGCGCCGTAATTTCCCTTTCTATATACATTGTTACATTTGTCAATAAAGGACGATCATTAATATTTCACTGTGCTCAAATATTACCTAGTATTGGGATAATGGGCACCTATGCACGGACGATACTAAATGAATTGATATGTTCTGGTTGTATTTCATGTATACAATAAATGATGAAAAGAATGTTGGGTAGAAGGTGTTTTATTGTGATGTAATTACCACCAGCTGTTTCTATAGAGCCGCTAATATAGATATACGGTACCAAAGTGATCAATTATAGTGGCTGTCAGATCATTTTGTATAGCCTCCTGCTGTGTTTCCTATTACCTTTATGCTGGGAATATTGAAGAAGCCGACAATGAAATAACAGCTTCTTATAAAGAACACCAGCCTGGATCACTATTGATTTCCTCTAATAATCAAAATGGTTTCTAGCTAAATGTACATCACGGAGAATAGATTGGTCTCTTTACAAGCCTCCTGGAGCCATTGGAAATGATCAGATACCAGTATTGACTTGGCTCTGGAAGAAGCAAAAGTTTGCTGGCAATTCAGGATAAATGTGTATGTTTGTTATTGATTGGCAGTGACAGTTACCTCTGTTTCACCATATTGAATTTTTTTTTTTTTTTTTATAAATAAATTATACATATTAGAAAGCTGAGTACTGAATATTCCTTCATTCAAAAAAATCAATAAATTAACAAATAAAATACATCCATAAATATTTGTGATGCTGGGTGTGATTGCTTATCTTTTGACATTGTAATTGACATTAATTTACAGTTCACGGTACATTCTGATAATGTGTTTATAAAAGTGTGCCAACTAATGGAGGTAGTGTCCCTACAAATTGGGTATTATATGCCAAGATCTCCACCACAAGGGGGAGTTGACTATCTGTAGACAGCTGATTTGGGATTCTTGCCCCTTATAGGTACAGGGCAAGGGACTGGCTGGCCAGTAAGGGACTTTCGTCTTGGGACTAAGGGAGTAGAGGGTTTTCATGGTGTATGGATTCTTACAAGCAGGGCCGGATTAAGAGCATCATGGGCCTGGTGCTGAAGATTGTGATGGACCTTTTTATCAAAGTATATAACATGAAAACGCAACACAAAGCAATTTTGTCATATGATTTAGACATAGGGGGAGATTTATCAAAACCTGTGTAGAGGAAGAGCGGTGCAGTTGCCCATAGTGACCAATCAGATCACTTCTATCATTTTTCAGAGGTATTTTAAAAATGAAAGAAGCGATCTGATGGTTGCTATGGGCAACTGCACCGCTCTTCCTCTTCACAAGTTTTGATAAATCTCTCCCATAACTCTTATTTTTCCACCTACAGACTCATACAAGGACTCAACATTATATTTTAGTAGTTTGAACATTTACGCACACGGCGATACTACATATGTTTTTTTTTGTTTTTTTTACATTTTTCATTTGAAACATGAGAAGGGGGGTGATTCAAACTTTTATTAGGGAATGGGTTAATTCAATTGTATTACTTTACTTTTTTATATATTTATTTTTAACACTTTTTTGTGGGAAGGGGTTATTTGTCTATAACTTCTAGGCAAATTTGTCTATTACGGTATATCTGAGCTATTATAAGCAAATATGGCATTCAGGAGCATGGAAAAGCTAGGTGAGAAATTGTTACCTAGCTTTTCTGTGCTCCTGAATGCCATTGCTGCTTATAGCCTATAAGGATAACTTACTATAAATTATAGGCAACTCTGTCTATAACAGCTTAAATGGACACTGTCACCAACTTTATTTTTTGATATGTTGTAGTACTTATGTATTAAAACATATCTCTAATATACTTTTATTACTTTTTTTTTTTTATTAAAATGGTTTAATTTACATTTGAAAACCGGCCACTAGGGGTCTCTCTCCTAGTGGCCGGCTGCAGCCTGGCGTGACGTCACGCCTGAAAAAGGACTGATGCGACCGGCCATCGGTCCTTTTTCATTCAGCCTGCGCTCGCTCCCTGCCTGTCAATCATAAAGGCAGGGAGCGAGCGCATTGGCTCCCCGGCCACTGGCTGGGAGGCCACCCCTCCCGCACATCGCCGCCTCGTCGCTGCCTCTGTCCCTGCACAACCCGCTGCCGGACTCTGCAGTAAGTGTAATGAGGGAACGGGGTATACGGGAGGGGGGTTTGTGATGGAGGGAAAGAGGTATGCGGGGGGGGGGTTGTGATGGAGGGAACGGGGTATGGCGCTGGGGGAGGGAGACGGAGGGGACTGGCTAGCGCCGCAGCGCCGCATGTGACTAACTAATAGTTTATCTACACAGGGTGCCTCCAGCTGTTTCAATGCTACAACTCCCAGCATGCCCTGACAGCCAATAGATGTCAGGGCAAGCTGGGAGTTGTAGTGGTGAAACAGCTGGAGGCACCCTGTGTAGATGAACTAAGGGCGGAAGTCCCCCCCAGCAGGCATCAGTGATGTGGTGCCTGCTGGGGAAGTCTGCCTGGTAGTGAGCACACTACCAGGCAGACAAAAAGTTATTTTTAATATAGTAAAAATAAAAATTAAAAGCAGGGAGGGGGTTAGGGATAGATTGGCAATAGGCAGGGACAGAACAAAAAATAGGATGGTGGGAGCTACTCTTTAACTAATATAAGCAGAAATGGAACTAAGGAGTACAGAAAAGCTGGGTAACAATTTCTCACCTAGCTTTTTCATGCTCCTGAATGGCATATCTGCTTATCATAGCTCAGCTATTATAGACATATTTGCCTATAACAAAGCTGAGCTATTATCAGCAGATATGCCATTCAGGAGTATGAAAAAGCTAAGTGAGAAATTGTCATCTAACTTTTCTGGGCTCCTGAATGGCATATTTGCTTATCATAGTTCAGCTATTATAGACAGCTTTGACTATATGTTATAGGCAAATCTGTCTATAATGGCTGAGCTATTATAAGCAGATATGCCATTCCCGAACCCAGAAAAGCTAGGTGACAATGTTTCACCTAGCTTTTTCGTACTCCTGAGTGGCATATCTCCTTCAGCTCAGCTACTATAAGCAGACATGCCCTTCAGGAGCATGGAAAAGCTAGGTGAGACATTGTCACCTAGCTTTTCTGTGCACCTGAATGGCAAGTCAATTTATGCCTGGTGGACTAGTGATACCTTTGGGGGAAACTCCTGGGGCAGAGAGTAATGTGCGCCGGCGGCAGGACCTCAGGCAGGTGGAAGCTACAGAACACACAGTAGTTTTTCAAACTTGGCGGGCGCTGGCCGAACGGGGGGAGAAGTCTTATACGCTGATGTCATGTGGGGCACGCAGGTCAGCAGGTTACGCAGCCACATCACCACCAGGGCCGTAGGTAAGCCTGTGGGCGACCTGGGACATCGCAGGGACAGCCCTCTTTTACTGTTAACCAGAGGCAGCTCTAGAATTTGAGAGGCCTTAGGCGTAACTGGAACATGTGGCCCCTGCATCATTTTCTGCAGACGTCACATACTGATCCGATCGGCTATTGCGCTGTTGTTGCAGCACCAATCTCAAGTGGCGGCGGGGTAGAGATTAGATCAGGGGGGTAACTAGTGTCCTGTGGGTCCCATGGCAAATTCTGTCTAGTACATTGAGACCACACTCACCACTAATACCAGTATACAAGGAGGGCAAAATTTAAAAAACCCACCATTTTGCAACTTTTGGGGTGCGTCCGATTCTATGCAGTGCACTTTTCGATAAAAAGACTTAATATTTATTCTGTAGGTCCATACGATTGAAATGATCCCCATTTTATATAGGTTATTTTTATTTAACTACTTAAAAAAAATTCTTGTTGTACAAAAATGAGTTTGCTTTAAAGGGGTTCTCTGGTGCTTACACATCTTATCCCCTATCCGAAGGATAGGGGATAAGATGCCTGATCACGGGAGTCCCGCCGCTGGGGACCCCCGTGATCTTGCACGTGGCACCCCGTTTGTAATCAGTCCCGGGAGCGTGTTTACTCCGGGTCTGATTACAGGCGACCACCGGGCCGGCGGTGTGTGACGTTACGCCTCCGCCCCCTGTGTGACGTCACGTCTCCGCCCCTCAATGCAAGCCTACGGGAGGGGGCGTAATAGCTGTCACGCTCCCTCCCATAGACATGCATTGAGGGGCGGCGACGTGACGTCACACGCCGCAGGCCCGGTGGTCGCCTGTAACCAGACCCGGAGCAAACACACTCCGGGGACTGATTACAAACGGGGTGTCGCGTGCAAGATCCCGGGGATCCCCAGTGGCAGGACTCCCGCGATTAGGCATCTTTGGATAGGGGATAAGATGTGTAAGCACCGGAGTACCCCTTTAAAGTGTCTCTTCTTCCCCCTACAACCATTTTATTTTTCCGCATACAGAGCTATATGAGGGCTCATTTTTTGCGCTGTGATCTGAAGTTTTTATCATGACCATTTTTATTTTGATGGAACCTGTTTGATTGGGTGTTATTTTTTTTTCTAGTATATGAAGTGACAAAAAATGTGCACTTCTGGATATTTTTTCACACTTTCGCCTTTCACTATGTAACTTAATTAACATTATATTTTATTAGTTCAGACATTTGCGCATGTGGCGATACCACATATGTTTATAGGTTTGTTTTTTACAATTTTTCATGGGAAAATGGGGTGATTCTAACTTTTATTAGGGAAGGGGTTAAATCACATTTATTTTTTAGTTATTTTTTTTTTACACTTCATGTATAGGCCAGCGAGAACAGTGACATCATACTGTGGGGCTATATAAATCGACTGTGCTGTACCCACTGTGTGTACAGCACAGTTGATGTATATAGCCCCGCAGTATGATATCACTGTATATCAGTGTCTCCCAACCAGGGTGCCTCCAGCTGTTGCAAAACTACAACTCCCAGACAGCAAAGGGCTGTCTGGGCATGCTGGTAGTTGTAGTTTTGCAACAGCTGGATGCACCCTGGTTGGGAAACTCTGCAGTATATCAATGACTGTGCTGTGTTCCCTGGCTGGCCCATACTGCATATACTAATATGTATATGTCTGTGTGTGTATATATAGATAGATTGATTAGTATAGCGCAGAGGGCACAGCACAGTCACTGGTATACAGTTAGTGACTGTCCTTGCTTGCTTAATAATGAATGCAGCCAGAGCGAGGCCCGGCCACTGGGACTTATCTACAGAGCTCGTCACCTTCTGGCCATCTTTCTCGCACTGATGGCCGCCTCTGCCGGTGGGAGACTGCCAGACTGGACGGAGCTCACATGGAGGGAAGATCCAGACCGCAGAGGCCGTACAGCTGTGAGGCAGTGTCTCTCTCTGCCATCTCTTCAGCTCTGCGGTGAGCAGCCGGGGGAGGGGTCGGGCGGGCAGGGACTATTAACTAATAAGCTGCAGTGTCTTTGGCACATGACCAGCCCCATCAGCCCCCTCTCTTAAAGGGGCAGCAGTGGCTGGTTGGACGCAGCGCTGGGGCCCGCAGGAAATGTTTTTTTTATTTTTAAACTTCACTCCCTGCGGTCTGGCCAGAGAGCAGGGAGTTGCGGCGGTGGCCTATATGCTGTTAACATTGATGTCACGTTCGCCGGTCGGTCTATGCGGGCCGTTTGTGCGGGCCACCGGGCCTATTTTAACGCAGGGGCCTGGAGCTGCCGCTCCATCCGCCCCTACGTTAATCCGGCCCTGCTTACAAGTCATGTAATACTTCATGGGGAAAAAAAAGTACATAAACATGTAGTGCTAAGTCTCCACCACGTTTTTTCAATCTGTTAAATGCATTTGTTATTAAGGAAAAATGTATGCAGTAACAGATGCTAAAAACAGCTGTTGTTGTATGCCTTACAGTAGAATTTATCTCCCATTGACTTATATTATAAAAAAAAAAAAAGGATTGGAACATATCCATTTGGCATACACAAAAGCATGGATTACCATTTTTGCATACAGCAAAATTAAATGGTCTTTTACCACTAGGATTTTCCAGGGTGCGTTGCCTATTTGGGATGTTCCTCCTGGAGGTTTAGGAAAGGTGTGTGTCCATCACATTGCTCACTTCCCTGCAAACCCGCATCTCTATTTTCACAGAGAAGCCATTCAGGTGGATTTCAGGAGTATTTTGGTTTGGTTCTCAAACTAATACTATACCACTGAAGAAGGTGTACAGAATTGCCTTATACACCCCGAAATGCGTTTGTTTTTGACAGTTTCTCAATCCAGCACTTGAACCCTATTCACATTGATGGAATTTTTTTTTTTTCAAGCAAACAGGAGGAAAGTCCTATACTATATTGGCCCTCATTTACTATTGCAAACCCGACATGTTTTGTCAGATTGCGCGCCAGATTCTGTCGCATTGCACCAGATTTTGCGGCAGAATTTGTGCCAGAATTGAAAAAACCCCGACTAACTCTCCATTTTGCTAAGAAAACCCAAAAATGGGGCGTGAACGCCGGGAAAAGGGGGCGTGGTCTCCAAAAAAAGGGCGTGTTCCTGACATTTTCACAAAAACCCAACATATTTACTAAGGTTTCCACATAAAATGTGGTGGATTTGAGCTGAGGAAAACCCTACAGATCAGAGCATGTCTAAAAAAAGCAAAGTGTAGGGAAAGTGGAAAATGTAGGAAAACCTTAGTAAATACAGTGGAAAAGAAATTGTAGGGAATTAAAACCCACAAAGAAACCTGCACAACACTCTTAGTAAATGAGGTCCATTGTAGAGAGGAGCGAAAACTGCAAAAGAGTCTGCACAAGTTTGCCAGCATATAATTCAACAACTACTACAATCTATTCAAGGCGGAGAACTTTAAAAATACTATAGAGCGCGCGCTCTACTCCGCCCGGTCAGCTGACCTGCAATCATCCGACTGCCCACGTCACACACCGCCGAAGAGTTCGCTGGAGTGAGCGGTCGCACATAGCGCAAATCCATCACCGCCTCCAGCTAGAGCTGAAAATCAACGTTCCCAGAACGACATAGAGTCAAATCATTTACTTATAGGCATTCATCTACTTGTGCTGGGAACGCAGTGCCAGGATATTGCCGGACTTCGTTACTTCTCTTGCAGGATTCCGCTACATGCTCTTCTCTTGCAGGATTCCTAGTGAAATGCTCTGTTACAATTTGTTAGAATTCGCTACAACTTTTTTCCCACAGGACTGGCAGTATACAATTTGCAAAACCACGGCACGATATATTGAATTATTATTTGCAGGACTCTTAGTTTTTTTCCATTGCAGGACTTTGTTATATTGTACTGTTTGCAGGACTTTATTGATTACAAGACCTACAGAGCATTCTATTTTTACTAAATACTTGGTGCATTTTTGTAGGATTAATAGTACAAGATTGTGACTTTAGCAACGATACAATACAATACTGCTATTTGTATGACATAATTTGCAACTAAAACGGTTATTCAACAATATTCCTCATATGTGTTTGTTATGGCAAGATAAATTCAGGAGATACCTTTGTGTATATTGGGGTATCAAGTGACACTACATTTGTGAATAATTGAGCAATTTTAATGTATGCACAACTGTAGGGCCCTGCGGTTTGTGCATTTATTATTGTTTTATATTTTAGAATAAATTGCTTAGATATATGACATTTGTCTTAAAGTGGGTACTCCGTTGCACAGCGTTTGGAACAAACTGTTCCAAACGCTGGAGCCGGTGCCGGGAGCTCGTGATGTCATAGCTCCACCTCCTCATGACGTCACACCCCGCCCCCTCAATGCAAGTCTATGGGAGGGGGCGTGACAGCCGTCACGCCCCCTCCCATAGACATGCATTGAGGAGGCTGGGCTATGATGTCACAAGCTCCCGGCACCGGCTCCAGCGTTCGGAACAGTTTGTTCCAAACGCTGAGCAGCAGAGTACCCCTTTAAGAATCATCTTTCATATCATCTTTCCAACATATAGCTATTTTGCAATAGGTGGTGTGCCGAGGACTGAAAAATCCTTTTTTGATTGTTTGGTTCCCCCTTAGTTTCAGTGAATGGGAAAACACTCACCTTATTTACATATATACACTCACCTTAATCGATTGTGCAGTCTAGGCAGAATACTGGAGAAAAGAAGAATCTGGGGTTGGCTGTTCCTCACTTTGTATTTGGTCCGCCAGCAAGGGTACCAATAAAGATATAGCTAGTCTGAATTGTACTTAGGGATACATCTCAACGGAAGCTCTGCAAAAAGGTATTTTCCACAGTGAAGGCTCCTAAGAGGAAAGTGAGACTAAGAGGAAAGTTTATCCTCGAAACGATATAGGAACCTTGACTGTGAAAATACTATAGAGCAGCGCTACCACTGAGGTCTATCCTTAAAGGGGTACTCCACCACTAGACATCTTATCCTCTATCTAAAGGATAGGGGATAAGATGTCTGATCGCGGGGGTCCTGCAACTGGGACCACCCGCGATCTCCCTGCAGCACCCGGCGTTCTTTTAGAATGCCAGCAGGGTAGGCTCGTGACGTCACGGTCACACCCCCTCGTGATGTCACGCCATGTCCCCTCAATGCAAGTCTATGGGAGGGGGCGTGGCGTGATGCCACGAGGGTGTGTGGCCGTGACCTCACGAGCCTCCGCTGTGTGTGGCTGTGACGTCAGCACTGCATTGCTTGTCATTAGGCACGGAGCGAAGTTTGCTCTGTGCACTGGATGACTGCAGTGCCACAGCAGAGATCGTGGGGGGTCCGAGATCTTATGTCCCATCCTTTGGATAGGGGATAAGATGTCTAGGATGGAGTACGCCTTTAAAGGGGTACTCCGGTGGAAACTTTATTTTTTTTTTTAATCAACTGGTGCCAGAAAGTTAAACACATTTGTAAATTTCTTCTGTTAAAAAATCTTAATCATTCCACTACTTATTAGCTGCTGAATACTACAGAGGAAATTATTTTCTTTCTGGAACACAGTGATCTCTGCTGACATTATGACCACAGTGCTCTCTGCAGACACCTCTGTCCATTTTAAGAACTGTCCAGAGTAGGAGAAAATCCCCATAGAAAACATGTGCTGCTCTGGACAGTTCCTAAAATGGACAAAGATGTCAACAGAGAGCACTGTGGTCATGATGTCAGCAGAGAGCTCTGTGTTCCAAAAAGAAAATAATTTCCTCTGTAGTATTCAGCAGCTAATAAGTACTGGAAGGATTAAGATTTTTTAATAGAAGTAATTTACAAATCTGAATTCGAGTAGAATACAGACATAGCGCACATCTACAATCTTGTATAATGATCTGATTGCTTCTCAGCATAATATCAAAAACTAACAGGTTGTTAGTATACATTTTTACACACTCGCCACGTCAAGGCCACCTATTTAGAGTGGGTCCCTAACGTCCCTAGCATAAAATGGCGCAGCACCGGGCGGCGACCACCACCGCCGCGACACAGGTGCCCACGGGGGGGGGAGCGACCCACTGGCAGAGCGGCCCCAATGCCTCTCAAACCAGTCTATAGGCCGCACCCGCCCGCAGACACAGCGCCACGGCAGCAACGGACGCCGCCCCGCACCACACCAGTGTGAACAAGGTGTAAAGGCTCACTTACCTTGCTCTCCCAGTCAGACTGGGAGGCTGCTAGGAGTGAAATGGCCCTAGTGTGGCTAATTACCACCTATATAGGTTTGGGCTGAGGGGGTGGGGAAGAGTGCAGTTAAAAAAAAAAAAAAAAAAAAGAAAGGGTGGGGCCCTTAGACTGGTTTGAGTGGCATTGGGGCCGCTCTGCCAGTGGGTCGCTCCCCCCCCCCCGTGGGCACCTGTGTCGCGGCGGTGGTGGTCGCCGCCCGGTGCTACGCCATTTTATGCTAGGGATGTTAGGGACCCACTCTGAATAGGTGGCCTTGACGTGGCGAGTGGGCTTGTACTTTTTGATCAAAAATGTATACTAACAACCTGTTAGTTTTTGATATTATGCTGAGAAGCAATCAGATCATTATACAAGATTGTAGATGTGCGCTATGTCTGTATTCTACCCGAAATTCATAATTTACAAATCTGTTTAACTTTCTGGCAGCAGTTTATTAAAAAAAAAAAAAAAAAAAAAGTTTTCCACCAGAGTACCCCATTTAACTTTCAATGTTTTAATACATTTTTTTCTTAAAGTCATAAAACACCAAAAACTTTAAAGTTTTAGGCATGCCCAAAAGATTTACAACCCATGAAATAAAGTAAAAATTTTTATAAAAAGAAAATTACATATATTTTATGCATTTTACTTAGAAATAATTGTATATAAATTAAACATTACATGCGGCACAAAATAATACTATAAAAATATTAAAAACAATTCTAATGGAAAACGTTATGGTCCTCGGAAAGCGATGTCAAAATATGCCGTGTCCTCAAAGACGACATTAGCCGTGTCCTTAAGGAGTTGAAGTGTAAAATTGCTCTTTTTGGAAGAAACAAAGTCTAATTCTATTAAAGAGAAATGAAGACTGCTTGGCCTCACATTCTCAGCGTGTGTAGTGATAAGTAATGGCAGGTGTCTTGCGAGGAATGGGAGATATTTTGTATGGATGTAAAATGATTAACACTGAACTTTAACTTTAGATTAACACTGAAGGCAGGATCCCATATACAGTATATCAAATCCTTGCCATACCCTATACTGCTTGGTATGGTATGTAATGATACTAAATGTCAGCTGTGCCGTCTGGTATGACACTTATTTCCTAATGATACACACACATATTTCTTTGCAATTTCCTTTCACTTCCATCTATCGATATGTCCTTTCTCAATGACCAAATGGAGGTCGGTAGAATGATAATTTAATACCCACACTAATCCATCATAGCATTACATTCGAGCACAGGGTCTGCTATGTTTTACATATCACTACTGTGTAATTGAGCAAGCTTGTGGGGGAACATGAGTCTGTAGGACTCCTTCAGGGACACATTTTGCTTTGACCGAATTGTCAGTGGCCGATTAGGAAGGAATAACGGAGATTAATGAGCTAATATTGGGAGACAATTCATCTTAATATGGTCGACACTTTATTAGGCAGCCATTTCTAAATTAGGATCAGACCACCCTTTGCCCCAGGCAATACCTAAGAGTCAATGACCCCTTCGTTGGCTGCAACACTCTTTAAAGGGTTACTAAAATTTGAAAAAACTGTTGACATGTTGTCCTAACATGTCAAAAGTTTTGATCACACCACAGAGATTCATTGCGATAGCACCGGGTCTCGTTGGTGTGATGAAAACTTTTGACGTGTTTGGGCAACATTTCAAAAGCTTTTTTTCCCCCCAATTTTAGTAACCCTTTAAAGAGTGTTGCAACCAATTAAGGGCTCATTGACTCTTAGGTATCACAGCGGGGAGCTGTGCAACAGTACGCACCTCATTCCCAGGCTGTCAATCAAATCCGACCTTTACGCTATAAATGTCTATGCAGTAAATAGGTTGGAACTGGCGACCTGCTTGGGAGTTGAGCATGATGCCGCCCATTCCCCTGGCTTATAACTAGCAACTGCAGTGGGTTTTAGTTGTGAGATTCAGTGTGATCAAAACTTTTGACATGTCTGGGTAACATGTTAAAAGCCTTTTTAAAATATAGTAATGCATTCATATCTAATTTCAGATTTAGAAATGACCAACCTCCCAAAACATTGTTTTAGGAGATGTCAATCAAATCGATTATAAAATTAGTTTCAGATTTAACAGCCAATTCAGATTCAGCCCTACACTCAATTATGCCAAGTAAAGGTGCCCAGCTCAGCCAATGTAAGGATTGTGTCAGACAGTATGCGGCAATGCACAGCACATCACTGTTTACTCTACAGGAACCCCTGCTCCTTTATATAGTTTTCATAGTACTATGAAAATGACTTATTGTATGCTTCCTGCTTAGTGAACACTTACTGCAAACTACTTGGACTGGGCACAGAGTACCTGGCTCAGTTAATGTGTGTCATCTCTGTTGTGGTCTGTGTTCACACACAGTTATTGGATTGCTTGTGTGTGAACAGTTTCATGTTCCCTGGCCAGGGAATAGTTAATGCCTCTGGCTTTTTCAGCCAGTAGCTCCTAGGGTGTGTCTATTTAATGTCAGCCCAGTCTAGCCTTTAGGCTGGTGATTGACTTCATTACTAGTGTTGAGCAGCATAGGCCATATTCGAATTTGCGAATATTCACGAATATATGGACGAATATTCGTCATATATTCGCGAATATTCGCATATTTGTAATATTCTCGTTTTATTTTCGCATAAGCGAAAAATTCGCGAATGCGAAAATTAACATAAGCGAAAATTAGCATATACAAAATTAGCATAAGCGAAAATTTGCATATGTGAAAATTAGCATATGCTAATTTTTGCATATGCGAAAATGCGCACACCAGTCTCACACAGTAGTATTAGAGCCTTCTTTACACCACACAAGCTGGAAGCAGAGAGGGATGATCACTGTGATGTGTACTGTGAAAAAAATAAATAAATAAATAAATATTCGTAATTACGAATATATAGTGCTATATTCGCGAATATTCGTGAATTTGCGAATATGCGGTATTCGCGAATAAAATTCGCATTGCGAATATTCGCGAGCAACACTATTCATTACATCCTGGCTTGCTAACATGCTGGACATGCTGCTGGGAGCTCTTGGTGAAACACTCTTTGTTTGAGCTTTTAATCTACTATTTTGCTTTAGCATGCACTTTGTATTTTCTGGTTTTAGCCCTGGTTTGGTGGCATGCTTATAGTAGATTTGTTTGTATAGTCGGTTTTAGGATTTGTATATCCTTTCTGCTATGTGTCTGTTCACATTGTTTTCTCTTGTATCTGTTTATATGAAGTTCTGTGTTTTATATTTCTGTTTTCCTTCTGGGCCAGCATCCTGTCCACACTGGTGAGTGTGCCGCTGGCCAGTAGTCTATTTGGATTTATTATTAATGGCTACTTCGTTAGTGGAGTATCCAGTTTGTGTGTCCAGTGTGAACAGTGTCCTATGTTAGATCCCTGCTCCATGGGGACTCCGTGTCTACTGGAGGTGTTCCGAGAGATTGCTTTTCCTGTCTTGTGTTCAGTGTGAACAATGTTCTATAAATATATCCTGTGTATCTAGGCATCCCTGTCCATGGGGACTAAGAGGGTATTGTTATTCCTGCGTCTACTGGAGGTGTTCTGAAGGGATTGGAATTTTTCCTGTCTGGTGTTTTGAACTCTATATGTTTATTAGTTCTTTATTCAGATCTTTGGAGTTCTGTTTATGACCGCTTATCTATAGTGTCCTCTGCTCAGGACCACTAAGTCCTCTGTTCATGTCTGCTGATTAGTGTTGAGCGGCATAGGCCATATTCGAATTCGCGAATATTCGCGAATATATGGACGAATATTCGTCATATATTCGCGAATATTCGCATATTCGTTATATTCCCGTTTTATTTTCGCATATGCGAACATTCGCGTATGCGAAAACTATCATATGTGCATATTAGCATATACAAAATTAACATACGCGAAAATTCGCATATGTGAAAATTCGCATGTGCTAATTTTCGCATATGCTAATTTTCGCATATGCGAATTTTCGCGCGCCAGTCTCACACAGTAGTATTAGAGCCTTCTTTACACCACACAAGCTGGAAGCAGAGAGGGATGATCACTGTGATGTGTACTGTGAAAAAAAAAAAAAAAAAAAAAAAAAAAAAAATACGAATATTCGTAATTACGAATATGTAGCGCTATATTCGCGAAATTCGCGAATTCGCGAATATGCGATATTCGCGAATAATATTCGAATTGCGAATATTCGTGAGCAACACTACTGCTGATATAGTATCCCCTGTGCTGCTCACTGATCTGTGTCTTTTGAACTTTTATACTATGGAGTTCTATGTTCCTGTATGTTTCTGGATTGTGACCGACTATTTATTAGTATGTGTTTTTATTAGGCCCCTGCACTTTAGTTCAGGGAGGGACCGGCACCCAATTGTCGATCCACCATTTAGGGTGGATGGGAAAGTAGGCAGGGAAAGCGGTTTTAGGGTCAGTTTAGGGCTCACTCTCCCTGTCCCCCGGTCGGTCCCTGACAGTGTGAGTAAGTAACAATTTTTTAAGTGTCACTCGCTTACCTCCAGGCAGCACATATGTACTACCAGGCTCCCATTGAAAGTTAACTGAGCAGTAGGCATGTAGTGAATGCCTCACTGGTCCGTAAGGACAAAGTCAGGGACTAGCTTTTCTAACAGAAGTCTATAATCTTGTTCTCCAGAAACAAGTCAAATCAACAAATTAAAAGTTTGCAAGTTTTGTTTTTATGATTTTATTTTTTGACTATTACCAGAAGCCAAGTGTAACATAGTGGGTAAGTAAGCCATCTAAATATGGTAGGCTAGCAAAACTATATAGATGTAGCCACTGCCAAACAGATGACAGGGGTATGACTTTTTGGGGCCATATGACATGAGGATGCTGCAGTCCTCACAACCGCTCGATGCCTCTCAGTGCCTTGAAGGTGTGAGCTATGCAAATTGTGTTGATGTGTATGAGAGCATTGAAGCATCACATCGCTGCCTACTTACACAGTACTTTCCATGGTGCTCTATGCTATCAGTACTTACAGTAGCAAGGACTCCTGTCAAAAGAAAGGAGTCCATGCTCCTGCATTGTAAACAGTGATACTTTATGCATCACCTGCCTACATTCAGTTCCGGATTAGTGACAGTGTATGCCTTGGTGTTCAGTATATACAGGTGACAGGAGTTTCTGCTTCTGTATAGTAGTTTTTATAGTGGAGCATGCTTTATAACAGATGTAGCATGCTTAACCCCTTAACAACCAAGGACGTATATTTATGTCCTTGGCCGGCTCCCGCGATATCGGGTCGGTCCCAGCATGTATCTGATGCCGGGACTCGGGGCTAATAGCGCACGGCACCGCGATCGCTGCCGCGTGCTATTAACCCTTTAGACGCGGCGTTCAAAGTTGAACGCCGCGTCTAAACCGAAAGTGAAAACTGCCCGGCTGCTCACCGGGGCTGATCGGACTACCGCAGTGAAAATGCGGTGTCCCGATCAGCTGGGACATGAGCGGAGGTGCTCTTACATGCCTCCGGCGTTTCCCCTCGGCGATTGATTGCTCCAAGCCTGTGATTCAGGCTTGAGCAATCAACCGCCGATAACCCTGATCACTGCAAAGCTATGGCTTTGCAGTGAACAGGGTATAAGATCAGTGTGTGCAATGTTATAGCTCCCTATGGGAGCTATAACACTGCAAAAAAAAAGTTAATAAATGTGATTTAACCCTTTCCTTAATAAAAGTTCAAATCACCCCCCTTTTCCCATAAAAAAAACACCATGTAAATAAAAATAAATATAAACATTTGTGGTATCACCGCGTGCGTAAATGTCCGAACTATAAAAATGTATAATTAATTAAACCGCACGGTGAATGGCGTACGCGCAAAAAAATTCAAAAGTCCAAAATAATGTATTTTTGGTCGCTTTTTATATCATGAAAAAATGAATAAAAAGCGATCAAAAAGTCTGATCAATACAAAAATGGTACCTCTAAAAACTTCAGGTCACGGCGCAAAAAATGAGCCCTCATACCGCCCCATATGTGGAAAAATAAAATGTTATAGGGGTCAGAAGATGACAATTTTAAACGTATAAATTTTCCTGCATGTAGTTATGATTTTTTACAGAAGTACCACAAAATCAAACCTATATAAGTAGGGTATCATTTTAACTGTATGGACCTACAGAATAAATAGAAGGTGTCATTTTTACCGAAAAATGTACTGCGTGGAAACGGAAGCTCCCAAAAGTTACAAAATGGCGTTTTTTCTTCAATTTTGTCACACAATGATTTTTTTTCCCGTTTCGCCGTAGATTTTTGGGTAAAATGACTGATGTCACTGCAAAGTAGAATTGGTGGCGCAAAAAATAAGCCATCATATATGGATTTTAGGTGCAAAATTGAAAGGGTCATGATTTTTAAAAGGTAAGGAGGAAAAAACGAAAGTGCAAAAACGGAAAAACCAGTTGTCCTTAAAGGGTTAAAATAAAATTAGCACAGTGCTGTATTTGTACAATATAAACAAAGGTATGGCTCTGTATACAACTCACCTTATCATTGGGGAAGGACCTGTACTCCATCAATTTTTGAAGACTACGGGGGAGAGTTATTAAAACCTGTCCAGAGGAAAAGTTGCTGAGTTGCCCATAGCAACCAATCAGATTGCTTCTTTCATTTTTTAGAGGCCTTTTCAAAAATTAAAGAAGCGATCTGATTGGTTGCTATGGGCAACTGGGCAACTTTTCCTCGGGACAGGTTTTGATAAATCTCCCCCAATATGTTTGTTTGAGCTATAAAACACACACTCACACATAGACTAATATCTATCGATCTATCTATCTAGAAAACACAGAAGGTAGCAGCACACCGAGTTGCATGAAGGGTTGGGTGCAGTTCAGCAGGCCTGACCAGGATAGAAAATTATTATTCTAAGTTGTATCTACATTGTTTTTTCTTATAATTTATTTACTATACAAAGTCCTATATTTAGAATGAATAGCTTACGTGGGGTGATGAACAATTCCCAATTTAGATAGATAGATATTAGATAGATAATAGATAGATAAATATGAAAGATAGATAGATATGAGAGATAGATAGATATTAGATAGATAGTTAGATAGATAGATAGAAACACAAAGAATACTGCAGCACTCCAAGGTATAGGTGAAAAAACTGTCAATGTAGTTTTATTCCATCAAGGTGCACAGAGCAACGTTTCGGCTGCTGGCATGCAGCCTTTTTCAAGCAGTTTACAAAGTCACTTTGTAAACTGCTTGAAAAAGGCTGCATGCCAGCAGCCGAAACGTTGCTCTGTGCACCTTGATGGAATAAAACTACATTCACAGTTTTTTCACCTATACCTTGGAGTGCTGCAGTATTCTTTGTGTTTCTATCTATCTATCTATCTATCTATCTATATATCTATCTAATATCTATCTATCTCTCATATCTATCTATCTCTCATATATATATATATATATATATATATTATCTATCTAATATCTATCTTTCTCTCATATATATATATATATATATATATATATATATATATATTATCTATCTAATATCTATCTTTCTCTCATATCAATCTATCTCTCATATTTATCTATCTATTATCTATCTATCTAATATATATCCATCTAAATTGGGAATTGTCCATCACCCCACGTAAGCTATTCATTCTAAATATAGGAGTTTGCATAGTAAATAAATGATAGGAAAAAACAATGTAGATAAAACTTAGAATAATAATTTTCTATCTTGGTCAGGCTGTCAACTACGTCCTTCATTTAATTATTGGAAGGTGTCTTTCATCTGACATCATCTCTCAATAGAATAGTCCGCTGCTTTAGTAGTGCCAGAAGCAGCTTGACTGTTCCTCTGCTTCTTCCGTTCCTAAGCCAGCAGAGATTGTCGTCTCTCCTCACATGGCAAAATGACCACATCTCTTGTTTTATCCCACCCTTCCTCTTGCACAAGGAGCAGAATATGTTTTGTGTATAGCGAGCAAATGATTTGTCGTTGCCAGCTTTCTAGGGCACTGATCAGGACAGTTGTGTTCCTGTCTTCTGAGCCGTGGCTAGGAGACATAGAAAGAGTTTGTTTTTCGGCATAGAGAATAAAAGTAGCAGTGTTTGGGCATATTGTCATGAGAGAATACAGTTGGTGGTGATTCATATCTGGAAGAAACCACCTTGGGACATTGCATGAAGCCAACAAAAACAGATGGCTCGGAGCAGTTCTCGACCTTGTAGGGTGGGATGCTGCTCGAAGGAAATGTATCTTCATGTTTTGTAAAGTTAATTATATGTCAGGAGAAATATTTTGCACATATGTATTTTTATGTATTATTAGTCTCAAAACTGTAAACTAATCTGAGATAACTCTCCACCATGTAAACTTGGGTGGGCTGCCCAGTGATAGTTCTTTATCACTTTTCGGACCTCCTTCTCCTCTGAATTAGGGTCAAGGCCAGGCTATGGCTTTACCAAGAATTTAGACATTTGTATAATTAATCTGCAATTGTATTAACAAAATCTAGGCCGTGAGGACTGTTTTCAGATTTATGCAACATTAAGAGGGTCATATATTGGAAACCCACCTTTGTTTTAGATATTCATATGTATTTTGTTGTACCTCTGTACCAGTGACTCACCTAAATATACATATCACATTGTTTTACTGCAATGGCATCCATATTGTAGTATTGACAACCACTCTATCTCTAACATCGGTGTCCTGCCTCAGCTAGTGATTTGCTGAGAGGCAGTTAATGTATTCAGCCAAGCCCTGGGCTCAGCCGTGCTCTTTTTTCTGGTTCTGGGCCCAATAGGGCTGAGTTCCGCTCACCCAAACGCTGGCTAAAGTGGGACAGGTCTGCGGATAATAATTGAGCAGCAATTGACATATTGGGCCCCAGCACTCGAAAGAGGAGAGCACCAGAGACCAGAAGTAGGCAGTGTGTGCATCTTTCTTTAAAAAAAAAAATAAACTTTTACCCCTTTCATGCCTCATATGAACAAAAAATTCACACTAAAGGGGGTATCTAGAATCGAAAAACAGAGCTAATTTCTTTCAAAACATGCTCACTGTTTGTTTCCAGGTTCGGTGTGGTTCTGCAGCTCAGTTCCAGTGAAGTGAATTGAGCTACATTGTAATACCACACCCAACAGGGAGACAGAGAAGGAGCTGTTTTGGAAAGAAATTAGCTCTGTTTTTCGATTCTGGGATAACTTGTTTAATATAAGGCATAATGTAATAAAATGAAAATAGAAGGTCTTTTTTCAACTATTTAGTACCTATTGACAAAAAACGTGGTTCCTATTTTTATGTTATACATAAAGTTATATAATGCATTAAATACATACAATAATTGTTATAACACAGGCTATCGTTTGTGAAAAATAAAATAAATAGTAGATTTGTAATTTGCAAGGAGACCTCTTCCTCTGAACCCTAAGTAAAATCTTGGACCTCAGTTCATGTTTAATTTATGAGGCTTATCATCAGTGTACCAATGGATTCTAGGATGTTAATCCCTTATGCTGCATACTGTTGATGGGCTTTACCTACACAGCCAAAGATGCATTCCTTAGCTGTGTCATTTATGATTATTTTAATTTACGTGTCTCTAATTGATTTTCCATAAAGATGATCTGGAAGCAGCGGTAACAAAGAGCTTCATGTTCATCCTGTGAATAACAGTAAATAACAGACCGTCCACTTTTCAGCAGAGAGCTCATAAAAATATACAGTACTTAAAATATTTTAAGAAAAGTTCTAAGAAAAGATTTCTAATAAAAGTTGTTTTATTGGAGACGAAAGATTCTCCATTGTCCATTTTCAGGGATTTTTATAAGATTGACTGTTATTATTTCATAGTCAAAAAAGTTTTTTTTTTTTTTTAAATGCAAGCTATTGTGACACCAGATATGAGTAGTGGCACTGGAAAGTGGGCACAGTATACACTGCGAGCCTGACACACATGCTGGAAGGCAGGCAAATGCAATTAGATTACACAGGGGGAAAAAAAATAATGCAGCCTGATGTTCGAGCCCTAAAAAGGGCTTTTTGGGGTGCTATCCTTACAGCAGAGATCAGATGAGTCCTTCAGGACTTTAGTGGACATTGAATACTGTAGTTGATTGAAAGAAAAAACGTTTTCCACCGGAGTACCCCTTTAAACCAGTGGTTCCCAACCAAGGTGCCTTCAGCTGTTGCAAAACACACGTGTAAAAGAAACTGACTGCTATATTACTGCTATAGTGAGTGGTGGCACTGGGCAAGTGGGCCCAATATACACTGTGAGCCTGCCACACACGCTGGCAGGCAGGCAAATGCAATTAGATTATACAGGGGGAAAAAATGCAGACTGATGTTTGAGCCCTAAAAAGGGCTTTTTTGGGTGCTGTCCTTACAGCAGAGATCAGATTAGTCCTTCAGGACTGTAGTGAACCCTGAATAAACTACCTAGCTATCGATTTCCCTATTAAATCAGGAGCAGGTTCACTATCCCTCCTCTTACTAACCATGCACCTTCAGAATGATTCTAAAATGGAGTCTGTCCGAAAGGTGGGAGGGTCTGGGAGGGAGGGTCTGCTGCTGATTGGCTGGAATGTGTCTGCTGACTGTGAGGTACAGGGTCAAAGTTTACTCAATGATGACGAATAAGGGGCAGATCGAACTTCGCATATGTTCGCACGGCGAACAATTCACGACATCTCTACCTAAAACATAAAAAGAAAAACATAATAAGACTAATTTCTTCAGAGCTTGCAAGGACATTTATTATGCCCAAAGACTCTTTTGTTGTGTTCATACAGCCTGAACAATGGACATTTGAAAAATTATGCCCAGGACTGTTAAAAAGCAACTGTTGCACTTCGTCCCTCTGCCTTAGGGGACAGACTTCGAGGTCGACTTATCTTAAGTAAGGGGGTTTGTGGTGTCCCGGTACCATATAGTATACCGTACCTTGTATGGTGGTCCCCAAAGCCAGAGTTACTCCGTTCCGGTAGGGTCCTCCTGGTGGGATAGCCCCTAGTCACCTTTTCCTTCTTTAATTTTGTAACATATAGTAACATAGTAACATAGTTCGTAAGGTTGAAAAAAGACCAGAATCCGATACTGGCAGAGGTTGCTATCATGAAGTAACACATCTTTTCATTGGGACTGTCGAGTATATCCCCCATTATGCCAGCGTCCATCCACCTGTCTAAGACCTAAATGTGACTCCAGATGTTCCCGCTATTACATGATGGTGAAGATTGGGCCAGCCAAACCTAGACCGAGCTCTCCTTATACTAAAAAAGGCAGTATTGATACTTTTATGAAAAGATCCATCTTTTCTGACTCAAGAAAATCTTCTGAAATGGCTTCCCACCAAGAGAAACCTTCGACACCCAAAGTGCGCAAAGCCTCCGCCACAGATCGCGACAGTGACTCGGAAGAACTTGTCTTAAATAACTCTCTGCCTTTGTCGCGTACATTTATGGACAAACTTCTCAGGAATGTTCTGGAACCGGTCTCTAAAGAGTTTCAAGAACTGAAATCAGACATTAAGCAGATCGGCAACAGAGTAGAACAGTTGGAAACCTCACAATCACAAGTAGTGGCCTATACAGTGGCCTCTACCCCAGCTATGGGTTCCTGTCAAAACCATTTAAATAAAGTTAACGACTGGCTTGAAGACCAGGACAACAGGAGTAGGAGGAACAATTTGCGCATCAAAGGACTACCGGAAACGGTACTGCCGGAATCGCTTATCTCTCCCCCTACTCCTACTCCCTACCTCCAAAGTCGCAAAAGAAGAAAAAAATTCATAAGATGACAGCAAAACGTATCGATATGGACTCCGCCTGAAGATTCTTCATGAATGTAGTATTGAGCTATCTCATCTTATGGGTATTACACCTTCTCGCACAAATGGTGCCTTAGGCTGAGACACCTATCATTAGCGAGTGTTTAAAGATAATTACTAAACCTTGTTTACCATTCTTTTTCTTCATAATCTATCTTCTCCTCCCTCTTCCGTCTACCCTACTTCCCCCTGCTGTCCTACCCCTTCTTGTATTCTCCTTGCTGACTGTCCTCTTCCTTGGCCCTAGGGCCATAACATGTCCACTGTTAACCCTCTTACACCCCCTCTTACCTTGTTTAGACCATAATTCCTTGTGTAAAGTGATTGACAGATGGTATGGACCAATGAGCTCAAGGCCAGCCCCTGCCCATATAAGGGAGCTGCCAACCAATCCTCACTCTCTTGGGTTCCAGACTAGCAGAGAGTAGAGATCCGTGCAACTTTCAAAGACAAGACTAGGCAGAAGCCTGATAATACCGCAACCTACCAAATCGTGAGTTACAATACAACTCCCCGCTAAAGTCCGCGTGACTGCGGGACCTAAACTCAATCTCCTAAATCCAGCAGAGAAGCGCATATAAATCTCCTGAGCTTAAAACTCACAAGGTCCCAACCAACTGTTAGGATCCTAATAGACTCTTATTCTACAAAGACTCTTCCTGTTTAATTCTGCATAAAACCTGCAGTAAAAGTTCCGACAGTTTTCTGAAACCTGCGGTTGTGGACAATCATTTATTATTCCTCCCTATTGCTCTTGGAACGGGTGGCGATAGGACAAGCACATACAGTGGAACCCCCACCCTGGCGTCACGACAGTTAAGGGTTAAACCAGCACCCTTTCATCACTGCACAGCTACACCCCATATGCCCTATACCCCCACAAGCTCACCACATTTTACCAATGTATATTATAAATATACATATATGGGGAGATTTATCCAAACAAAAGTTGACCAGTTGCCCATAGCAACCAGCTATCAGATCGCTTCTTTCATTTTTCAGAGGCCCTTTTAAAAATTAAAGAAATTTTCTGTTTGGTTACTATGGGCAACTGGTCAACTTTTCCTCTGCACAGGTTTTGATCAATCTCCATCCTTATGTTTTTATCTACATTATATAAAAACGTTTTTGCAAAATGACAAATTTGCTTTATGTGAATGGGGCTAGCTACCGTTTCAGACACATAGGCCATCAATGCTTCAGTCTCAAAACCCCTTTACTGGAAGACATTTTTCTTTTAAATCAGCTGGTACCAGAAAGTTAAACAGATTTGTAAATTACTTCTATTAAAAAAATCATAATTCTTCCAGTACTTATCAGCTGCTTTATGATCCACAGGAAGTTCTTTTCTTTTTGAATTTCCTTTCTGTCTGACCACAGTGCTCTCTGCAAATCTCCATAGAAAACATACCCTGCTCTGGACAGTCCCTGACATGGACAGAGGTGGCAGCAGAGAGCACTGTGGTCAGACAGAAAGGAAATTGAAAAGAGAAGAACTTCCTGTGGATCATACAGCAGCTGATAAGTACTGAAGGATTAACATTTTTTAATAGAAGTCATTTACATATCTATTTAATTTTCTCTCACCAGTTGATTTAGAAATGTTTTTTTTCCCCAGTGGAGTACTCCTTTAAAACAAAGCAAATACAAATATTTCCAGCACTACATACAACATAATTGATAAAATAGAAATTTGAATCTTAAATTATAGCATAAAATACCATGAATGTGTATGTGTAAAATGTGTATGTGTAAAATACCATGAAAGCATTGGTACGGCCTCACCTGGAATATGCTTTTCAGTTTTGGGCACCAGTCCATAAAAGGGACACTGTGGAGCTGGAAAGGGTGCAGAGACGCGCGACTAAACTAATATGGGGCATGGAACATCTTAGCTATGAGGAGCGATTAAAGGAGTTACAATTGTTTAGTCTTGAGAAGAGACGTTTAAGGGGGGATATGATAAATGTATATAAATGGCCCATACAAAAAATATGGAGAAAAACTGTTCCAGGTTAAACCCCCCCAAAGGACGAGGGGGCACTCCCTCCGTCTGGAGAAGAAAAGGTTTAGTCTCAAGGGGCGACACGCCTTCTTTGCCGTGAGGACTGTGAATTTATGGAACGGTCTACCTCAGGAACTGGTCACAGCAGGAACAATTAACAGCTTTAAAACAGGATTAGATACATTCCTGGAACAAAATAACATTAATGCTTATGAAGAAATATAAAATCTCATCCCTTCCCCAATATCGCGCCACACCCATACCCTTCAATTCCCTCGTTGAACTTGATGGACATATGTCTTTTTTCGACCGTACTAACTATGTAACTATGCATTTGAAGTAACACGAAATGTTCTGGAGTGGCACATATGATTCTGTCCGGTATTATTCTTGATAAGATGGCGGCTGATGTAATACGCGCTGCTATATAGTACATTAGTTGTCACTTACCGGAAAGCAGTAATTACAGGAAAGTGATGTTAATATTAGATGACATGTGCCCAACAAATGAAGGAAGGGGTTTGACATACTGTAGTATACAAAGCACCTCATCCAGATTGATTACAAGCTAAGCTTCCTAAAAGCACATTAGTGATATTCTGGTATTTGCTAAGTTAGTAAAAGTAAAGGAACATTAGAGTTAAGTTACATTAATGCACTTAATAGAAATCAGATGCTAACTTAATGAGAAGTTCTACGTATGGGCCATGACATCATGGTATGCCTTTATATGAGAGTATTCAATTATTGATATTTACTTTTTGAAGTTATTGGAACAGTTTTCAATTAGAATCCACATGCAAAATATGGAACATATAGATCGAAAATGTAGTTTGGTGTTAGTTGTTAAAGGGGATGTCTTATCAAGACTAATTCATACATTTATTAAAGTACAGTGGTCCCTCAACATACGATGGTCATCCGTTCCAAACGGACCATCGTTTGTTGAAACCATCGTATGTTGAGGAATCCGTGCAATGTAAAGTATAGCACAGTGGTCTACAACCTGTGGACCTCCAGATGTTGCAAAACTACAACACCCAGCATGCCCGTACAGCCGTTGGCTGTCCGGGCATGCTGGGTGTTGTAGTTTTGCAACATCTGGAGGTCCGCAGGTTGAAGACCACTGTTAGAAGAAGTTGTACTCACATGACCCCGCCGCTCCGGACCGTCACCGCTCCTCACCGCTGCCCGGGATGTCGCCGTCCATCGATGTTGCCGCGTCCCCGGGGTGTCCCCGACGCTCCGGCAAGGCCTCTGCTTCCCTGGCATCCGCGCTCTCTGTCGCCGCCATCAGATCGCTATGTACGCCGCTCCTATTGGATGACGGGACGGCGTGCACAGCGACGTGATGATGTCGATGTAGAGCGCCGAAGATGCAGGGGATCCCGAAGATGACGCGCCAGAGCCAGGAGGACAGGTAAGAGACATCACCGGAGCTCGCCGGCCACCGTAAATGGCTATCCTTCGGCAGCGGATAGCCGTTTATGCGATGGCCCCGACATAAAAAAGCATTGTATGTTGATGCTGCCTTCAACATGCGATGGCCTCTGAGAGGCCATCGTATGTTGAAATGATCGTATGTCGGGGCCATCGTAGGTCGAGGGGTTATTGTACCTACAACAACTCATAGTGTTCACATACCACATATAATGTGCAAGAGTGCACAAACCACTCACTGGGGGACATTTATCATTGGCTTTATACCACTTTAATGTTCTAAATGTCCCTGCAAATGTTGCGCAATTGCATTTTTTCCACATTTTTTCCCGGTAATTTTTGGTAGAACATCTGTTAAAGGAGATATGTGGTAGAAATCTTTTAAGTTCCCCTGTGCCCGGGCTGCAAAAACATGGAAAACAAACTTTAAGTAATCTTCCTACATTCCCCAGTTGCTCCAGTATCGGCATCCCATCTCGGCTGGTGATAGGCTGAGCGTGCTATCATGTAAGGAGCTCGGGCCCAACCTTCTCCCTGCTGCCTGGGCTCCTTACATGAAAGTGAGCTCAGTCTATCACCGGCCGAGGCGAGACATTGCTGTGGCCGGCTATACGCTGCCTGCATGGTGACGTTTCGAGCCTAAGAAGCCAGCAGCACCGGAGGAACGGGATGTCTCTGCAATAGGGAAACATAGGAAAGTGAGTTAAAGTTTGTTTTTTGTATTGTTGCAGCCCAGTCCCCCTGACTTAAAAGATTTCTGCCGCATATCTCCTTTAAAGTTATTTACTGTTTGGTGCACCGTACACTACTTTTTGCTGTGGAGCTGTATTTACTATTTGCGCAAAATAAACGTGAAGTGTTAATTTGCACAAAATAAATGTGAAGTGTTAGAAGTGTTTTTTTTTTTTGCGTAAATCTGTTTTTTTGCACAAGTGTATGATAGCTAACAGGACACGAACAACTGTGTCAGATGCCATAGAACAAAGCTTGAACCAATCTTTGCAGCTGGTTTCTATAATTTCGCAGAATTTATCAAGTCTACATTTTGCTAAATTTTGAGAAACTGTGTAAAAAAAACACAAGCAAACAGGTAAAATCTATACTACCTCACACCAACATTGATAAATGTCCTCCAGTGGGTCCAAGAAAAGATAATGGTGGAGATTCATGGGAAGGGGTGTAGGTGAATGTCTTTAATGTATCCAAAAAGACAATAAAACCATGATTAACATCAATGTTCCACGTCAATATAGTAAATATATTTCTACCACCTCCAATAGAGAAAGTACTCTGAATGTAGGTTAAAGAAAAAAAAAAAAAAAAAAAACTACATTCAGAGTACTTTCTCTATAGGAGGTGGTAGAAATATATTTACTATATTGACGTGGAACATTGATTTTAATCATGGTTTTATTGGTCTTTTTAGATACACATTTATATGTATTTCACTGAATCACATCGGGATATATGCAAGACAGGGGACTCCGTTGAAGAACACCAGAAAACAAGAAATTTTACAACAGAAATTGATATCTCTTTAGAAGACTGTTCACACCATTGCGGCAAGAGGATCCGCGGTTATGTCTTCTTGGTTCCGGCTATGGTTATGGCCGGCACCTGAATGACGTCTTCACATGCAGGAGATTGAGCCGCATGCGCAGCGAATCCCTCAATATGTGCCGGGATGGCGAATGGAGTGCGCAGCGCACTATTTGTTAGCGCAGGTGCATTTACGGCTCTTTCGAGTCAGTTAGTTGCGGTCTGACTGGATGAGGCCGTGCAGCCGCAGTACCAATGTTTACAAATATTGTTGAGTAGCGTGTGCCCCCAGCCGATCGCAACTACAGAATAGAGGTAAATGAATTGTATTACTGTACTGGTGTCACGGAGCCCCCCTACTTGCATTTTTCCTGTCACAGGTTTTGATATTAATGAAGGATCTTTACAAATGTATTTATTGTTATTTGACAACTGTCATTTCTACATGTCACTGATCCCAACCAATGAAATGCAGGAGGTTGGCGTACACTTGATTAATATATTCACTGCACTTGTGTTTCCACCAATCATGTTAGTTTGTTACCTATTTAAATTGGATTTTTGTACATGTTTGTCATGCTTGAAAAAGGCTTGTTAGCCGAAACGTTGCATTGTCTCTCTTGATGCAATAAAGACCCTGTAGCTTGCACTTTACCTGGACCTGGTGTTGGGTGCTGTTTCCTTGTGGAGGAAGTTATATATATATATATATATATATATTTTTTTTTTTAACCATCTTACCCGATTGCCTAGCAGTGATTGCTTTCAGTTTCCCCAGGTCCCATTGTCTGATATCTTTGGCTTGTGTCTCTATGTCTCTGTTTAGCCCGTTTTGCTGACTACAGTCTACATTCTCCATCTGCAGCTCAACTTCACATCTTATGGTGGTTGCTCTCGGCCTACATGATAAGTGTTAATTTTTAACGTACATTTTTTTCCCTTAGTCCTAACAGCAGCACAAGTGGGGTGTTCTGCCCCTCAATTACGCCCAAGTAATTAGCATTCTAATTAACTCCCCCATAAAAGGCCTCCTCCCTTAGGCCACATTGCTTAGATAACAAGTAACAAAACAAATAAGGGTGGGAAATTTTTGTGCTGCTGTTAGGACTAAGGGAAAACAAATTTACGTAAAAAATTAACGCTTCCCTTACGTCCTAACCAGCAGCACAAGTGGGGACTTAGCAAGTAACAACACAAATAGGGAGGGACTATGGCAGAGCGGGCGAAAGCGCTCAGACAACTTTTGAAAGGGTGCCCGAGGACACTACACAGGTGGCACCGGATCTGCCTACAGGATGCGGCCAGATGACCCACCCCACCACACAAAGCACAGACCTGTACAGTACAGGCTGCGCTAAAATGGGTGGGGCTACCGCACCTGTGACAGACCTTAGGCTGTCCCTGGTAGAAGACCTGGATCCTGTCACGTCCAAGGAAGGCGGCTGACGGAATGTGGGCGACTGTACTACCTGAACGTTTGAGTTTGACGGAAACGTCCAGGCCCCTGACCAGATCCCGTGCTCATCCATATTTTTCTTGGGCATGTCCGTCACATCCCCATACCGACCAAGCCAGGTCATAATGTCATAACAAGAAAGTGACTCGTTATGGGTCAAAACTGTCACTTTCTTAACTGAGTTCTGACGGGAAATCGCCTTTACAGCAAAATCCCGCCAGCCGGGCTCGTTCTTCGCCACTTCGTAGTTTGACCAGAAGAGTTCGAGACCCTCTGGCCGAACGAAACTGACATCAAACTCAGACGAGCCGTAGGGGTGGATCAGGGCAAAGATGTCACTCGCCTTGAATTCCATCTGGAGGAGGAGCTCAACCACTTTAGTGCGATGCGGGCACGCATCCTCGCCCCTCCAAATCAGACGGACCACATTCCTACGGTTATTGTCCTGCCCGGGTGTCGGGAGGGACCAGAAAGCCCCCAAACCGTGCCTCTCTATCCAGAAAGACAGGTCGACCTCACCCTTTCCCTCTACCTGGATCGACCTGTCACCCCTATGCAGAGCCTCCAGGAGGCGCTGTTGCAAGTAACCCCCAGGGGCGGACGGAGACTGGAACCGGACCAGACCCAGGAGCACCATTCACACCACAACTCCCATCATCCATACCAGATGTTGCATTCACACCACCACTACTCCCACCATCATTCACTCCACTGACACTCCTCCCATTCACAACGCTACCACCCCCATCATTCTCACACCTTGCACTCACTTCCTGCCTAACATATCCTGGGCTGGCTGGGACCTGTAGTACCGCCGGTTTTAATACAGGTTTTCTTGCTGGCTTAGCTGCCAATGGCGTCAACGCTGATGGCTCCTCCTTCATAGGCGATGTTACCACCTGAGTCTGGGGCTGCCCCTCCGGGTGCACCCCAGCTCCTCCCACAATGCCACCACTAGGCTTGCCCGACTGCTCAGGCTCTGCTGATGACACTGACGCCCGGACACTCCTCCCCCCTCACAGAGGAGTGCCCCGCAGCGCCCGCAAAAACCACAGTACTCGGGGGACCGCCCCCCGAGCACACAAACCAACCTTTCTCTGCTTCCAACGCCCGGACCCCCCCCCCCCCTCACAGGAGAGTACCCTGCAGCGTCGGTAGTGCCCACAGCACTTAGGGAACCGCCCCCCAAGCACACGGCAGCATAGCTCCTCTCTGGCATTTGGACATGCCCCCCGCCACCCTGGGGTGTTACAGCTGCGCCAGAGTTGCCCAACATGAGCCCATCCTGCCCTTCCCTACCGGCAGGACAGGTGGGCTTCACATCTATTGTGTCCATAGCCATTTCAGATGCCATTCTATACCCCCCTTGCTGGCCCCGCTCCACCACAGGAACGGTGTCTTGCAGTTTGGGAGGCTCAGCAGCCTGAACCAGGTTTGCAGCTGACCCAGACTGCTGGAAAGGTACAAACATGTACTGCACAGATTGGTGGGTCTTCTGCTTCTTTGCTTTACGCCTGACTTTTCCATCCTCGCACTGATCTTCACCGAAGGTGAAATTCTGAAGGTGGACTGGGGATTCCTGCATGACAATTGCCCTCAATAAACCCCCAGCCTCACTCCCAGCTTCATCCTCCTCACTTTCAGTCACAGGGAGCGCCAATTGGGCCGGCTCTATGTAGCTATCCTGGGTGTCACAGGGCATAGGAACAGACACAGCATCCTCCACCACATGCGCTCCTTCCTCTACCTTCTCCTTAACTCCTTCACTGCCATCCTCACTATCTTCACCGCCACTACTCTCCCCATCATCCACCTCAACCTCCACCTTACCTGGGGATTTCATGGCGGTAAACCTTTCATCATTTGCCAGCTTCTCTCTGAGGAGACCGCTGCCCTCCAGGATTTCTGCCTTCCTCTCCTCCAGCTTGGCAATCTCGACTTTAAGGGCTGTGATCCTTTTCTTCAGCTCAGGCTTGCTTCTCCTGGACCCAGAGTTTGCCAGACTCTAAGTCCCACGCAGATCTTCTCTTGCAAGCCTGAGCTCTTTACTGCAGCGGTCGTATTCCGTAAAGCGTGTGGCCATGCGGGAGCAGTAGGTCTCACTTGATTCTTTGAGGCCTCTTTCAGCCCACATCTCCAAACTCTTCCTCCTTGTTTTCCTTCCACCACCAGATCTCTGGCTAGCACCCATTGCCGGAGGAGCAGAGCCTGCATTGCTGCAGACTCTGCTGGATCTTCTGCCTCCGGCCGGAACAATGACTGTAGCAGTTTTCTCTCCACCCCCCGCCTGCCGTGAAGAACGGGGAATGGAGGCTCCATGCAGGAAAGCTCTCCCAGGGAGCCTGCCACACCCCTGGGAAAGGCTTGATGGAAAACGCTGCTTCTCTGGAAGTCTGGAGCTCAAAAGAGACACACCCGACAGCTTCTCACACAGAACTCCTCTGGACTACAGGATGTGCTCTCTGTTGACACCTCTGTCCATGTCAGGAACTGTCCAGAGCAGGAGAGGTTTGCTATGGGGATTTGCTTGTACTCTGTACAGTTCCTGACATGGACAGAGGTGTCAGCAGAGAGCACTGTGGTCAGACAGAAAATAAATACACAACTTCCTGTGGAGCATACAGCAGCTGACAAGTACTGAAAGGATTAAGATTTTTTTAATAGAAGTAATATACAAATCTGTTTAACTTTCTGGCACCAGTTGATAAGAAAAAATATATATTTCTGTAAAGCTATGATCTGATAAATACAGATGTGACACAGCTAGATTTGACACTTTGCACAATTAAGTATAAAATTAAGCATTACTGTGGGTGTGCACAAATACACAGTGGAAAGTTAGCTGAGCTCTACTACATATATATCCTATGTGACAAGCTGAAAAATAGTAACAATGTGAGGAGTGTCACTGCTGTAATGTTCAAGGTTTTCTAAAAATTTAGCAATTTTATAGTTTATAAATATATGATATGAGTTTCAAGAGAGCTCTAAAAATTGAAGCCAAAATTAGTCTGCTTTTACAAGGCACATCCAATCATTTTGTATGCTTTAAACCGCTTACTTCCTTTAAGCACATGGAAAAAAGCACAAAAAATGAATTTGCACTAGTTAATGAAGCTTGAACCGGTGCGTTACCAGCTGGCATCACCATGACTGTGAGTCAACATTCGTCCAATGACCTCATCATTCGGGTTTTGTGCTTCTTCTGCTTTGGTTTACAGTAAAGTATAAATCTCACAGCTGGATGGGGTTTCTGTTTGGTTTCTTGCTATTAATTTAGTTTATAAAATAACTACAATTATACAAATTCTGCAGCAAAACTCTCTATTGCATAAATGGTAAAACAAATTAATATTAAAGGGGTACTCCGGCGCTAAGATATCTTATCCCCTATCTAAAGGATAGGGGATAAGATGCCTGATTGCGGGGATCCCGCCGCTGGGGACCCCCGTGATCTTGCACGCAGCACCCCGTTAGAATCAGTCCCCGGAGCGTGTTCGCTCTGGGTCTGATTACTGGCGATCACGGGGATGGAGCATTGTGACGTCACGGCTCCACCCCCGCGTGATGTCACGCTCTGCTCCTCAATGCAAGCCTATGGGAGGGGGCGTGGTAGCTGCATGATGTGATACAGTTGGGTATGGGGACATACAGGTTCCATGTGGCACTTACCCATACTCATTGCAGCATGCACACTTGTAGGCTGCTGAAGCTGGATCACTTAAATGCTCCATTGGTGATGAATCTGGTGACTGGTCCGGCCAAGGAAGTGCTGCAATCTGCGGGAGACATTCCTGGGGAAATCCTTACTGCTCAATGGTGGGGCACATAATAGGATTTACATATCTGCCTGGGTGCATTATTTTTGTTGTTGTTGCTGAGTGTATTATGATATTACTTCTGCTTTTCCAAGATCATAATACAGGGTAATGTTACTTGTGCAAGGCTGCAGACAGTGGGAGAGATTTCGGTTAACCTGCTACTATCATTTATCAATAGGAAAGATAGAATAGATAGATAGATAGATATGAGATAGATAGATATATAGATATGAGATAGATATGAGATAGATAGATATGAGAAAGATAGATATGAGAACGATAGATAGATAGATAGATAGATAGATAGATAGATTTGATATAGATAGATAGGAGATAGATAGATAGATATGAGATAGATAGATAGATAGATAGATAGATATGAGATAGGTAGATATGAGATATATAGATAGATTACAGATGGATAGATAGATAGATAGATATGAGATGGATAGATAGATAGATAGATAGATGGATGGATGGATAGATAGATAGATAGATATCTGGCCATTTTTAATCTATATCTTTGTGCTAGCAATGTGCTGCTGTATTCTCCTGTTGCTAGATAGATAGATGGATAGATAGATAGATAGATAGATAGATATCTAATACAACGGTCCAGCAGCACACCAGAGAGGTTACATACAGGGTGTTTTTTTTTACCCCATGTTCAGATACAACGTTTCAGCAGTATCACATCGCCTTTCTCAAGCATGAGGCAGTGTGAAACGTTGTATCTGAACATGGGATAATAAAAACACCCTGTTTCTAACCTCTCTGGTGTGCTGCTGGACCGTTGTGTTGGATATCCTTATACAGTCTGCGTCTGGGACTGTTTTTACCGATCAACTGCATTTCATTCCGGTTGTGCTGCCTCGAACTTCTCCTTGCTAGATAGATAGATAATGCAGTCCAAAGAACAGCACAACCAACCCCACATATGTAAATCTTTAGGTGCACACTGCCATATGGCTCCTGGTCAGTGTCAGGAATAAAAATGACTTCAATCCAAGTAGAAAGGTTCTATCCAAAAAAAGTGTGTTTATTGCATCCTTAGCATAACGTTAGCATCCTTAGCATAAGTGTGACGTTTCTGCAGTCTCTCACCGATGCTTGATAAAGGCAGTGAGGGACCGCAGAAACATCACACTTTGTTATGTTGAGGATGCAATAAATGCACTTTATTTGGATGGAACCTTGTGTGCTGCAGTCCTTTCTTCTTGGATAGATAGATAGAGGATAGATAGATAGATAGATAGATAGATATGAGATAAATAGATAGACAGATATGATAAAGAAAAATAGATATAAGATAGATAACAGATAGATAGGTAGATGATAGATAGATATAAGAAGGATAGATATAAGATAGATAGATATGAGATAGATATAAGATAGATAGATAGATATGAGATAGATAGATAGATGTGAGATCGATAGATAAATATGAGATAGATAGATATGAGATAGATAGATAGATAGATAGATAGATAGATATGAGAGATAGATAGATATGAGATAGATAGATAGATAGATAGATAGATAAGAGATAGATATGAGATAGATGTGAGATAGATAGATACTGTATGATAATAAATGAATAGATAGATTCATAGATAGATAGATCAGTGGTCTCCAAACGGTGTTCCTCCAGCTGTTGCAAAACTACAACTTCCAGTATACCCGGACAGCCGTTGGCTGTCCGGGCATGCTGGGAGTTGTAGTTTTGCAACAGCTGGAGAGCCATAGTTTGGAGACCATTGAAATTGATGAATTAGTCAAATGATCCTTTAATATAGGATCTCAGGTGTATAAAACTAACTGGGAAACTCTGTGAGCCCTGCTCTGACTGAGTCTAGCTGAAGCTGGGTCTGTATTCTAAAGTGTTGTATTCTTAAGTGTTACATTTGAGAGGTTTTATAAGCAGAAGTTTAAAAAGCAGGAGTTGTAAGCAGGACCCACTGTAACTGTAAGTATTACACTCCCTTGATAAAAGTAGTTTTTCTTAATAGTTAATAACAGCTGTTTGTCACCAAGGATATGGACAGCAGGATTGGAGGTTTTCTTCAGTGCACATTGTGCCACATGTATACATCTCTGGAGCAGCAGCTTCAGGGTGAATACCGCTGTGACAAATGTGAGCATGTTGCCCACCTGAAAGCTCGTATTAGAGATCTAGAGGAGCAAAATGCAACATTGAGGGCGATTGACAATCTTACAGAGCAAGCAGTTAGTGGGGTAGAAATGGAGGTTGGAGAAACTAGCCAGGAGGCCCAAGTAGGGAGCTGGGTTAATGTAGTTAGAGGGACTGGAAAGGGGGCAAGGAAAAGGAAGGTCACTTCTGCTTCTGATCTCCCAAGTAAAATTGCCAAGTTGGGCGATGATGCGAGGGCCTCAGTATCAGAGATGGCAACCCTAGTGGATACTGGTCTCCCTAACAGCCGGGGGAACAGCTCAACTAGTAGTGTGGGGGATGGTAACGCAGGTAGGCCAAGACAGTTAGTTGTGATAGGGGACTCTATAATCAGGAAGACGGATAGAATAATTTGTCGCCAAGACCACCTCAACCGAATGGTTTGCTGTCTCCCTGGTGCCAGGGTTCGGCATGTGGTGGAAAGGGTGGACAAATTACTAGGGGGGGCTGGGGATGACTCAGCTGTCGTGGTCCATGTGGGAACCAACGACGGAATACATGTGGAGGTCCTTGAAGAGTGATTGCAAGGAACTAGGTGCCAAGCTGAAGGGAAGGACCTCTAAGGTTGTGTTCTCTGGAATACTTCCTGTGCCATGCGCATCGCAGGAAAGACAGCGGGAGCTTAGGGAGTTAAATGCATGGCTTAAGTCGTGGTGTGAGGGGGAAGGGTTTGGGTTTTTAGAGCACTGGGCTGACTTTTCATTGGGGTACAAACTCTATTCTACGGATAATTTGCACCTGAATGGAAGGGGGTCCGCTGTGCTGGGGGAGAGAATCCTGGAAGGGGTGGCTGAGTATTTAAACTAGGTGAGTGGGGGGAGGATAATAAAGCAAAGAAAGCAGACAGTGGGATGGATAGGTTAAAGAGGGGTCAGGACATAATGGCGGGTGGAGAGGAGTCCTGTGGGGGGAGGTTAAGAACAGTGGATAAGGAGATTCATGCGTTACAAACCAGCTGTAAAAATAAATGTAGCCCGAAAAATTGTAATCCCAATAATTCAAAAAATTCCATTAGCCCCAATAACTCAATAACTACAATAAGCCCCATTAACTCAAAAAATACCGTTAGCCCCAATAACTTAAATAACAGCGTTAGACGCAATAACGCAAAAAATCCCATTAGCCCCAATAACTTAAATAATAACGTTAGACCCAATAACTCAAAAAATCCCATTAGCCCCAATAACTTAAATAGTACAATTAGCCCTTATAACTCAAAAAATGACATTAACCCCAATAACTCTGAAAATCCCATTAGTGAGACTATATGTGTAAAACTTAATGGAAATGTAAAGTGTATGTTCACAAATGCCAGAAGCCTAGCAAATAAAATGGGGGAGCTTGAGGCCTTGATACTGGAGGAACATATTGATATAGTTGGGGTCACTGAGACATGGCTGGACTCCTCGCATGACTGGGCTGTTAATCTGCAGGGGTTTACATTGTTTCGCAAGGATAGAATGAACAGAAAAGGTGGTGGAGTCTGTCTGTATGTAAGAAGTGGTATGAAAGTCAGTGTGAACGATGCCATAGTGTGTGATGATTCTGAGGATGTGGAATCACTGTGGGTAGAATTACAAAAGGAGGGAAATACTGAAAAAATAATATTTGGTGTAATCTACAGACCCCCTAATATCACTGAAGAGATAGAAGGTCGGCTGTATAAACAAATAGAGAGGGCCGCCCGGGCAGGTACAGTGGTAATAATGGGAGATTTTAACTATCCAGATATAGATTGGGGCCGGGGGTTGGCTAAAACTACAAAGGGGAGAAAATTCCTAAATTTATTGCAGGATAATTTTATGGGCCAGTTTGTGGAGGACCCAACAAGAAGTGATGCCTTGTTGGATCTGATCATTTCCAACAACGCAGAGCTTGGTAATAGGTAATAGCGACCACAATATAGTTACTTTTGACTTAAAATGTAGAAAACAAAGACAGACGGGGAAAGCAAAAACATATAACTTTAAAAAGGCAAACTTCCCTGGGTTGAGGGCTGCACTACAGGACATAGACTGGGGGGAGGTGTTCTCAAATGCTGATACAGAAGGTAAATGGGACATCTTTAAATCAACTCTAAATAACTATACAGCTAAATATATACCAAAGGGGAACAAATATAAACGATTAAAACTAAATCCTACATGGCTGACAAATGAGGTTAAAAGAGCAATAAACAACAAAAAAATAGCCTTCAAAAAATACAAATCTGATGGGTCAGCTATAACATTTAAACAGTACAAGGAGCTTAATAAAATCTGTAAAAATGTAATAAAAACAGCAAAAATTAAAAATGAGAGACAGGTGGCCGAAGAAAGCAAAACTAATCCAAAATATTTTTTTAGATATATAAATACAAAAAAACCAAGGACAGAGCATGTAGGACCCCTTAATAATGATAATGGGGAGGTTGTCACGGGCGATCAAGAGAAGGCGGAGCTACTGAATGGGTTCTTTAGTTCTGTATATACTATGGAAGAAGGAGCTGACATTGGTCAGGTCAGTGCTGGTAACACATCATATAATGTATTGAACTGGCTTAATGTAGAGATGGTACAAGGTAAGTTAAGTAAAGTAAATGTAAGCAAATCTCCAGGGCCGGATGGACTACACCCAAGAGTTCTTAGAGAGGTAAGTTCAGTAATATCTGTACCCTTGTTCATGATATTTAGAGATTCTCTGGTGTCTGGTATTGTGCCAAGGGACTGGCGCAAGGCTAATGTGGTACCAATCTTCAAGAAGGGCTCTAGGTCTTCGCCAGGCAATTATAGTCCGGTAAGTCTAACGTGCATTGTGGGTAAATTGTTTGAAGGACTTATAAGGGATTACATACAGGAATGCATAGGGGATAATAGTATTATAAGTGATAGCCAGCATGGGTTTACTAAGGATAGAAGTTGTCAAACCAATCTAATTTGCTTTTATGAAGATGTGAGTAGAAGCCTTGACAGAGGAATGGCTGTGGATATAGTGTTTCTGGATTTTGCCAAAGCATTTGATACTGTCCCTCACAGACATCTGACAGGTAAGTTAAGGTCCTTGGGCTTGGAAACTTTAGTTTGTAACTGGATTGAACACTGGCTCATGGATCGTACCCAGAGAGTGGTGGTAAATGATTCGTACTCTGATTGGTCCCCGGTTATTAGTGGTGTACCCCAAGGTTCAGTACTGGGCCCGCTGCTGTTTAATTTATTTATCAATGATATAGAGGATGGTATTAACAGCTCTGTTTCTATCTTTGCAGATGACACCAAGCTTTGTAGCACAGTACAGTCTATAGAGGATGTGCATAAGTTACAAGATGACTTGGATAGACTAAGTGTCTGGGCATCCACTTGGCAAATGAGGTTCAATGTGGATAAATGTAAAGTTATGCATCTGGGTACTAATAACCTGCATGCATCGTATGTCTTAGGGGGGATTAAACTGGCAGAGTCACTGGTAGAGAAGGATCTGGGTGTACTTGTAGATCACAGACTACAAAATAGCATGCAATGTCAGGCTGCTGCTTCCAAAGCCGGCAGTATATTGTCATGTATAAAAAGAGGCATGGACTCGAGGGGCAGGGACATAATACTCCCCCTTTATAAAGCATTGGTACGGCCTCACCTGGAATATGCTGTTCAGTTTTGGTCGCCTGTTCATAAAAGGGACACTGCGGAGTTGGAAAGGGTGCAGAGACGCGCGACTAAACTAATATGGGGCATGGAACATCTTAGCTATGAGGAGCGATTAAAGGAGTTACAATTGTTTAGTCTTGAGAAGAGACGTTTAAGGGGGGATATGATAAACGTATATAAGTATATAAATGGCCCATACAAAAAATATGGAGAAAAACTGTTCCAGGTTAAACCCCCCCAAAGGACGAGGGGGCACTCCCTCCGTCTGGAGAAGAAAAGGTTTAGTCTAAAGGGGCAGCACGCCTTCTTTACCGTGAGGACTGTGAATTTATGGAACGGTCTACCTCAGGAACTGGTCACAGCAGGAACAATTAACAGCTTTAAAGCAGGGTTAGATACATTCCTGGAACAAAATAACATTAATGCTTATGCAGAATTATAAAACTACATCCCTTTCCCTTATCCCCTTACATCCTTCCCTTCAATCCCCTGGTTGGACTTGATGGACGTATGTCTTTTTTCAACCATACTAACTATGTAACTATAGTGACATTTTAGACTATGTCTTAGGTATGTACAGAATATTTCACAAAATGAAATGTTTCAAATACATTCTGTGCATGTGTAAATCTGTTCTAATCGGAAATAAGTTAGAATAACATTAAGGAAAATAAATGATGTGACTGAGTAAAAACCTTGCTTATTTTCTAATGTACCCAGGCTCTCTACTGTGATAAAAATTGGCTCTTCTACTGGAATATAATACCGGTGAGAACATTCTTCAAAGCCCGTTGTAGAAGCTCGGCCAAGTGATCAGAGGATGTATATTTTCACCTTTACATTCAGTGAAAAGCCATTAAAATCATGTCTAAAAATATTCAGCTAAATATTTTTTCTTCCTAGAAATAAAATTAGATAAAGAAGGATCGATTATCACTTGTATTTGTTTTTCCACTTAAATGATGGTCAGGGTTATAACTTCCTATAAAGACAGTGCCAGAGCTACAGTTCTTATTCCCCCTCCCATAGGATTGTATTGAGGGGGCGGGGTGGGATGTCACAAGTGGGCGGAGTCATGATGTCACGATACTCCAGCACCGTGGTCATGAGGCTTCAGACACGGAGCAATCATCGCTTTGTGCAGCTGAGACTGGTGGGTGCTGCATGAGAGATTGCGTGGGTCCCCAACAGAGGCATCCCCATGATCAGACATCTTATCCCCTATCCTTTTGATAGGTGACAAGATGTCTTAGGGCCGGAGTACCCCTTTAAACACCTCATAGACAAGTTTTCCCTGCCTGATAATGCGGGGAGATCTTTCACTAAATAACCATGCCATACAGTGGAGAGAGTTGTGAAACTTGAGATAGAGGCGTCCGCGAGAGAATGGAGTCAATAGGCACATGATATCCAAGTTCTATTTACTCTCTTAGGCTGGGTTCACATATATTAGCGTTTCGGCACAGTTTCCCTCCAGCGTGCATCGGAGGAAAACTGATGCTGGAACTGATCCCATTCATTTCAATGGGACAGTTCACAATAATCCAGTGTCTCGATTTTGGACGCCGGATGATTGGACACGCCGGAGGGCACCCGACAGGGGAATGCAGCTGCCGTTGAGAAACAATGGGCACCGGATGTCATATAACTGATGATAACTTGTCATCAGTAGTGATGTCGCGAACATAAAATTTTCGGTTCGTGAACCGTGAACGCGAACGTCCACAAAAGTTCGCGAACCGGGCGAACAGCCATTGACTTCAATGGGCAGGCGAATTTTAAAACCCACAGGGACTCTTTCTGGCCACAATAGTGATTTAAAAGTTGTTTCAAGGGGACTAACACCTGGACTGTGGAGTGCCGGAGTGGGATCCATGGCAAAACTCCCATGGAAAATTACATAGTTGATGCAGAGTCTGGTTTTAATCCATAAAGGGCATAAATCACCTAACATTCCTAAATGGTTTGGAATAACGTGCTTTAGCCCCCTTTAGGCAGCACATAGAGCCCCCCTTTAGGCATCACATAGTAAGATTCCCCCCTTTAGACAGCACATAGATTCCCCCATATTAGGCAGCACATAGTTAGAGCCTCTCTTTAGGCATCACATAGTTAGATTCCCCCTTTAGGCAGCACATAGATTCCCCCATGTTAGGCAGCATATAGTTAGAGCTCCCCTTTAGGCAGCACATAAGATTCCCCCATATTAGGCAGCACATAGTTAGAGCCCCCCTTGAGGCCGCACATAGTGGGATTTGAACAAGGCCCCAGCGCTGCAAGGCAGCAGTGCTAACCTCTGAGCCACCATGCTACCCTTAGCATACATCTAATATCCACGGTTGCAAAAATGGACAGAGACGTCAGCAGAGAGTACCTGAAAAATTAGGCATGTACACATGCCTGAAAAATTTGGTATTGTTGCAGCCGCTTCTGTAGCAGCGGCCATAAAAATTGCAGCACCATAACAATTGCAGCAGCAGAGGCCAGAAAAATTAGGCATGTACACATAGATGAAAAATTGGGTATTGTCGCAGCCGCATCTGTAGCAGCAGCCAGAAAAATTGTAGCACCAGAAAAAGTGCAGTAGCAGAGACCAGAACAATTAGGCATGTACACCTGGCTGGAAAATTTGGTAATGTCGCAGCTGTAGCAGCGGCCATAAAAATTGCAGCACCATAACAAGTGCAGCAGCAGAGGTCAGAAAAATTGGGCATGTACAAATGGATGAAAAATTGGATATTGTCACAGCCGCAGTTGTAGCAGCAGCCAGAAAAATTGCAGCACCATAACAAGTACAGCAGCAGAGGCCAGAAAAATTAGGCATGTACACCTGGCAGGAAAATTTGGTATTGTCGCAGCTGTAGCAGCGGACATAAAAATTGCAGCACCATAACAAGTGCAGCAGCAGAGGCCAGAAAAATTAGGCATGTACACCTGGCTGGAAAATTTGGTATTGTCGCAGCCGCTGCTGTAGCAGCGGCCTGAAAAATTTCTGTTTGTTTTGCCAGGCAGAAAGTGCCCTAAAACATTGCGGCTTGAACCCTAGTTGGTGGCGGATAAGTCACGCAAGTCATCCAGCATTCAGAGTTCAAATACAGCAGCGTGTGGACCATTTTTAGGCCAAGGCAGCTCATCTGATCAGGCCTTGTTCAGTCAAATGTATCGCCCAGTGTCAGTCCCTTCGGGATCCATCCCTCATTCATCTTAAGAAAGGTGAGGTAATCTAGACTTTTTTGACCAAGGCGACTCCTCTTCTCAATGACAATACCTCCTGCTGCACTGAAGGTCCTTTCTGACAGGACACTTGAAGCGGGACAGGCCAGAAGTTCGAGCGCAAATTGGGATAGCTCAGGCCACAGGTCAAGCCGGCACACCCAGTAGTCAAGGGGTTCATCGCTCCTCAGAGTGTCAATATCTGCGGTTAAGGCCAGGTAGTCTGCTACCTGTCGGTCACGTCGTTCTCTGATGGTGGACCCCGAAGGGCTGTGGCGATGCGTAGGACTTAAAAAGCTCCGCATGTCCTCCATCAACAGCATGTCCGTACAGCTTCCTGTCCTTGCCGGCGTGTTTGTGGGAGGAGGAGGAGGATTACTTTCACCTCTTCCCCTGTTAGATCCCTGTTGTGCTGTGACATGACCCTTATACACTGTGTACAGCATACTTCTTAATTTATTTTGGACCTGCTGAATCCTTTCCGCCTTGCTGTAATGCGGTAACATGTCAGGCACTTTATGTTTATACTGGGGGTCTAGTAGCGTGGACACCCAGTACAGGTCGTTCTCCTTCATCCTTTTTATACGAGGGTCCCTCAACAGGCACAACAGCATGAAAGACCCATTTGCACAAGGACGGATGCCGAGCTACTCATGTCTCGTTCCTCGTCCTCAGTGATGTCAGGGAAGGTATAATCTTCTTCCCCCCAGCCACGTACAACACCACGGGAACCAGATAGGTGACAAGGAGCACCCTGGGATGCCTGCTGTGGTTGGTCTTCCTCCTCCTCTTCAAAGCCACATTTCTCCTCTGACTCCTCTTCCTCACAATCCTTTTCCAGCATTGCTGCAGGTCCAGCAAGCGATGCTGGTAAGGCTGTTTCTGGTGGTGATGGTGTCCACAACTCTTCCTCTTCACGCTCATCTACTGCCTGATCCAGCACTCTTCGCAGGGCACGCTCCAGGAAGAAAACAAACGGTATGATGTCGCTGATGGTGCCTTCGGTGCGACTGACCAGGTTTGTCACCTCCTCAAAAGGACGCATGAGCCTACAGGCATTGCACATGAGCCTCCAGTAATGTGGCAAAAAAATTCCCAGCTCCGCAGATAATGTCCTAGCACCCCGGTCATACAAATATTCTTTGACGTTTTTTTCTTGTTGGAGCAGGCGGTCGAACATTAGGAGTGTTGAATTAAAACGTGTCGGGCTGTCGCAAATCAAGCGCCTCACTGGCATGTTGTTTCGCCGCTGGATATCTGAAAAGTGTGCCATGGCCATGTATGAACACCTGAAATGGCCACACACCTTCCTGGACTGCTTCAGGACATCCTGTAAGCCTGGGTACTTGAGCAAAAAGCGTTGTACAATCAGATTACACACATGTGCCATGCACGGCACATGTGTCAACTTGCCCAACCTCAATGCCGCCAACAAATTTATTCCGTTGTCACAAACCACCTTGCCGATCAGCCACTGGTCCACCTGTACGTTCAGGGGCGACAGGAGCGTTGGTGCGGTGTGACTCTCCGCCTTGAGGCAAGTCAACCCCAAGATGGCGTGACACTGCCGTATCCGGGATGTGGAATAGCACTTGGGGAGCTGGGAGGGTGCCGGTGATGTGGAGCAAGACGCAGCAGGCAGTGTCACCAACTCCTCTGCAGAGCCACGCATTCCATGCTTGGCAGCCGTCACCAGGTTTACCCAATGAGCAGTGTAGGTGATATACCTGCCCTGACCATGCTTTGCAGACCAGGTATCAGTGGTCAGATGGACCCTTGCCCCTACACTGTGTGCCAGACATGCCATAATTTCCTTTTGCACAATGAAGTAAAGGTTGGGGATTGCCCTTTGTGCAAAAAAATTTCGTCCGGTTACCTTCCACTGCAGTGTCCCAATGGCTACAAATTTTTTAAAGGCCTCAGACTCCACCAGCTTGTATGGTAAAAGCTGGCGGGCTAGCAGTTCCGACAAGCCAGCTGTCAGACGCCGGGCTAGGGGGTGACTTTGAGACATTGTCTTCTTGCGCTCAAACATCTCCTTAACAGACACCTGACTGGGCAGATGAGCAGGAACTGCTCAAGGCGAGAGACGGAGAGGCGGATGGTTGAGAGGGGGCAAGGAGGGCAGCAGTGGTTGACCTGGCTGAAGATGCTGGACCAGGAGGAGGATGGCGGCTTTGACTTTGTGTGATGCTTGTACTGACATGTTGATCCCATAGGCGTTTGTGATGTGACATCATGTGCCTTCGCAAAGCAGTTGTGCCTAGGTGGGTGTTGGACTTCCCACAACTCAGTTTCTTCTGGCACAGGTTGCAAATGGCCTCACTGTTGTCAGAGGCAGACATGCAAAAAAAATGTCACACTGCTGAGCTCTGCGATGACGGCATTCTGGTGGTGGCAACAGCATGCGTTGATTGGAGTCCCATCTGGCTGACCCCAGATGCCGATGCATGCTGTCTGACTGTGCCACTGGCTCCTTGCAATGACCTCCCCCTGCTTCCAACTCGTCTCCTCCTCCTCTCTGTCTCCCCATCTGAACTTTCCCCCTCTTCTTCTCTTTTAGCGGGCACCCACGTGGAATCCACGGACACATCGTCATCATCAACACCTTCACCGCTATCTGACACCTCAAGAAAGGAAGCAGCAGCGGGTACAACACCATCATCACACCGTACGTCCATGTGTGTAATGCTGCCTGACTGAGACATATCCCTGTTAACTACATCCTCTGGCAATAATGGTTGCGCATAACTCATGTCTTCAAACTGATGTGTAAATAACTCCTCTGATGGATCAAGTAAAGCTGCTGTGGTGCTAGTGTTGGTGGTGGTGGCAGGCGGGCAAGTGGTAGCATGAGAGGTGCCCAAAGCTAAGCTAGAGGAGGAGAAGGACGGTGCGTCAATGTTCAAAGTGGAAGCTTTAGTAGTAGATTGAGTGTCTTGTGATAGCGAGTCAACTAAGTCCTCAGAACTTTGGGGGTTCAGGGTACGTGGCCTCTGAACACTGGCCATTCTAGGGCCAAAGGAAATCCCAGCACCACGACGGCCCCTGCGGGGTGGCCTTCCTCTGCCTGTCATTTTTTTGGTTAAATTTGCACGTGTCACACCTAATGCGAGTTGCACTAGGTTGACACAATTTGCCCTGCAGGCAAGAAAAATGGCAACTGTGACGTGAACTAACAGTGACGACTGATTTTATTTAACAGCCAAAAAAGATATTTTTTTTAATTTGCACAACTGTCACACCTAAGGTGATTTGCACTAGGGTGACACAATTTGCCCTGCAGGCAGGAAAAATGGCAACTGTGACGTGAACTAACAGGGACGGCTGATTTTATTTAACAGCCAAAAAAGGTAATTTGCACAACTGTCACACCTAATGTGATTTGCACTAGTGTGACAATGAGCAAAAAAACTTGCCAGCGGAGTTTTCCTTTTATGCAGTGGTCCCCAACCACGGTGCCTCCAGCTGTTGCAAGACTAACGGACTGATATCTTTCAGCGCTTTGAATATTGTAGTAGTTAGTTGCTTGAAGGAACTTAAGTTTGATTCTGGAGTACCCCTTTTAACCAGCGCTTCCCTCCCAACCAGGGTGCCTCCAGCTGTTTCAAGACTAACGGACTGATATCTTTCAGCCCTTTTAATACTGTAGTAGATAGTTGCTTGAAGGAACTTAAGTTTGATTCTGGAGTACCCCTTTTAACCAGCGGTTCCCTCCCAACCAGAACTGATATTTTTCAGCCCTAAAAAGGGCTTTTTTGGGTGCTGTCCTTAAAGCAGATGTTACACTAGTGCTTTAGGAGTAAACTGGACCCTGAATACACCATCTAGCAGCAACCTAGCTATAGCTTTCCCTATACAGCAGGAGCAGCTTCTCTAACCCTCCACTTCCTAAGCCTGCAGCATGCTGAATGAGGCTAAAATGGCGTCCGTGCAAGAGGTAGGAGGGTCTGGAAGGGAGGGACTGATGCTGATTGGCTGTAATGTGTCTGCTGACTCTGACTCACAGGGTCAAAGTTTACTGCAATGTTAAAGTATAGGGGGCGGATCGAACTTCACATATGTTCGCCCGGCAATGCGAACGCGAACATGCGAAATTCGCCGGGAACTGTTCGCGGACGAACAATTCGCGACATCTCTAGTCATCAGTTGTGGCATCAGTTGCGTTCAGCTCTAGTTCACCTATGCCGGATACTGGACATTTGTAAACCTAGCCTTATCCAGACAGGCCTTGCCAAAATTTGACAGTTAGGGTCAATTTGTTACCATTTTTACTGCGGAAGATGACTCATTTGTTGAGGTGATTTGCTGAGTAAAGCTTGGGAGGAGCCTGAGATGCAGCCACCACCACGTAGTGGGCTCTTACACACTACATCATCAAGTGGGCGAGGAGCTGCATAAGAACAATGTCGCACGTGTCCCATGTATAACATGAAGCTTGTAGTAAAAACAGAAGATATTGTTTGGACATGACTTGCCCTAATGGTTGGGCAACCTTTGTCAGGTATTAGGATTCGATCAGAGAAAAAAGTGGAAAGACAAGCCACCTAATACCCCCCCCCCCCCCATAATAACAACATTATCACTTCTAATCTTGTTAATAGCTGGCATGTCAGCTAGTGGTACATATGGGATCAAGGTGTTACTCATAGAGTTTTGCGTAGGTATCATCTCTATCTTGTTGCTCCTTCTTGGGGACAAGAAGCCAATCACCCATTGCCCCTCCCTCCCAAATACCTCCTGAGCTAAGGTCACTTGACCCTGTTCACCTTGGATACAATCAGTCTAATTTTTCTTCATCACATGATGTGGCACAATTGATCACAAGACTTGTGCCTAAGGGTATAGGGGACGGTTCTCATCAATTTAATACATTTTATGGGGGGACATTTATCAAAACCTGTGGAGAGGCAAAGTTGCCCAGTTGCCCATAGCAACCAATCAGATCGCTTCTTTCATTTTTCAGAGGACTTGTTAAGAATGTAAAAAGTAAGCTGATTGGTTGCTATGGGCAACTGTGCAACTTTGCCTTTGCACAGGTTTTGATAAATCTTCCCCTATGTCCCTTAAAGGGGTACTCCACCCCTAGACATCTTATCCCCTATCCAAAGGATAGGAGATAAGATGTCTGATCGCGGGGGTCCCGCCACTGTGGACCCCCGCAATATAGCACACAGCACCCACCTGTTACTGCTCCGGAAGCACAGGAGGGTCTGGCTCCTGACCACGGGGATGGTAGTTCGTGACGTCACGACTCCTCCACGTGTGACATGACACCCCGCCCACATGACACCCCGCCCACAGCCGTCACGCCCCCTCCCATAGACTTGCATTGAGGGGAGGGGCGTGACATTACATGGGGCGGGGTCGTGACGTCACGATCTTCCGCTCCCGTGGTCGGGAGCCAGACCCTCCAACGCTTCTGGAGCAGTAACAAGTGGGTGCTGCGTGCTATATTGCGGGGGTTCCCAGTTGCAGGACCCACGCGATCAGACATCTTATCCCATATCCTTTGGATAGGGGATAAGATGTCTAGGGGTGGAGTGCCCCTTTAAGTGCCTTATCTGAATGTTAACATAAGCTTCTGATTTGTATTTCAGGTAATTCCATGTTTTGTTTTTACAATAAAACTGGCAACACAGATTTATCACAACAAGCCAGAAATCTTTTCATCCATGTCATTCTAATGCAAAGTATACTTCCATTCCCGATAGCCTAGAAGATGATATTAAGCTGCTTTAGAAGTGACAGCCATGATTTATTTGGACCTACTGTACTCATATAGGCTGTCACTATAACCAGGCATTTACATGACTGCGAGTTAGACTAGGGTGACCATAAATCTGCCACTTCCGAAAAAAGGCCCCATCCATCTAGTTATATTTAACTGAACTGTTCTCCACCAGTAAAAAGTCAGGCGATTGTGTTTATTCTCATGCCAGAATTTGTTAGCAAATCCATTCATTCTAAAAGCAATAGATATTTAGTGAAGCGGGAAATACACACCTACAATAAAAGAACAAAGAACAGAAGGAAAAGAAAAAGGTGACTGTACAGGAACCTACAATCCCTCTATTGGTTTTGTAATTTATTATGTCTATCTGTCTTGCTGTTTTATATATTGTTTAGTCTTTTATGAGTATCATTATGGTTGGTTAGCTTCTGTATTATGGTTGCAAGACCCAGAACCTCTGGGAACATGGACCAGAAAGAACCCTAGTGGTTTCTGTTTGACTCACTTGAATCATTCAGGTCTTACAGTTGTAATACAGACATAATTTGTTGCTACAGACGTCTGAAACCGAACTTTATGTTGGAGACTTTTTAAAAAAGGTCTTAAATGTTATCAATTTTTGCATCTACAGCCTCTGCAGCTTGCTGTGTGAACTCTCTACACTTGTACATAGTCAATGTGATTCTAATCTGAAAACTGCCTTGTATGTGCTTTTCTGTCTTTCTCCAGCCTGTACAAGGTGTCCTCCAAGGTTTATCAGCCTTGTGTACTCTTTGATCTGGTAAGTAAATCACCCTCCCTCCCTGCTGTTATCTTTAAAGGGCTACTCCACCGAAAAACATCTCATCGCCTATCCAAATGATTGGGGATAAGATGTCTGATCGTGGGGGTCCTGCGCCTGCATGGGGGGGGGGGGTGTAAGTTAAACAGATTTTTAAATTACTTCTATTAAAAAAATCTTAATCCTTCCAGTACTTATTAGCTGCTGAATACTACAAAATGTTCTTTTCTTTTTGGAACACAGAGCTCTCTGCTTACATCACAAGCACAGTGCTCTCTGCTGACATCTCTGTCCATTATATGTTTTCTATGGGGATTTTCTCCTACTCTAGACAGTTCTTAAAATGGACAGAGATGTCAGCAGAGCGCTCTGTGTCCCAAAAAGAAAATAATTTCCTCTGTAGTATTCAGCAGCTAATAAGTACTGGAAGGATTAAACATTTTTAATAGAAGTAATTTGCAAATTTGTTTAACTTTCTGGCACCAGTTGATTTAAAAAAAAAAAAAAAAAAAAGTTTTCCACCGGGTACCCCCTTAAAAGAACACATAAGCAAATATGAGCGAGACTCGTGAAACATCGGATTCCTCAGGAAAAAGCACTCAGGTCTAAGTGGTCGTTCAGACCCAATCCTCCCTGCGCGTTAGCACAAACGAAAGAAAGCAGAGGATGGCACTACTGGCTTCTACATGGCGCCTATCCAAATGATAGGGGATAAGATGTCTGATCGTGGGGGTCCTGCGCCTGCATGGGGGGGGTCCCCAGTGGCAGGACCCCATGGCGATCTTGGGGCCGGCGGCGCAGGACCCTCACGGTCAGACATCTTATTCCCTATCCTTTGGATAGTGGATAAGATGTTTTTCGGTGGAGTACCCCTTTAACTCTTAGAGGGTGGAAAGTCCGGCGGACTTTGACAGATCATCTTATGTTATCCTAAATAGAAGCTAAATGGTAGGACATTTTTAATGAAGACTATTAAGAAAGCTGCTATATTTTGTATTTAGGAAACAAGTCAACAATAAAAAGGTGTCCATATCTTTTAAACCCTTAAGGACACAGTACTCGGTTGTGGTCTTAACACCCTAATGATACAGCCCATTATGGTCTTGAAGACACAGCCAATTAAAATTTTTGCATTTTAGTTTTTCCTCCTCACCTTTTCTGGGACAGACCTCTTTCATTTTTCTACCCTTAGACCCATGTGAGGGCTTGTTTCTGAGCATCCAATTATACTTTTTGAGTATCTTTATTTTAGTATATATTTCCTATAGGTCAATACAATTAGAATGTTACCCTTATTTACATACTTTTCACTTACTGTACTGATTTTAAAAGAAGTCAAACAAAATGTTTTTGCTTTGTCATTAAGAGTTTTTTTCAGGACCACTTTTGTTTTGATGTAACTTTTCATTTGCTTTTTATAAAAAAAAAAAAAACCTTATACCATATTTTTCGCCATATAAGACGCATTTTTTCTTCCCCAAAACTGGGGGGAAAAAGTCGGTGCTTCTTATACAGCGAATACACCCCTATCGCGGCGGTCCCTGCGGCCATCATTGGCGGCTTATACATACCGATCGCGGTGATGCCCTTTATTAACCCTTCAGGTACGGCAATCAAAGCTGACCGCCGCATCTGAAGGGAAGGTGACACTAACCCGGCTGTTCAGTCGGGCTGTTCGGGACCGCCGCAATTTTACCGCGGCGGTCCCGAACAGCCCGACTGAATAGCCAGGTTAGTGCTTACAGGACACCGGGAGGGACCTTACCTGCCTCCTCGGTGTCTTCTCCTTCCTGGCCGGCGCTCTCCTTCCTCGTCATCACGTCGTCGCGTATGTGCGTCGGCGTGCGTAACAACGTGATGACGGCGACGGAGAGCGAGGATACCCAGCTGGCAGCCGAGATACTCGGCGACAGCGATGGAGCGACATCCAGGGCAGCGGTGACGGGTCCGGAGCGGCGGGGACACGTGAGTATTACCTCCTATGCAGTGGTCTTCAATCTGCGGACCTCCAGATGTTGCAAAACTACAACTCCCAGCATGCCCGGACAGCCAACGGCTGTCCAGGCATGCTGGGAGTTGTAGTTTTGCAACATCTGGAGGTCCCCAGGTTGAAGACCACTATTGGGTTCAAAATCTTTATTTTTTTAGATTTACACCTATATATAGGGTGCGTCTTATACGCCGGTGCGTCCAATAGGGCGAAAAATACGGTATATGAGTGACCAAAAAATCTGCAATTCTGCCATTTAACTTTTTTTACATTCATGCAGTTCACCATGCAGGATCATAGATCTAGTAGCAAGAAAGAGTAATAGAAAGCATTCATGGTTCAGATGACTTGCAAGTTTCTTTATTCAGGGTGCTTCAAGGTGTAGGCATTAACATCCTCTGTGTAAAACAGTTATAGTAAAAACAAGAAGATATCAATGAAAAACCTGTCAAACTTATAATCGTGGCAAACAGTTTTCAGCATAGTTAAAGGGGTACTCCGGTGGAAAACTTTTTTTTTAAATCAACTGGTGCCAGAAAGTTAAACAGATTTTTAAATTACTTCTATTAAAAAAATCTTAATCCTTCCAGTACTTATTAGCTGCTGAATACTACAAAATGTTCTTTTCTTTTTGGAACACAGAGCTCTCTGCTTACATCACAAGCACAGTGTTCTCTGCTGACATCTCTGTCCGTTATATGTTTTCTATGGGGATTTTCTCCTACTAGTCAGTTCTTAAAATGGACAGAGATGTCAGCAGAGAGCACTGTGCTCGTGATTCAGCAGAGCGCTCTGTGTTCCAAAAAGAAAAGAATTTCCTCTGTAGTATTCAGCAGCTAATAAGTACTGGAAGGATTAAACATTTTTAATAGAAGTAATTTACAAATTTGTTTAACTTTCTGGCACCAATTTAAAAAAAAAAAAAGTTTTCCACCGGGTACCCCCTTAAAAGAACACATAAGCAAATATGAGCGAGACTCGTGAAACATCGGATTCCTCAGGAAAAAGCGCTAAGGTCTAAGTGGTCGTTCAGACCCAATCCTCCCTGCGCGTTAGTACAAACGAAAGAAAGCAGAGGATGGCACTACTGGCTTCTACACAATTAGACTTCCCGGAGGTGCAGGTGCGATTCCCAGAAAATTCCACTCTCAGCGGTGCTCTGATTCTTGTAGCAAATAGCAGTACACAATGGTCCCAATAAGAAAGAAGGTGGATGGCACTTGCAAGTGGGATGCAAAAACTTGAATTTATTCACTCACATAAGTCAGGCGGGTACGGTAGTGTGGGAAGGAGCAGACAGAATGGAACAACGTCTGTTTCGCGGCCACCTGCCGCTTCTACTGGTTCCTACAGGTACACACCCGAGCTCACCTCTTATTAAAGGATCATGGGTAGTCTAGAGGCGGAGGCTAATTAGCTCTCAGGTGTGTAACCAGTAGCAACTCTGTATCACATAGAGACTATAACATTTAATTAAAAAGCAACATATTACACCTATGCTTGCTTGGGCATACCCTATGCACTTAGAAAAACATGTAGTATATACAACAATACCTTGAAAACTGGAAGGAATGAAAAAAAAAAAAATACTGGAAACATGATCCAAAATTCATACAAAACAGTGAATTATTCAATAAATACACTCAGGTCACTTCTCTCGTTCATTCCCAAGGGACCCAATGCTTGGGCTTTAATTATCAGAAGTGTTTCTTGTTTCAGCAAAGCCGCATTGACATCGCCGCCATCTGGACGCGTATGAATGCGGACCAAACCCATAAACTGCATGTTAGTAGTGTCTCCCAAGTGACACTCCCGCATGTGGTTGATTAAACGAGGAGATCTCTTTCCTGTAACTACCGATCTAACATGCTCTGAAAAACGCACATACAGCGGTCTTATCGTTTTACCGATGTAGAAAAAATTGCAACTACATTTGACAGCAGCATACACAATCCATTTTGAGCGGCATGTTATAAATTGTTTGACCGAACAAGGTTCTGATCCTTAATTGATGGTGTTTCCTGTTAGTAACTGTTCACACCATCTACAATTTCCACAGCGATAATTCCCATGTGAGTCTGTACTACTTAACCAACAATTTTCCGTTCTCTCTGTCGCATTGAGTCGTCCTTTTACCGAGGTACGGGTTTTCTTGAAAGTAACAATTGGTCTGTTTTTACATATATCTTTCAAAATGTCATCTTGTGCTAAGATATGCCAATTATTAAGTACTGCATTTTTAATAATTTTTTCCATGGGACTAAATGTAAAGGAAAAAACAAACTGCTTCTCCTTTTTCTTGTCATGGACACCTCCTTTGCTAGTTTCTTTTTGTTTTATCCTTAAGAGATGTTCTCGGTTCAGGGAGCAAGCTTTTTGATAAGACTGAACTATTAAGCTCTCTGGGTAGTCACGTTCACGTAGTCTTTGCATTAGCTGAACTGCCTGTAAATCAAAGGATGATAGATTATGGTTAACCCTACGCAATCTCACAAATTATCCACAGGGGAGTGACTGTTTAACATAGTGTGGACGATAACTATGATAACTCAATAGTGTCAGTCCTGAGGCTTCACATTGCAGCAAGGTTTTGCGCTTGTCCCCACCTTTACAATTTGTGATTTTCTCTATTCCAAAAAAGGATAAATCAGAGGTGGATCCATTGTGTATTTCATTAATATGTGCTATAAGCCTCGGAGAGCCTTTTCCGGTTTTAACCGGTGCTACAAGCTCTCTAAAGCGCATGTGTAGTGCTCTTATGGTACAACCAATATAGAATCTTCTACATGTGCATACAATAGCATATACAATATGATTAAAACTTGCACTTGCACGTCATCTGAAGCGTGAGTGCCTTCTATTACTGGCGTTTGTGGCAATAAAGTGCATATTACGTCAAGTTAGTGCCGATCACTGTATCTACTTTGCTATATCATGGATATTGTATTTAAATATTTCAGACATTTCTGATTTAATCTTTCATTAGCGAAGGGATTTCTAAATGTATATCTATCTATCTACCTTTCTCTCTCTCTCTCTCTCTCTCTCTCTCTCTCTCTCTCTCTCTCTCTCTCTCTCTCTCTATATATATATATATATATATATATATATTTATATGCATTAAAATTATTAGGGCTGAGCAAGATTTTTTCCCCAAAAAATATTTATTGGAGATTTTTTGCTTACAGTTTTCAGAATACAGAAAAAGATGTGGAAACAGTGTCATGCAAAGTAGTATTATAGAGGTACCCAATAGAATACATACTTTCTTAAAGGGAACCTGTCACCACTTTCATGCTGTTCAAACTGCAGGAAGTATAAAACTGGTGCAAGTATTACCAGTCCAGGACACTACAAATAGTGTCAGGCATCTTATAGTAATCAAAGTTTAAAAATAACTTGATGACCCAGGTAAGTAGACCTAGGGACAAGTCCCAGCGGCTGTTCCTCTCCCGGTCGGCTTAAGTGACGCATCTCTCCTGAGCAGTCTTTAGGGAGAAATGCGTCCCTCAAAGCGACCAGGCAGGGAGTAGCTGCTGGGACCCATCCTGAGGGCTACTTATTCAATTCTCGGCCATATTTTTAAACTATGGCTACTTTGAAACATTTAAGCATTGTAGCGTATATCATAGTGTCCTGGACTGGAGATGCCTGCATTAGTTTTATGCTGACCATGGTCTGGGCAGCATTTAACTGGTGACAGGTTCCCTTTTACTAGTATCATGGAAAAAATCTGCTTCGAGCAAGTGACCCAGCATCCATAAAAGCAAAGACCAGACATGTTACGGAACAAATGCTGTTGGGTAAGTCTGGACTGCACCAGGCATAACAGATAATTGGCCCTATATGCAGGGAAACCTGAAAGACCAATCCTATTACAGCTGTGGAGATCATAATCCTGGTCATATCTATATTCCTTGCTTTTGAGGAGGGCAGACTTTAACTATTTTAATACCCCCCCCCCCCCCCCCCCCCATTTTTTTTGGTGACTAAGGTCTAAAAAATAGATTCTTTTAATAGATGTAATAAATCTGAATAATTTTAGAAATTGCAGTTTCTTATCAAAACACCCTTATTACAATCAACACCTTATTTATTTTCCTATGCTTTCTCTGTGTTAAGTGGATACAGCTGTAGGAAGACCTTCCAAAACGCCAGGGTGGTCCACCAGAAATGACACAGAAGAAGAACATAGGAAATAGAATAATTTACAAAAACGTTCTTGTCTTGTAAATTACTATAGTTCATGACAGAGCATATTCTTTATGAAGTTTATGTTAATTGTAAGCCAAAATCTTTAGAAAATATCAAAAGATTATGTTTATCTTTGGTGAAGGTCTGAAGTTTCAGAATTCCTTTGTACATAACAAACTTGGTGTCATTTTACTTTTTCATAATTTCTAAGGAGTTGTTCTTGGAAGCATCTAGTGTTCTCTTTACTTAATATTTACATGTCGAATTCTAGGCTGGATGTAATTCATGTGAAATGAGAACTCCTGATACCAGAGGCCTAACAGATTGGAGGAGAAAAGGTGGACAAATTGATTGTTTTTGTTACTGTAAAAGTGGAATTTTTAACGCATGATAAACAATTACATAGATAATTAAGAATTCATTCGTGAAAATGTCATTAAAGCAGAAGTCCACCTAATGTATAGAATTTATGTTAAGACTTAATATAATTATTAATTTGCAAATACAAAGTGCTGAACAATGATTTTAAAGGAGGCAACTAGTAACACCCTATGCATAGGATAGGAAATAAAAGTCTGGTTGCACCTCACTGCTGGCACCCCCTTGATCTCGAGAAAAGGGTCTTAAAAGGAGACATCCATAAAAAAAAAACATATATATATATATATATTGCTCAACATGACTCCACAAGGCATCACGGCTGGTTTTATTCAAAATCAGACCTCCATAGCCCCTATGAACAGCCTTGAAAATCCAGATGAGTGAGGCAAAAAACACAAACCATGAGCCTCTGCTGCTTGTTTCGTGTGTGAGCTGTGTGTGTGTGTGGGGGGGGGGGGGGGCTGCCTTCAGAGAGTGAACAGGTCCCATGATTAGAGAAGCAGTAAATATAGATGAGTGATGTGTGTGAGCCTCTGCCATTCAGGGACAATCATACATAGCACAATGAATTTCACTTCTCTGAAGATGAGGAGAAGAGCGTGTGGCATGTAGTCTACTGTAGATCGTGTGGCATGCAGATCTACTGGACTTCTTTCCTGGAGGTAAAGCTGAGAGAAACAGGGTATGTGCTTAGCAAAGATTATACTTCACATTACAAAGTTATATAACTTTAACATGTGCAGCTATATAAAGGTAATTTCATTTGGCTGGAGTTCTCCTTTAAGTCTTATCTCGCAATACTGTAGTTGGGTGCTATACTCAGCTTTAATGGGTGGCTCCATAGACAATGCCTGACGTTCTGCTCCATTCTGAGGTAAGACTCATGTCCAATTCTTGAGTTTGTGGGGTGCCCCAATGGTCAGATGACCCTCCTTCAAAAAGTAGAGTCACCATCTATAGACAGATGTTATTGGGTCATTAGCATCCAACAGGGCACTAACTAGCTTGGTGAGAGACCTTTGGTGTGGGTCTGAGGGGTCTTCTTAATGAGACCTTTAAGTTGCAAGAAGTCTTGGCTAGATATATGCTATTGATGTAGCTCTTTTCTTTTTTTTATAATTTTTTTTATATATGACAAGGAACAAGTACAGTCAAAAATGTACACATGAAATACAGAATAAGTATCTCTTAACATAATGAGAAAGTGATGCAAATTTGACACAAGCACAATGGCCCTTATTTACTAAGAGTGTTATGTAGGTTTCTTTGTAGGTTTCTTTGGTATGACTAAGGCCCGACGCCAGGGCCAAACGCGTCACCCTTCCATGTCTTGCATGTTGTGAAGTTTTATACCGAATAAAGCAACGTCCTGCATCTACCTGCGCTGGACATCTTCTTGTTTGTATCTAGGTTTCTTTGTGGGTTTTAATTCCCTACAATTTTTTTTCCACAGTATTTACTAAGGTTTCACTACATTTTCCACTTTCCCTACACTTTGCTTTTTTTTACACATGCTCTGATCTGTAGGGTTTTCCTCAACTGAAATCCACTACATTTTCTGTGAAAATATGTTGGGTTTTTGTGAAAATTTCAGGAACACGACCCTTTTCGGTGACCATGTCCCCTTTTCCCAATGGAGATACAAATACGAGAGGTTTTTACATATCAGACTAAGAAACCTGTGGGTTAGGTCATTTGGGATAGTGAGGACTAGACATCCAAACATTCCAATGTTTAAGGAATTTAGTATGTGTGTTGAGCAAGAGAGTAGGCCCTTTCATAGTCAAAATTCAGATTCACTAGATTAATAACTTCACATAGAGAGGGTACTTTATTCGTCCTCCATAACCAGGTGATTAGTAATTTTGCTGATATGTAAATGTGAGCTAGAGGGAATCTCACTTCAGGAGGAAATTCAACAAGGCCTATCAACAATAGCACCGTTTCAGGACGGAGGTCTAGCTGGGTATGTAATAGTTGATTAGACAGTAATGTGACTCCCTGCCAGAGATTAGCCAGAAATGGGCATTCCCAAAGTGTGTGAAATAGGGTTCCCACCATCCCGCAACCACGCCAGCATAGATTTGAGCATGAGGGGTCTAATAGATGGAGCCTGGATGTCATATAGTACCATCTGTACATTGGTTTATCTACTTCCTGGTGATTAGTAGAGCGTAGGAGAGTGTGCATGAAATGGAGGGCTTTAGACCATTGTTCGAGGGAGAATTCCTTTTGGAGATCGGTTTTCCCACTTATTCATAAAGTGATGCTTAAAGATAGATGTCTTGTCATGTAACAGGGTATTAAAATAGTCTGTGATTCACTATTGAAATAATGAAGGTATGTTTTCAGGATCATATGTTTGTGGGTGAAGTCACTCGTGAGTAGATTTCTAAGTTGCAATCTTTTAAAAAAGGTGGTAGATGTTGTAGATGGAATTTATAACGTAGGGACGGGAAGTGAACATCACCCTCTGAACAGACAAGGTCTTGTGCGGAGTATATTCCGTGGGCACCCCAAAGCTGTAAATTTAAATCGGGGATTTGGCACTTAAGATAATTAAGCGGGAAATTACAGAGGGAGCAAGGGACTTTCAGGGATGTCTTGTTTGAGAGCATAGGACCAGACTACATTAGAAGAAGGTATAGCTGTAAGGTAGGAGGAGGTAGGGCGTTGACCTTTTAATTGGAGCAGTAGGCGAGCAGGAGGACTCCAGGTCCACCCACAATTTTTCAGGGTTTTGCAACCACCAATGTCACAGTTGATCTAGTAGACAAGATCTGTAGTAATCTTCCAGATGAGGAATTCCCAGGCCCCCTCCTAGTCGATGTTGTGTCTTCAGTGATTTTGCAATTCTAGGCCTTCTGTTAAACCATACAAACTGAGAGAGTTGTCTGTCCAGGGCAGTAAAGTAGGATTTGGGAAGAATAATGAGGATTGTGCAAATCAGGTACAATAATTTGGGCAGGTGCATCATTTTAAATGCCACTAACCGGCAAAACCAAGATGGGAGCGATTTAGAATAATCTTGCATATTTTTGGCTAGGGTCTGGGATAAGGGAAGGAAATTATTTTTAAAGAGGTGAGAGGAAGGGTAGGAGAGTTGAATGCCTAAGTAGGTCACTGAAGCGGATTGCCAATCTAAAGGGAATTGAAAGAGGAGAGTGGAGATAGACGATGGGGAATGGAAAAGTGGTAGGATTTGTGATTTGGAGGCGTTCAGCTAATAATAGGAGATATTGCTAGATTGGTGAATGACTTCAAACAGATGGGGTAGGGAAGACTGTACATCTGACATAGTCAATATGATGTAAATGGCCAACAATGCCAGTTTGTGTTCCGAAGTCTTAATACAAATATCCTTAATACCGTAAAGGAGTCTAATTGCCTGGGCTAGGGGCTCTATGGAAAGAATAAATAAAAGGGCAGCCCTGTCATGTGCCATTCAACAGGGTAAACAGGTCAGATAGAGCACCGTAAGTATAAACCATCGCTGCAGGGTTGGAGTAAAGTGCCCCAATTGCAGTTATGATAGGGCCAGCAAACCCAAAGGCTCGAAGTGCTGAAAAAGAATACTGCCAGTTCATCCTGTAGAATGCTTTCTCGGCATCGAGGGTCAGGAAAGCCGAGGAGGGTTTATGAAACTCTCAATATTGGAGGAGGGAGATAACCCTTCTGGTGTTATCAGGGGCTTGGCGTCCACTTGTAATGTCAACTTTATCTTTATTTAACAGTCTGGGAATAACTGGCCTAAGACATGCAGCTAATATTTTAGCATACATTTTTAGATCTCCGTTTAATAGGTAGATGGGCCTAAAGTTGGACGTTTGGTCCATGGATTTACCGGGCTTGGGAATGGTGGTAATTAAGATTGTGAGCCTCTCTTGGGGCAAACTACCCGATTCCATCACACCACCAAACTCCCAGCATATGGGGAATAAGAATATTGCTATACTTAGTGTAATACTCATTTGGCAGGCTTTCAGGTCCCAGAGCCTTATTGGCTGGGAGAGTTTTGATGGCATTAAGAATTTTCTGAGATGTGATCAGTGAGTTGAGGGAGTCAAGTGCTGGCTCAGAGAGGTGTGGGAGGTTCAAAGTGGACAGAAAACTATCAATGACAGTCGGTTCCGGTTGGGGCGTGTCGGGGTCAGTCTTGAGGTTGTAGGGTTAATCGTAATAATCGTGGAAAGCATTCGCTATTGATCTAGTGGATAATGCGGGTTTACCAGTTACAGGATGGTGGAAAAGGAGTATACGTTGTTTAATATATACTGGTTTAAGGTTTTTTTTACCTAGAAAAGCCCCTGTTTTATTATCCTGTGAGTAGTATTTCAATTTTGTTCTCTTGAAATCCTTCTCATATTGGTACAGGAGAAGTTTACAAAGGTGCAAAGTTCACTGAACAGGTCAGAAGTTGTCTGGGGGGAAGACACAGATTTCTGAATAGCCTTAAGGGTGGCAATGCGAGCGATTGCCTCATCTATTTGCAGTGTATGTTACTTTTTAAGCGCAAAACCTATCTGAATAAAGGTGCCTCTGATGACGGCCTTGTGGGCCATCCATAGCATGTTGGGGCTCAATTCAAGGCAAAGTATTCAGCAAGTGCAGGTTCGATTTTTTTGGGTGTGGTCAGAATGTGCTATGATATGTGTGTTAGCCCTCCATACAAAATCGCTATGTTTAGGGGTTATGTCAGAAACTGTGAGCAAGACAGGGGCATGTTCAACTCCAAGTTAGCTCTACTATGGTAGACTGGTCAGATCTGTCTATCAGGACTCTACTAGTGAGTATCAAATCTATTCTCAAGAACGACTTGAAACGTGGGAAAAATAGGAATAGTCCTCCTGGTTGACTGATTGAGCAGTTCAAGATGATATATCTGCTAGAAGGGTCTATAATTTGTTCGGTGACTTGAAAAGCGACATCATTGCTCACTGTGATCAGGACTCCACGTTTCTTTGTTTTGTAGGTAGATTGGAAAATATGTGAATACTTTCTGTGGGGCAATTGGGGGGTATTTGAGGTGGACAGGTAGGTTTCCTATGCAGGCTAAGGGTCTCTTGTAGGGGTTGTAGGTAGGTTTCCTATGCAGGCTAAGGGTCTCTTGTAGGGGTTGTTGAGACCATTGACATTAAGCGACAGTATGTCAATACCCATGATATTAGATAGGAAAACAACTAGCTACAAACCAGGCAGCGATATGGTAAGTACTGTACCCAGGAAGTTAAAAACTTGACTGATGCCTAAGGGCAACAGATAGGGATGTCACAATGCTCAGACAACAAATACACAAAAATAAAACCAATAAGAACAGTATAGTGGAGGAAAGAAAAAGATTAAGGTGGATCAACTTGGTTGCAGACTCAGAAAAGTCAAGGAGCCAACACTCAGGTAAGTGTGGGGTGAAGAAGAGATAAATAAGGTAAACAGGTTATACTGCAAAGTACCAACTGGTATCCTGGACATCAATCATCCGGAGGTCTGAAGTCTCGAGGTCGGTCTGCAGTGCCCTCATGTCTGGGAGGGTGGCGTCTATCGGGAGCATCATCTCCAAGGAGGCCCCAGGAATGGAGAACATCAATGCCCTCTTCCACAGATGAGAAAGCATGAGTCTTTCCCTGCTACACAACAAGAATCTTAGTTGGGAATCACCAGCGGTATGGCATTTCCAGATCTCGTAGTAATCCAGTGAGGGGCCCAAAGCCTCTTCTTGCCTGGTGAGTGGCTGTTGACAAGTCTGCATACATTTTAACCTGTTCATAGGGGGCTGGAAGTGCCGTATGCTTTCTGGGGTACTGCAGCAATTTGTCCTTAGTCTGAAAAAAGGTGAATCTTGCTAGGACATCTCTGAGCAGGTCATCGGGTGTGGAGTGAGGCTTTGGGACCCTGTGGGCCCAATCTATGCTATAGTCATATGGCTCCAAGTCAGGCAGCAGTGACTGGGTTAGATCTTTCACATAGTGCAAAAGTTGGGAGCCCGTCACCGATTCAGGAATCCCCCGAAACTTCACATGCTGGACTCTGTAAAGGACATTTTTTGCTCTAGTATATTAGTTGGCAGAAGTCCTTTGGTAAAGTGCTGCGAAACATTAGCAGCATGTCTTTAAGCATTGTATCAGACACCACAATATCGGAAGTCAGTAGGTGTTAAAAAGGTGTGAGTCCAGCACTGGAAGGGTGTTATTTAGGTCTGCTGCATCATCCCTGCCACCTGGAGCATGGAGTCTTGGATGCTGCTTAAGGAGGCTGCCCTGGGGAGAGTCAGAGTGAGATCTTGCTGATGCTGAGGCTTGCAGAGCCTCAGGGTTACCCACGCTAGCCTCAGGGATATGGCTGCGGCCTACGGTTGCGGTGGACTCACCAGGCAGCGATGGGCACAGCGCATCAGGGGAGCTCCAGTGCTCAGGGACTTCAAAGGACAGTAGGTGGTTTAGTTTCAGGCATCCCGGTTGCTAGCTGCTGTGGCGTATCATCCATGACCTGTGAGCCCGCTCTCCTGGAGGACTTTGGAGTAGGAGAGGCCAGGTAAGCGCGCGCCATCTTTGTTTGAGCTGGTGGGTGGAGGAGCGACGAGAAAAAGTGTTGTAGCGTATAGCGTCCAGTTCTCGAGTTCCACTTTCTGTCTGAGGTCGCCATGATTGTTGCCCAGGCTAACGGTGAAGCCTATAGTCTCTGGTGTCAGTCTAAACAGGGCTTTTAGTGGTGCTTGTGCATGAGCTCTCTGTTCACGTGGCTATACTGCAAGGCGGCCAAACCACGCCCCCGCTATTGATGTAGCTCATTGAAAAGAAGTAGTTGGTATATGGAGATATATTTCCAGACAATATGCAAATAATGCTACTTTGCAATAAATTTTCCATGGTCCACAAAAAACAGGTCTCCGTACACCATTCAATGAAAAGAGTTACTTTCCTGACCTGAGGTAGAGTTATTATCTCCCATAGAGAATGAACGGAGCATGTGCCGACCCTGTGCTTCATACAGCGGGGAGATTCGGGCCCCCATTTTGAGATCACAGGAGGTCCCAGATGTCGGCCCACCTGCCATCAGACACATATCCCCTATCCTTTGGATAGGGGATAAGTTGTTAAATGCTGGAGTACCCATCCATACAATGATAAAATGATCAGACGCAATCTGTGGACAAATTAGCAGTAAATGCTTTGTATCCCTGCAGCGCCACAACAGGTGATTAGAGGAATTACACAGTTATAGAAGAGTATATAAAAGAGTATACCATATAGAGAAAGCACCCTGTGACCTTCAGAATCTTTTTTATAGAGTATTTGAAATTTTTTTTTTCTAGATGAAACAATTTAACCTTTTAGTTTGTATACTTTCATTTGTTAAACCGTTACAATATAGGGAACTATTAAGAGAAAAAAAAAAAGTTATATTAAAATAAACATATATTAAATAAAATATCAGGAACTTAAAATAATAAAATTGGTAACATTTAAGCAATGTTCTAATGTTAGTCATTTCTTTAAATGAAATGAAAAAGTACTAAAAAGATAGATTTAGACATGAGGAAACAAATACAGGAAACATAGAGGTAATCAGGAAGAAAAAGGAAATGGATTGTTTTTCTTTCTTCCAAGCTGTCCCTCCAGTACATCAGCTAAATTGGCGGAAATATGTTCCTAATTGTAGGGCAAAAGGTGTTTACCTAAAGCGGTGACACAGACTGTCACTCATGTTATGTTTACCTACCCGCTTATGTTAATTCTCACAATCAAATGGGTTACTTATGTGGTGTGAAAGAAATTCATCTTTCATTAGGAAGCCTACCATGGGTTCGATTCCCCTTCGGGGACATCATTTGCTTCATCAAGTATTGTGATATTTTCCGACAAAAGGGAATAGTGTTATTTATTTTGGGGCATTATAATGCGGTTAACAGAAGCCTGATGATCTAATGACGTGTCAAGAGCATAATAAAATTCACATTACTGTACAAGAAAAACAATACTTATCAGCATTTACTATCTGAGGGAAATGAAATATCACTGCTCACTATTTGTATAAGAATTCCTATAACATAAAATAAGACCCATTTGGCTAACGTTTGACATTATTCATAATTATTTAGGAAAATCCAGAGCTTGTAGGATTTTTCATAAGTCAAGATTAAGACCAACATCCTACATTTTGCCTCTGGCTACTTCATTTCACAGAATTAAATAAATCTACCTCTGGGTCCTTCATACTTTTTTAAATGACTTTGAGAAGGTTTTCCTTTCCTTTTTTTAGATTTAAAATTTATGTACGATATAAGAGGTTAGCATATGAGAATGAACTTTGACCTGAACTAACATTGCAATATGATAAAGCTTGAACACACGGGCTCTTTAAAACATAGAATAATTTCTTCTGCAGAGAAGCTTCAAGAAACCTTTAGATGTTTACATATATATATATATATATATATATATATATATACACCGTATTTATCGGCGTATAACACGCACTTTTTAGGCTAAAATTTTTAGCCTAAAGTCTATGTGCGTGTTATACGCTGATACACCCCCAGGAAAGGCAGGGGGAGAGAGGCCGTCGCTGCCCACTTCTCTCCCCCTGCCTTTCCTGGGGTCTAGAGCCCTACTGCCGGCCCTTCTCTCCCCCTGGCTATCGGTGCCGCTGCCCGCTCTGTCCCCCTGACTATCAGTGCCGGCGCCCCATTGCCGGCGCCGATAGCCAGGGGGAGACAAGTGGCCCGACAGCCAGGGGGGAGAGAAGGGGCAGCGGCACCCATTGCCGGTGCCGCTGCCCCGTTGCCTCCCCCCATCCCCGGTGGCATAATTACCTGTTGCCGGGGTCGGGTCCGCGCTGCTGCAGGCCTCCGGCGTGCGCCCCCTGCGTCGTTGCTATGCGCTGCACAGCGCAGCGCATGACGTCAGTGCGCCGCGCCGTGCATAGCAACGACCCATATAAGTAGTCTATATGCCCAACATTCAGACAAAGACACTCAAGTCACCACGTTTGCTCATGTTGAATGTTGCCTTTTACTGTGCACAGGCGAGGTCAACACACTATCTGAGAGCAGATTGTAAAGCAATGGTCTACTGAGCCTTCACAAAGCTCGACCTCTTCCATTTATCATTATTAGCTGCATATTAATATCTTTCGAGTAACCCTCACTCACTTGATAATTGTACCATATAAAAGGACATCTTTTGTGCATGTGCCCATTAAAAATTACTAATTTTCTAATCTTACATGGTCTACAAATAAGACTTAGTAAAAACAGATAAAATATCATTTTTCATACATTTTGCATGCACATTGGGGAGCATTTATCAAGGTATTTAGAGCCTTTTTTTTTTTTGCTTACTCAGGGCACACCCCATCATGGCCCTGCCCCCTCAATGCAAGTCTATGGGTGGGGGCATGATGACCGTCACGCCCCCTCCCATAGACTTGCATTGAGGGGGAGTGGCTGTGACATTACGAGCCTCTAACGCTGGACCCGACGCTCTAAATGAACGCCGGGTGCAGCCTGGATAGGGGATTAGATGTCTTTTAAAATTTGTTATCAAATAAATATCACACTAAATATATTTAGTATTCTTATAGCATCTTATTTTTGGGAAACAATATAAAAATAACTAATAACTCAATGTTGGAATGTCTTTTATATGTCAACTTCCTTCCAATCTTCCTTCAAATAGGGATCATTTCTAGGCATTCCTTTTGATAAGTATAAAAATCATTTAGTGCAGTGTGTTTTTATTCAACCATTTAGTTACCACCAGGTGTCATCCGTTTACCCATAGCCATACATGTTGGTATAGGTTGAAATTTACTTTGCCTTAAAAATAGCTTAGAAATATGTATACAGAGAAGAGCTCCTCATAGGGTAAATACCATTTGGTGTATACATAGAGGGTGAGAGTTTCTAGCATAAAACTACTTACCTTAAGTACTTGTATTAGAGAGGTGCTCCGTAATTTATGGATGGGTCTATTGTGGGTGTGGTACAGCCTCCTGGTGACCGGAATCCTAGGGCTGGTGTAGACACGGGGTGTAGATCTCTTGAATGAGATAACTGCAAAATACCAGGTTCTAGTGGCGTCCTAAGTGACCTAACAGTGTTATATATATGGCTTTTATTGCTCTTATACAGTGTTATACACACATTTTTGGGTTATTGGTGAAGCACAGGTTCGGACAGAACTTTTTTGGTCAAAACTAGAACCTTTTACCAAAGATAAGTGATCCGGCAGTACCAAACTTTTGAAAAGTTCGCTCATCTCTGGTCATTATAAAGTCAATACTATGGTAAAACATGTCCGAGGGGGGCATGCTATTAGATGTTGTCAAGACATTTTAGTTCATCAGAGTCAGTTAATCTATGGTTTAAGTAGTTGGTGGTTTGTATAGCAAAACACCAGCAACTAAGTGTGTGTTGCAGTAATCATATTACTATGAGATATCAATTTAGGAAGTGCAACTGTCCTGTTGTTTATAAATAACTTTTAATAAATAAATACATACAATTTAAAGGGGTTATCCAGGAATAGAAAAACACAGCCTAATTTCCTCCCAAGACAGCTCCACGTCTGTCCCCAGGTTGTGTGTGGCATTACAACTTGGCCCCATTTACTTCAGTGGGACTGAGCTGCAGAACCACAACCAGTCTGGAGACAGACAGGGAGCATTTATATATATATATATATATATATATATATATATATATATATATATATATTAGCTCTGTTTTTCTATTCCTGGATACCCCTTTAAGTTTGAATATATGGGGAAAGGTTGGTTCTCTACTGGCCCTTGTAGATCATTCTAATATAGACTAATTCAATTTTCGTTAAAGGGGTACTTCGGTGGAAAACTTTTTTTTTTTTTAAATCAACTGGTGCCAGAACGTTAAACAAATTTGTAAATTAGGGGTCACCAAACAGCTTCAGCTATGTGAGAAGAGAAATGCTATACAGTGGTCCTTACATACATGAACACCAAACACTATAGACCAAAGTACAAAATAGTGACAAATAATGAATCTTTATTGAAAACATGAAGTATAAAACTAAGTAAAATACAAATATTGAGAGGTAAAATGGCAGCACAGGAAGATAGATAGCGAGGTGGGAGGAATAGATCTTCGGGATACAATTACAAGGGTATATAACACATACTGCAGGATGCCGCTCTGACATGCGTATTGGATTGAATATGAAAGTAATAGTACAATAGTAAGTAGCTAAACATGACAAAGAAGATGGCATAAAACAAGCATATAATGACAAGGATAGATAGTACCTAGTAGATGGTAGTAGATGGTAATGCACCCTGCCTGAGCTCCTCACCTCAGCCCCAAACGTGTTTTCGCTCCTGCTTTCTGGCATCCGTTCATTAAAAAAAAAAAAAAGTTTTCCACTGGAGTACCCCTTAAAGTCTATCCGGAAGCTAGGTAACTTGTTTAGAGCTATCATCATTATCAATGACCATAGAAGCACGGGTCAAGCAAAATAACAGGTAAATATTAAGATTAAGAAGGTGGTCTGAAACTAAACAACCCTGGGGACCCTATAACAAGGGGTTAGGTCAACTTTTTACTAAACAGCAGAACTGTTGTATCGCATGAATGTAATGAGTAAAATTGATTTACTGTCATGGTCCTAACAAGTTGTCTTGATATGTCATTTCCTGAAACCATAACCCTAAAATGAATCCCCACTGGTTTATTCACTAGTTATTCTTATTACATTTATACACCTGTACTGCGGGTCGGTTATTAAAGCCACTGGCCCTGCTTAAAGGGTCGGAATTCTGAAATCTGATATCTTAACCTTACACAGACTAAATGAAGTTATTACACCTAATAGAAAGGTATCTTTTGCTCTGTAAGTTGCAACTCCATCTTACGGGTTTAGTGTCCTAAAGACCCATGAGCCTTTGCAGCTGGCAGCTGGAATCTTAAGTCACATTACATTTTACTCTCGAGGTAATTTTGACAACATTACCATGAACTGACACAAGGAAAAGGCAAGTAATGATTTCCCCTGTGTTACCACAATTTATACAGTTTCCAGAAGTTTTATGGACTTTATAGCTGATAGCAAACTGCAGAAAACATTGTTTTACTAGTATTTTTATTAGAACATGTGTCTTACATTAATCAGAGACAGAAGACGGTGAAGAAACTGGCCTCAAGTTCTTTACAGAGTAATGACCAATGTTGTCCATCTGTTCTTATGCAACTTGTAGCATCGGAATAGGGCTATAGATTTAAAGGCAAATGTGTATTTCCTAATACCTACAGGATAACATAACAGGATGTAGGTTACTCTCAGCTCAGAAAAGGTTGTGATAATAAAAATGTAATAAAGGAACATTCCAGGCAAAGCTGATGCACTGTGTTCTGCCTATGAGGCCTTAGGGGTAACACATGGGCAATATGGTGGCTCAGTGGTTAGCATTGTTGCCTTGGAGCTCTGGGATCCTGGGTTCAAATCCAACCAATAACAACATCCACAAGGATATTAATAAGTTCATTGGGGATTTAGATTGTGAGCTTTAATGATTCATTGAGCATTTATACTGAAAAATAGGCAAAGGAAATGTAATTTCTCCTCAGCAGAGCACGCCAAAAATGTCCTAACCAAGGGCATTGAAGATGAAATGTGGTTGGGTCTTTCAGCATGAAAATGATCCCAAACACACCGCCCGGACAACAAAGGATTTCAAGGTCCTGGAGTAGCCCGCCAGTCTCCAGATCTCAACCTGATAGATAACCTTTGGAGGGAGTTGAAAGTCTATGTTGCCCAGCAACAGCCACAAAACATCACTGCTATAGAGGAGATCTAGATGGAGGAATGGTCCAAAATACCAGCAACATGAACATCAGATTCCAATTTGGCCCATTTTTTCCTATGTATGTACGGTTTAAGCCATTCTGTTGATTGATGTAGGAGGATAGATTTGTGATATGCTGTAAGGTTTGGAACTGCTAAGCCTCCATGAGATTGTTTTTTTGATAAGAGAAATCTAGACAATCTGGGTTTAGAGTTGCCCCACATGTATTTTCTCATTTGTAATTGGAGTTTGTTCAAATACAGTTTCGGTATCTTAATTGGTATGTTTCTCAAAAGGTAATGAATTTTGGGGAGTAAAAACATTTTGTATAAGATTATCCTGCCAAACCAACCCCATGGTTGGGATTCCAAGTTCGATATCTCTTTACGTATTGTTTCTATCAAAGGCAAAAAATTATCTTTAACAATAGTTGAGAGAGATTTGGTTATCTTTATGCCTAGATATGTAATTTCTGAATCTGTCCATTGATATGGGTAACGTTTTTTTAATGGTGCACATCTACCTGCGGATATGTTCAAATTTAAAACGTGTGACTTGGAGTGGTTAACCTTATGTTGTGATACAAATCCATACTCATCTAGTTCCGCTTGTACTGCTATCAAAGTAGATTCTGGTTCCGTCAATAACAAGAGAATATCGTCTGCGAATAGGCTTATCTTACTTTCTCCTCCTGGGTGTGACATGCCTTTAATTTGCTGGTTATGTCTGATACCATTCGCTAACGGTTCAATAGCTAATACAAATAATAATGGTGAAAGTGAGCATCCTTGTCTAGTTCCGTTATTAATCTCAAATGGATCTGACATAAGGCCATTAATTTTAACTCTAGCCACAGGTTTGCTATACATTGAAAATATGGCATTAATAAAGGGTGTAGGGATCGCTAATGTATTTAGCGTTTCTTTTAAATAAGTCCAATTAACTCTATCAAATGCTTTTTCAGCGTCTAATGATAGTAATAGGGAAGGGGTTCTGTTTTTTTCTGTCAGTGCTACCAAATTGAGTAGTCGTCGTGTTGCGTCAAATGTTTGTCGTCCACTCGCGAAACCTGTTTGGGGTCATGGAGTGTCAGATTGGAGAGACATTATTTTAAATGTGAGTAGGATAAAAAAAAAATTACATTAGAACCAACCCTATAGTCCAAGCTACTCTTCACTCCTGGACTCATGATGCATCCTTAATATCACAGGACACCGAACTTAGATAAAAAAAATATCTCATTTTCTTCCCTGCAATGGTTCTTAAAGAAAGAGAGAGATGGACCAAATTCAACATTGAAAATGTAGCTGACATTATGGTAGGCGACACAATAGCACCTTTTGAATACCTATCTAGAAAATACAACATACCCGATACAGAAAAACCTATATATAATAATCTTAAAGCACATTTCAGCACATTTTCTGCTAAACAAACTGATTTCCCAACAATATTACACAACTTGTTGGATCTGTCTTTGCAACAGATTAACGACCTACCGACAAAACCTTTATATGATTTTTGTAATGTAGACTCCTATCCTTCTTCTCTTTCATACAGAACCAAGTGGGAAACTGATTTAAATTTGACAATTTCCCCTAAATCCTGGTCAAAAGCGATGCAAATGATGAAATTAGATACTAATTGCTCCTCTCACAGGGAACAATACTATAAAATTCTTTATAGAGGGTACTTTAGTCCTTCCAAGCTACACCTTATCTACCCTAGCTGCCCAAACAGTTGTTGGCGCAGTTGTGGGGGAATTGGTACGCTCAAACATATTTTTTGGGACTGTCCACTACTGGGACAACTTCATAGGGATCTTAATTCAATACTCCAAATCCTTACACACAGCGACAGATTGTGGACAACTGAGTTGTTCTTATTAAATATAGGTGCAGACACACTTCAGAACGACGTTAGAACCCCATTATGTCATGTAGCTTTTACAACAAAATTTTGCAATGCAAAAAACTGGAAAACAACTACCATACCACATATCAATGAAATCATGGAAATGGTTTCCACGGCAGGAATATATGAATGTACCTTTGCATGGCAATTAGTTAAGGGCATTGCATGAAGAGAGGCATGGCAAAAATGGAATTCACATTTCAATAAAGGCATTTGAAACACTACATACATTGGTATCTTTTACGAACTGTTTATACTTACCTGGACGGACGAGATGAGTGTTCTGAAATAAAGGGAGACGGAGGAGCCTGGGGAAGCATAGTGCGGAAATCAAGTAAGATTATATGGTATAAACTGTTACTTATAAATTATTGTTCACATTTTCTATCCCCACCCAACTGAATTATGCTCAATATATTTAAGTTGTTAACACCGACTACATTATATATATTTAGTATGTAGTATATGCAGAGACTTTCCGAGCTTCACAAATCTATACGTGGCTTCTTGATAGTAATAAAATAGGTACAGTTTATGTTTGAAACCTTGATTTTGACACATTTGTTGAAATTCTATAACATGTTACAGATTGTCTGAGATTTATTGTTTACATGCAGACATGTTATTTTTGTTTTGGTTATATGTCTTTTTTATGAGTTCTTTGTATTTCTTGAAAATTCAATAAAAATGTATTTGAAACAAAATACCAGCAACAGTGTGTGAAAACCTTGTGGAGACTTACAAAAAACATTGACCTCTGTCATTGCCAGGAAAGGGTATATAACAAATTATTAAGATTTTTTCATTGACCAAATACTTATTTTCCACCATAATTTACAAATAAATTATTTAAAAATCAGGCAATGTGATTTTATGGATTTTTTTTCTCATTATGTCTCTCATAGTTGAGGTATACCTATGATGAAAATTAACGGCCTCTCTCATCATTTTAGTGGGAGAACTTGCACAATTGGTGGCTGACTAAATACTTTTTTGCCCCACTGTATCTTCTATCTATCTATCTGTCTATCTTTTGTAGCACTGTTTATTTCAGTTTTGGACTTATTTTGATGATAAAACGTAATATATGCTAGAGAAAATGTTAAAACTCTCTCTGGCATAAGATTTTGTGCATTGCAAATATATAATCTTCGGTTGTTACATTTCGCTGACCAAACAAAATATTCACCATTTCAGCTGCTGGTATTTTATTGTTCCTTTCACGCACATGGATCATTATGCACGCTGCACATTTTAGCGTTATACCATGTTAAAAATCATTTTGTAGACGAGAAGTAAAAAAAAACACTGAGAACCAAAAGAGACATCGAGAGAACTCAAATTCTACAGCCCCAGATCGGCAACACTCCTCTCTGGAGACATTTTGTTCTGCTCATGTTTCTGTGTAAAATGCAGAATAAATGAATTATTTCATACCGTCTTAATGTCCTTGTGGATGAAGATGTGATGTGATAGGTACATGCAGTTTCCAAAGTGTCGATTTCATCGTTTTAATTAACAAAAGATTGGGGAGCTTGTATTACAGCTGGAAAATCATTGTTCGGTATGTGCTAATGTGAAAATCCGTGTTCTTAATGGACTTTGAAGATCATGTCTGTAAGATGATAAGATCAATTATAGATTGAAGGAAACAACAATGTCAGCAATGCAACACACAATTCTAATTGACATGTGTCTCCCAATGTTATGGGTTTCAGGAAAGGGGTGATTGTAACTGGACACAAGTCAGGAAATGTAAGGCCCCGTTTAGTTGTATCTGTCATATGGTATTAGAAGTCTAACAGTGACATCTGATTCAGGGCAGCTCAAGGACAAGGCAATGGAGGCCACCGCCTAAGGCTATAGTATATGAAATGCCCAACTGTTCTATATTTATGGGAATTTGTTGCATGATTAGTTGACTCTATGACCCTTAAAGGTCGAACTTGTAGACATCCTTTAGGATAGTATATACAGATGTGGTATGCTCAATACCTTTCGGCAGGCTTCCTAAATGTATCGCTCTCTACGGAAGGTGAGGACCCATTGATACATAACATTTATTGTTATGGTTTCTACATGATTGCAATTGATTGGAAAGACAACTCTTGTGTAAATTCCCAAAAGCATTAATAAAAAAGTATTAATAACTGTTTATTTATCGTTATTTATATTTACTATATTTTTGGACGTACAACATGCACCATAATTTTTTCAAGGAATTAATGACTTGGAAGCTCTAAAGTTAATGCCACATCATTTCCCCCTTCTGTTTCCCCCTTGTGCCACATCAATGCCCGCCCCCTGATTCCCCCCTGTGCCACCTCATTCCCTTCCCCTCTGATCTACCTGTGCCATGCCCCCTCCATCTGCTCTTCTGTGCCATCTTTCCCTTGCCCATCTGCTCTTCCCTCCATTTGCTCCTCTTGCCATCTTTCCCCTGTCTGTCTGCTCCCTGTGCCATCTTTACCCCCTATGTCTGCTCCACAGTGCCATCCCCCCCTCCCCCTCTGTCCACTCCCCAGTTTTTTTTTTTCATCTTACCTGGCCTGTGTCTCCGGACGAGCTCTGGCAGGCTCAGGTTCAGGTGGGGGGTCTTGCGGGGCTGTGCGGTCAGTGAAGCACTGACGAGTGATGTCCTCTGTGCGGCTCCACAGTGCGCTATCAGGGACATCACTTGGCAGTCCTGGCAGCCACCACTGGTCAGTGATTTAAAGTTTAAGATTAGCAGCCCGGCCATGGCCACTTTAGAACAGTGACCAGCAGCAGCTGCTGCGGAACCGGTGGATGATTTATTGACACATAACACACGGGTAAGGGTCCTGTATAATTCTTTAGTTTTAAAGGTTTGTGTTATACGCAGAAGTTTGATAGGAAAAATTGTATAGGTTAACGGGATGCTAAAAATGGCTGCTGTATGCCCTATGGCATAATTAATTTCCTATTGACATACAATATTTTTTTTTAAATGGATCACAATATATACTTTTTTTGGAGTACACAATAACAAACTTGACTATGTTTTTACATACAGCAAAATTAGGTGTAATGTAATGGAAACCGCAAAACTACGACAAAATGCAAAGTGAACCCACCCTGATGCCACATTATTGTTGATTTACAAATTTTTCAAAAATATTGCTCCTAAGGTGCCTTGTCTAGCTATTCATCTATATGATATTATAACTTACTATTTTATTATAAAATGTTCCTTATGATAACTTGCTGTATTAAAACATTTTGTTCTGACATGTTTTGTATGATTTGTTATTATTACTAATTGATACCGTTTTGGATATATTCTTCTTCTTAACCATACTAACATCCCAATAAAAGCTTTGCCTGTGCATTGACCATCCTTCCAAATGCTGACCTTGTACTGCTCTGGTGTCACTTTGTTCTGCCTAAGATTTTGTACTTTGCTGCCCTCTTGGTTCTGACCCCAGGCTTGTTTCTGTTTACACTTTGCTGATTTGGTACCATCTTGGTTGTATGTGTTTTTACCTGGACTGTTTGACTATTTTTAATGCCCCATAACTCAGTCCAGCATGGGGACTGTCGCCCAGTTGGAGGCTGCTATTTAGGGCAGATCATCCAAGAAGGTAGAGAAAGTGGTTGGGGTGAGATCCAGATTTGCACTGTTCCCTATCTCGGGCATGACAGTGATATTGTAAGTGTACTGATGCTGCATCAGATACTGTTTATCAGACTGACAAAGCTTTTCTCCTTTACTAAACTGATATACTACAGCCTGTATGATCTGCCCTTCCTGAAGACTTGGATAATTTCCTCCATCTTTATGTACTGATTCTCTCTATATAACCTACTCCCCCTCCTCACTGGTTTCTCAAACACTGGGCTACTGAGAAAAGAGCAGTGTACTATTGGTTTACCTTCAAAGCCACACAGCCATCTATGTACTACTGTAGAAAATTCATTAAGACTAATAAAAAGTTGCTTAATTTTGAATTTAGAAAGCAAATGAACAATACAAATTCCACTGTAAAGGTGTCTATAGACTTTAACATCGTATCTATGCCAGTACTATACAGTTTTTGATTGGTCATTCATTTGCAAGCTGGTTGCTATTTGTCTTTCATGAGGGATGTGCCTTCCTAACCTTCCATATTTTACTAATCTGTCAGAGAATACTATGTTCTGCAATGTAGGAGAAAGGGAAGTCAGCAAGCTGGGACAGAATATAACAGAGACATCAGTAACAGAATCAGAACCAGAATTATAACCAGAGTCAGAACCAAGAGATTACATCCGAAACAAAGTCAGAAGCCATAAACAAATTGTATGTCCATGAAATTTTTTTCGTTTTTCTTATTTAATAAATTAGCAAAAATGTCTAACTTTCCGTTTTTTACATTCTTTTTATGGGGTATTAAGTGCAGATTGTTGGAAGGGAAACTTTTAATTTATTATAATTTTAGCACAAGATCTCAACATGTAAAATGGGGAAAAGTTGAAGGGGTCTGAAGACTTTTCAAATGCATTGTAGGAATCACATTTAACTTTCTCTACAGATATCTATTTCTTAGCCTATTTGGTATTTTATATGCATGCATTTCTTTCCAGAACAGATAGTATGGTTTGTGACTCTAGCAGATGAGGTTGTTTGTCCGTGTGTATCTGTTGACAGAACAGACTATTGACAAAACAGCCACAGCTGCTGAAGCCATTAGACTGCAGCGCCAAAATCTAGTTTCAAGGGGCTTAGTATATAATAGATTTCTATATGTATAGCAGACATACTGGAGTCTGTCCAAACAGGAATACAATGATATCTGGAACACACACATTCTATACCGGACATCAATGACCGTTCCCAGACAACTGCAATTCTAGAAAATAACTGCTTCAGATTCATTTGTGTGAATACATTAAATTGTAGGTTCTACTTGTTCACTCATTACCTTAAAAAAAAATAAAAAAATAAAATGATCACTAAGTAGCGACATTCACCCTCTAATTTGCTATGATATCTCAGAAAACATCTCTGCCCTTATTGACCTGATACACAGCAAGATAATACGATGACAATGCACAGCTTAGGCTGGGTCCACACTACGTTTTGTCCCATACGGGAGCGCATACGGCAGGGGGGAGCTTTTAGCTCCCCCCTGCCGTATGCGCTCCCGTATGGGACAAAACGTAGTGTGGACCCAGCCTTATACCTTATTTTCAGACAATATGATACAATTAGAGATGAGCGAATCGAAGCAGACGAACCCGAATACGTTAAGAATTTCAGGAAATATTTTCGATTCGCAGCGAATGCGAATATCGCCGCGATTCTATCGCGCAAATCGCTTAATTGAACTCCATTTTACAGCGTTCCAGGCTCCAGGACACCTAAAATGATGAATCCAGATGTCAGTACATGGGGCAGGGGATGCTGGGAAGGTGAGAAGGCAAGTAGGCGTGATGACCCTGAATCACATGCAGGATGCAGCCTATCAGGATTCAGTCACCCCTGTGATGTCACAGCCTTATATAATCGGCAGCCATTTTGCGGCTGCTCATTTCATTCCATACACTGCAGAGTGATAGGACGGACTGCGTGTCTCTGTGTGTCACAAAGACACGCTGAATTGATCATACCGCAGCGTTCCAACTGCTAGTCACATCAGCGTTGTGGACAGAGAGCAGTGCAGTGCTTTGCTTGTTCTCACTGAGAAGGATTTTTACACCAGTCATTAACCTCCCAGTCACTTTATTTAGCATTTTATCAGAGGGGCAGATAGCTTTTTGTTGCCTCATACGTTTCAACAAATTGCCTCAACTTTATCAACCTTAAGAGAGGAGGCGGGAATGATTTTTCAGCGCAAAATTCTGTGTATTTTTTCCACATGAAATCATCTGCTGCTTATACTAGTCTGTAGATGGTATAAAAAACAGTTCACACCATTCTTAACACTCTTTGACAGAGGGCGATTTTGTGTTTAATATACTTATTATTAATATATAATTTTTTTTTGTGGTCGTGCAATGTTGTGTACTGATGCTGTTGTGCAAAAATACGTCTTTTCAGCAGACTGTAGTGTATTTTTCTGCCCTCATACGTGCATAACACATGCCTACATCAAAGCAGTCTACTATTTTGTAGCTGTAAATCTGTAACAAGTCTGGATACTGGGAAAGTCCAGGCAAAAAGAATCATCGGCTGGTGTTTTACGAAAATAAGTTTTCCAAGTGTACTGTAGAGCATTTTTTTGCCCTCATACGTGCATACCATATACCTACATCTAAGAAGTGCACTTTTTTGTACCTGTTAATCTGTAACAAGCCTACATACAGTGAAAGGCAAGGGAAAAGTAATCACTGGCTATTGTTTTATAAGAATAAGTTTTCCAAGTGTACTGTAGCGCATTTTTTTGCCCTCAAACGTGCATACCACATACCTACATCTAAATAGTGCACTTATTTTGGACCTGTTAATCTGTAACAAACCTACATACAGTGAAAGGCTAGGGAAAAGTAATTGCTGGCTATTGTTTTATGAAAATACGTTTTTCAAGTGTACTGTAGAGCATTTTTCTGCCCTCATACGTGAATACCACATGCCTACATCTAAATAGTGTACCATTTTGTACCTGTTAATCTGTCAAGGGCCTACATACTGTGAAAGGACAGCCAAAAGTGCACACCTGCTGCTGTTCTAGACAAATGCTGTTTTAAGCATGGTGAAGCATATTGTACTCCCCTCATATACGCACTAAGTATGTCAGGCAGGGAAGTGCCAGGACATGCACAGAGTGTCAGAGGCCTAAATCCTTCAGGCAGAGGTCGCAGCAGACTAGGGGCGAGTAGCAGCAGGAGTCGCAGTGAGAGGCCTGAGCTCCCGTTATCAGCTAGTGGTCGTGTCTCGACCAGCAACCCATCTGCCGTCGTCGATTGTTAACAAGGTCATCCACTTCATCCCAAGTGACATCTGACACCCCCAGTCAACAGTCGGTGGGTTCCTCAGACACAACCCTCAGTTGGCATGGCCCAGGAGTAGTCCCTGTCCTCCCATTGCCTCTGTCCTATGCTGTTCCCTCTCCAACAGAAGTATCTTATGCTGTGGGTTCAGCTCCACTATTCACTGATGACAATCTAACAGAAGACAGTCAGCAGCTACTGCCCAGCCAAAAAGTGGAGGAGACATGGCAGGCAAGTAATGGTGAGGAGAGTGACGTGGGAGGCGGTGTTGCCAGGGTTCAGGGTCCAGAAGCAGACACTGTTGAGGAACCTGAGGAGGACATCAGTGACGTGCAGACACAACTCGATGATAATGAAGCCGATCGCAATTGGGAGCTGGGTGCAGAAGGGGCTCCATCATCAGGAGAAGAGAGTTGCAGGTTGCCCTTGAGGCAGCAGCTGAGGCAGTAAGGTGGTAGCATGGTTGGCAGTCAGCGTGGTGGCAGAAGTGGAAATTCTGGAACCAAACGTGCAGGGGGGAGACCACGCAGCAGCCTACCTTCCCGGGAGGTAGTGGAACAGGGGTTCCTGGAGACGGCAGCAGTAGCAGTCAATTAGTGCAGACTGTGGGTAGTAAAATCAGCTACTCGGCGGTGTGGCAGTTTTTTATCAAGCATCCGGAGGAGGTTCATGTAGCCACATGCAAGATATGTCGGCAGAAGGTGAAGCATGGCCAGAGTCCCAATATTGGCACCACGGCCCTGTGTCAACAAAATTGGCCTGGGAGAACCGTGGCTCCGATGTAGTGGTCCAGCCTGCTGCATCACCCAGTGGCACGCCGCTCCATCTTTCAGGTAGCCAAGGCTCCACCACCTCAGCCGAAGGGAGCTGTGTGTCATACCCTCCTTCTGTCGCTCCAGATGCTCCTGCTTCTTCCACTTTTACTCAGCCATTGCGCCAACAATCCATCGGCGAAGCCATGTCCAAGAGACAACAGTATGCGCTCACTCTGAGCTGAATATGCTTCTGTCAAAATTGCTGGTGCTGCAGTCCCTCCCTTTTCAAGGGGTGGACTCTGCACCTTTCAGAGAACTGATGGCTTGTGCCGAGCCAAGGTGGAGAGTGCCAAGCCATCATTTCTTTGCGAAGAAGGCAGTACCAGCCCTGCACAATTTTGTGGAAGAGAAGGTGGGCCAGTCCTTGAGCCTGTCGGTGTGTACCAAAGTGCATGGCAGTGCCGATGTCTTAAGCTGTAACTACGGTCAGGGACAATACATGTCCTTTATGGCTCATTGGGTGAATATGGTTCCTGCACAGCCACAACCCCAACTTGGACAGGTTACGCCGCTTCCTCCTCCACGCTGTCAGCCCGTTGGTCCTGTGACAGTGTGCGACTACGCCTCCTCATCCTCCACCGTGTACTCAGCCTCCACTGCCTGGACAAGTCTAAGTGGCCCTTCACCATACCATTTGTGCAGGGCACGGCGGTGTCATTCTGTTCTTCACATGGTTTGGCTTGGCGAAAAGAGTCACACAGGGGAGGAACTTCTATAAGTCATCCGCAAAGAAATCGGAGCATGGCTTACTCCACAAAATCTGGAAATGGGAACCATGGTGACAGACAATGGGAAGAATATCTTGGCCATGCTGCGAAAAGGAAGGGTGAAACATGCGCCCTGTATGGCACACGTGTTAAATCTGGTTGTCAAGCAGTTCCTGAAGTGTTCCCCCCATTTGCAAGATATCCTAACAATGGAAAGGAAACTTTGCATGCACTTCAGCCACTCGTACACTGCAAAGCACACACTCCTTCAGCTGCAGCGTCAGAATGGTATCGCCCAACATAGTCTGATTTGTGAGGTTGCCACATGTTGGAATTCCACCCTCCATATGTTGGACCGACTGTACGAACAGAGAAAAGCCATCACCGATTTCTTGATGATCCAAGCGGATACGTGTACTCCCCTGTGTAACTTCAATGTGAACCAGTGGCAGCTCTTACGTGACACCTGCCGTTTGCTCAGGCCCTTTGAGGAAGCCACATTATACGTAAATCGCCAGGATTACTGGATGAACGACCTCATTCCACTGCTTCATTTCCTACAACAAATGTTGGAAACGATGGCTGGTCAGGTCAATGGAGATGTTGCGGCTACATCTCAGGGCCACATGAGCCCTGTGTGGGCTGAACTGGAGGAGGAGGATGAGGGCACAGTGGAGCACAGTTTAGGTTTCATGAGATGGGCGGTGTTTCTAGTCATCTGACAGGAGAGGAGGAGCATGATTGGCAGTGGCAATTTGCAGTGGAGGTGGAGGCCAGGAGTCCCTCCGAGTCACTTGCACAAATGGCATGATGCATGCTCACTTACTTGCGTAGTGACAGCCGAATTGTCACCATTCGGCAGCGGGATGACTTCTGGTTCTCCACCTTATTGGACCCTCACTACCGACACCCACTGAGAGGGAGGACAAATTGACCTACTACAGAGAGATCCTACGTAGTCAGATGGCATCATTGTCCATCCACTAGCAGGTCATACTCGGGGGGCCCTCTGCGCTCATCTTTCACTGCCATGGCTTCTGGGGAGGGGTGGGGTAGCAGGAGCAGTACCAGCTCCATCAGCAGCAGCCTGAGTCTACAGTCGCTGATGAGTACCTTTCTTCTAGTGAAGCAACTCATCAGCAGCAGCTAGACATGGAGCAGGACCTGAACCATCAGGTGGTGTCATAACTTGACATGGCCATGCCAACAATCATTGAAGATCCGCTGGACTCCTGGGCAGCCAAACTTGATTCATGGGTGCAACTAGCAGAGTTTGCCCTGGAAAAGCTGTCCTGCCCGGCCAGTAGTGTGGCATGAGAGCCGGTGTTTAGTGCAGTGGGGGCCATAGTCACCCCAAAGAGAATGGATCAGCCAGGATTTCCACTTACCAATGCCAGATGCATCAGAGTATATTGACCATGGTGCCACACCAGCACTTCACAAATATGGATAGTGACAAACAGATTTCAGGCACTGCTCCCCAGTTACAAACACTCCAGCCACCTTCATCACCGGGTGCTGGTATTGCCACCCTCCGCACCACTGTCACCGGGTCACTTTCAGGACTCCCGATAATGCTGCTGCCACCTCCAGGCTGTTTCATTAAGCCAGTATTTTGTCTCCTCATGCTTCTGCCAACTCCAGGCTGTGCCATTCAGCCACTATATGGTCTCCTCATGCTTCACCCAACTCCAGGCTGTACCATTCAGAAACTAAATGGGATCCTTATTCTTTTGCCACCTCCAGGCTGTGTCATTCAGACAATATATTGTTTTCTGATGCTGCTGGGACTGGGATATTAACTCCAAATATGTTATGGTAGCACTAGCTAACAAAAATGCTTAATTGAGATTTCAAGGTTGATCTTTCAATGTAAGGGGTTATGAAACCCTCTTGAGTACTGCTGATGGCTGCTCCTGACTGCTTCTGTGTCTTTCAGGAATTACTTGGCTTACTGATGCTTCTGGCTTGGCCCTTAAATTATTGGTTGTTTAGCACTAGCTAAATACATGCTTAATAGAAATTTCAACATTGATTTTTCAATCTTAGGGGTTATGAAACCCTCTTGTGTACTGCTGATGTCTGCTCCTGACTGTGTGTTTCAGGAACTACTTGGCTTATTGATGCTGCTGGGCTTGGGCCTTAAATTTTTGGATGTTAGCACTAGCTTACATACATGCTTAATTGGGATTACAACATTGTTCTTTCAATGTAAGGCGTTATGAAACCCTCTTGTGTACTGCTAATGCCTGCTCCTGACTGTGTGTTTCAGGAGCTACTTGGCTTACTGATGCTGCTGGGCTTGGGCCTTACATTTTTAAATGTTAGCACTAGCTTACTGTTACGTCGAGCGCTCCGGGTCCCCGCTCCTCCCCGGAGCGCTCGCTACACCCTCGCTACTGCAGCGCCCCTGTCAGATCCACTGACCGGGTGCGCTGCGATACCGCCTCCAGCCGGGATGCGATTCGCGATGCGGGTGGCGCCCGCTCGCGATGCGCACCCCGGCTTCCGTACCTGACTCGCTCTCCGTCGGTCCTGTCCCGGCGCGCGCGGCCCCGCTCCCTAGGGCGCGCGCGTGCCGGGTCTCTGCGATTTAAAGGGCCACTGCGCCACTGATTGGCGCAGTGGTTCCAATTAGTGTGTTCACCTGTGCACTCCCTATGTATACCTCACTTCCCCTGCACTCCCTCGCCGGATCTTGTTGCCCTTGTGCCTAGTGAAAGCGTTCCCTTGTGTGTTCCTAGCCTGTGTTCCAGACCTCCTGCCGTTGCCCCTGACTACGATCCTTGCTGCCTGCCCCGACCTTCTGCTACGTCCGACCTTGCTTTTGTCTACTCCCTTGTACCGCGCCTATCTTCAGCAGTCAGAGAGGTTGAGCCATTGCTAGTGGATACAACCTGGTTACTACCGCCGCAGCAAGACCATCCCGCTTTGCGGCGGGCTCTGGTGAACACCAGTAGTATCTTAGAACCGGTCCACTAGCACGGTCCACGCCAATCCCTCTCTGGCACAGAGGATCCACCTCCTGCCAGCCGGCATCGTGACAGTAGATCCGGCCATGGATCCCGCTGAAGTTCCTCTGCCAGTTGTCGCCGACCTCACCACGGTGGTCGCCCAGCAGTCACAACAGATAGCGCAACAAGGCCATCAGCTGTCTCAACTGACCGTGATGCTTCAGCAGCTACTACCACAGCTTCAGCAATCATCTCCTCCGCCAGCTCCTGCACCTCCTCCGCAGCGAGTGGCCGCTTCTGGTCTACGACTATCCTTGCCGGATAAATTTGATGGGGACTCTAAGTTTTGCCGTGGCTTTCTTTCACAATGTTCCCTGCACTTGGAGATGATGTCGGACCAGTTTCCTTCTGAAAGGTCTAAGGTGGCTTTCGTAGTCAGCCTTCTGTCTGGAAAAGCTCTGTCATGGGCCACACCGCTCTGGGACCGCAATGACCCCGTCACTGCCTCTGTACACTCCTTCTTCTCGGAAATTCGAAGTGTCTTTGAGGAACCTGCTCGAGCCTCTTCTGCTGAGACTGCCCTGCTGAACCTGGTCCAGGGTAATTCTTCCGTTGGCGAGTACGCCATACAATTCCGTACTCTTGCTTCTGAACTATCCTGGAATAATGAGGCCCTCTGCGCGACCTTTAAAAAAGGCCTATCCAGCAACATTAAAGATGTTCTGGCCGCACGAGAAATTTCTGCTAACCTACATGAACTCATTCATCTAGCCACTCGCATTGACATGCGTTTTTCCGAAAGGCGTCAGGAGCTCCGCCAGGATATGGACTTTGTTCGCACGAGGCGTTTTTTCTCCCCGGCTCCTCTCTCCTCTGGTCCTCTGCAATCCGTTCCTGTGCCTCCCGCCGTGGAGGCTATGCAAGTTGACCGGTCTCGCCTGACACCTCAAGAGAGGACACGACGCCGCATGGAGAATCTCTGCCTGTACTGTGCCGGTACCGAACACTTCCTGAAGGATTGTCCTATCCGTCCTCCCCGCCTGGAAAGACGTACGCTGACTCCGCACAAAGGTGAAACAGTCCTGGATGTCAACTCTGCTTCTCCACGTCTTACTGTGCCTGTGCGGATATCTGCCTCTACCTTCTCCTTCTCCACTAAGGCCTTCTTGGATTCCGGATCTGCAGGAAACTTTATTTTGGCCTCTCTCATCAACAACTTCAGCATTGTTACGCCGAGCGCTCCGGGTCCCCGCTCCTCCCCGGAGCGCTCGCTACACTCTCCTCACTGCAGCGCTCCGGTCAGATCCACTGACCCGGGGCGCTGCGATACCGCATCCCGCCGGGATGCGATTCGCGATGCGGGTAGCGCCCGCTCGCGATGCGCACCCCGGCTCCCGTACCTGACTCGCTCTCCGTCGGTCCTGTCCCGGCGCGCGCGGCCCCGCTCCCTAGGGCGCGCGCGCGCCGGGTCTTTGCGATTTAAAGGGCCACTGCGCCGCTGATTGGCGCAGTGGTTCCAATTAGTCTGATCACCTGTGCACTTCCCTATATCACCTCACTTCCCCTGCACTTCCTTGCCGGATCTTGTTGCCATCGTGCCAGTGAAAGCGTTTCCTTGTGTGTTCCTAGCCTGTGTTCCAGACCTCCTGCCGTTGCCCCTGACTACGATCCTTGCTGCCTGCCCCGACCTTCTGCTACGTCCGACCTTGCTTCTGTCTACTCCCTTGTACCGCGCCTATCTTCAGCAGCCAGAGAGGTTGAGCCGTTGCTAGTGGATACGACCTGGTCACTACCGCCGCAGCAAGACCATCCCGCTTTGCGGCGGGCTCTGGTGAAAACCAGTAGTGACTTAGAACCGATCCACTAGCACGGTCCACGCCAATCCCTCTCTGGCACAGAGGATCCACTACCTGCCAGCCGGCATCGTGACAGTAGATCCGGCCATGGATCCCGCTGAAGTTCCTCTGCCAGTTGTCGCTGACCTCACCACGGTGGTCGCCCAGCAGTCACAACAGATAGCGCAACAAGGCCAACAGCTGTCTCAACTGACCGTCATGCTACAGCAGTTACTACCACAGCTTCAGCAATCATCTCCTCCGCCAGCTCCTGCACCTCCTCCGCAGCGAGTGGCCGCTTCTGGTCTACGCCTATCCTTGCCGGATAAATTTGATGGGGACTCTAAGTTTTGCCGTGGCTTTCTTACCCAATGTTCCCTGCACTTGGAGTTGATGTCTGACCACTTTCCCACTGAAAGGTCTAAGGTGGCTTTCGTAGTCAGCCTTCTGTCTGGAAAAGCCCTGTCTTGGGCCACACCGCTCTGGGACCGCAATGACCTCGTCACTGCCTCTGTACACTCCTTCTTCTCGGAAATCCGAAGTGTCTTTGAGGAACCTGCCCGAGCCTCTTCTGCTGAGACTGCCCTGTTGAACCTGGTCCAGGGTAATTCTTCCGTTGGCGAGTATGCCGTACAATTCCGTACTCTTGCTTCAGAATTATCCTGGAATAATGAGGCCCTCTGCGCGACCTTTAAAAAAGGCCTATCCAGCAACATTAAAGATGTTCTGGCCGCACGAGAAATCCCTGCTAATCTACATGAACTCATTCACCTAGCCACTCGCATTGACATGCGTTTTTCCGAAAGGCGTCAGGAGCTCCGCCAGGATATGGACTCTGTTCGCACGAGGCGTTTCTTCTCCCCGGCTCCTCTCTCCTCTGGTCCCCTGCAATCTGTTCCTGTGCCTCCCGCCGTGGAGGCTATGCAGGTCGACCGGTCTCGCCTGACACCTCAAGAGAGGACACGATGCCGCATGGAGAATCTCTGCCTGTACTGTGCTAGTACCGAACACTTCCTGAAGGATTGTCCTATCCGTCCTCCCCGCCTGGAAAGACGTACGCTGACTCCGCACAAAGGTGAGACAGTCCTTGATGTCTACTCTGCTTCTCCACGTCTTACTGTGCCTGTGCGGATATCTGCCTCTGCCTTCTCCTTCTCTACTATGGCCTTCTTGGACTCCGGATCTGCAGGAAATTTTATTTTGGCCTCCCTCGTCAACAGGTTCAACATCCCAGTGACCAGTCTCACCAGACCCCTCTACATCAACTGTGTAAACAATGAAAGATTGGACTGTACCATACGTTTCCGCACGGAGCCCCTTCTAATGTGCATCGGATCTCATCAAGAGAGGATTGAACTTTTGGTCCTCCCCAATTGCACTTCTGAAATTCTCCTTGGACTTCCTTGGCTTCAACTTCATTCCCCTACCCTGGATTGGTCCACTGGGGAGATCAAGAGTTGGGGGCCCTCTTGTTCCAAGGACTGCCTAAAACCGGTTCCCAGTAACCCTTGCCGTGACTCTGTGGTTCCACCTGTAACCGGCCTCCCTAAGGCCTATATGGACTTTGCGGATGTTTTTTGCAAAAAACAAGCTGAGACTCTACCTCCTCACAGGCCTTATGATTGTCCTATCGACCTCCTCCCGGGCACTACTCCACCCCGGGGCAGAATTTATCCTCTGTCCGCCCCAGAGACTCTTGCCATGTCGGAATACGTCCAGGAAAATTTAAAAAAGGGCTTTATCCGTAAATCCTCCTCTCCTGCCGGAGCCGGATTTTTCTTTGTCTCCAAAAAAGATGGCTCCCTACGTCCTTGTATTGACTACCGCGGTCTTAATAAAATCACGGTTAAGAACCGCTACCCCTTACCCCTCATCTCTGAACTCTTTGATCGCCTCCAAGGTGCCCACATCTTTACCAAACTGGACTTAAGAGGTGCTTATAATCTCATCCGCATCAGAGAGGGGGATGAATGGAAAACGGCATTTAACACCAGAGATGGACACTTTGAGTATCTGGTCATGCCCTTTGGCCTGTGCAACGCCCCTGCCGTCTTCCAAGACTTTGTTAATGAAATTTTTCGTGATCTCTTATACTCCTGTGTTGTTGTATATCTGGACGATATCCTGATTTTTTCTGCCAATCTAGAAGAACACCGCCAGCATGTCCGTATGGTTCTTCAGAGACTTCGTGACAATCAACTCTATGCCAAAATAGAGAAATGTCTGTTTGAATGCCAATCTCTTCCTTTCCTAGGATACTTGGTCTCTGGCCAGGGACTACAAATGGATCCAGACAAACTCTCTGCCGTCTTAGATTGGCCACGCCCCTCCGGACTCCGTGCTATCCAACGTTTTTTGGGGTTCGCCAATTATTACAGGCAATTTATTCCACATTTTTCTACCGTTGTGGCTCCTATCGTGGCTTTAACCAAAAAAAATGCCGATCCCAAGTCTTGGCCTCCTCAAGCGGAAGACGCCTTTAAACGACTCAAGTCTGCCTTTTCTTCGGCTCCCGTGCTCTCCAGACCTGACCCATCCAAACCCTTCCTATTGGAGGTTGATGCCTCTTCAGTAGGAGCTGGAGCTGTCCTTCTACAAAAAAATTCTTCCGGGCATGCTGTTACTTGTGGTTTTTTTTCTAGGACCTTCTCTCCGGCGGAGAGGAACTACTCCATCGGGGATCGAGAGCTTCTAGCTATTAAATTAGCACTTGAGGAATGGAGGCATCTGCTGGAGGGATCAAGGTTTCCAGTTATTATTTACACCGATCACAAGAACCTCTCCTACCTCCAGTCTGCCCAACGGCTGAATCCTCGCCAGGCCAGGTGGTCTCTGTTCTTTGCCCGATTTAATTTTGAAATTCACTTTCGGCCTGCCGATAAGAACATTAGGGCCGATGCTCTCTCTCGTTCCTCGGATGCTTCTGAAATTGAACTCTCTCCGCAACACATCATTCCTCCTGACTGCCTGATTTCCACTTCTCCAGCCTCCATCAGGCAAACTCCTCCAGGAAAGACCTTTGTTTCTCCACGCCAACGCCTCGGAATCCTCAAATGGGGTCACTCCTCCCATCTCGCAGGTCATGCGGGCATCAAGAAATCTGTGCAACTCATCTCTCGCTTCTATTGGTGGCCGACTCTGGAGACGGATGTCGTGGACTTTGTGCGAGCCTGCACTATCTGTGCCCGGGATAAGACTCCTCGCCAGAAGCCCGCTGGTTTTCTTCATCCTCTGCCTGTCCCCGAACAGCCTTGGTCTCTGATTGGTATGGATTTTATTACTGACTTACCCCCTTCCCGTGGCAACACTGTTATTTGGGTGGTCGTTGATCGATTCTCCAAAATGGCACATTTCATTCCTCTTCCTGGTCTTCCTTCAGCGCCTCAGTTGGCTAAACAATTTTTTGTACACATTTTTCGTCTTCACGGGTTGCCTACGCAGATCGTCTCGGATAGAGGCGTCCAATTCGTGTCTAAATTCTGGAGGGCTCTCTGTAAACAACTCAAGATTAAATTAAATTTTTCTTCTGCATATCATCCTCAATCCAATGGACAAGTAGAAAGAATTAACCAGGTCTTGGGTGATTATTTACGACATTTTGTTTCCTCCCGCCAGGATGACTGGACAGATCTTCTACCATGGGCCGAATTCTGGTATAACTTCAGAGTCTCTGAATCTTCCTCCAAATCCCCATTTTTTGTGGTGTACGGCCGTCACCCTCTTCCCCCCCTCCCTACCCCCTTGCCCTCTGGTCTGCCCGCTGTGGATGAAATTTCTCGTGACCTTTCCATCATATGGAGAGAGACCCAAAATTCTCTCTTACAGGCTTCATCACGCATGAAGAAGTTCGCGGATAAGAAAAGAAGAGCTCCTCCCATTTTTTCCCCTGGAGACAAGGTATGGCTCTCCGCTAAATATGTCCGCTTCCGTGTCCCTAGCTACAAGTTGGGACCACGCTATCTTGGTCCTTTCAAAATTTTGTGCCAGATTAATCCTGTCTCTTACAAACTTCTTCTTCCTCCTTCTCTTCGTATTCCTAATGCCTTTCACGTTTCTCTTCTTAAACCACTTATCATCAACCGTTTCTCTCCCAAATCTGTTCCTCCCACTCCTGTTTCCGGCTCCTCGGACATCTTCTCCGTCAAAGAGATTCTGGCTTCCAAAAAGGTCAGAGGGAAAACTTTTTTTTTAGTGGATTGGGAGGGTTGTGGTCCAGAAGAGAGATCCTGGGAACCTGAGGACAATATCCTAGACAAAAGTCTGCTCCTCAGGTTCTCAGGCTCTAAGAAGAGGGGGAGACCCAAGGGGGGGTACTGTTACGCCGAGCGCTCCGGGTCCCCGCTCCTCCCCGGAGCGCTCGCTACACTCTCCTCACTGCAGCGCTCCGGTCAGATCCACTGACCCGGGGCGCTGCGATACCGCATCCCGCCGGGATGCGATTCGCGATGCGGGTAGCGCCCGCTCGCGATGCGCACCCCGGCTCCCGTACCTGACTCGCTCTCCGTCGGTCCTGTCCCGGCGCGCGCGGCCCCGCTCCCTAGGGCGCGCGCGCGCCGGGTCTTTGCGATTTAAAGGGCCACTGCGCCGCTGATTGGCGCAGTGGTTCCAATTAGTCTGATCACCTGTGCACTTCCCTATATCACCTCACTTCCCCTGCACTTCCTTGCCGGATCTTGTTGCCATCGTGCCAGTGAAAGCGTTTCCTTGTGTGTTCCTAGCCTGTGTTCCAGACCTCCTGCCGTTGCCCCTGACTACGATCCTTGCTGCCTGCCCCGACCTTCTGCTACGTCCGACCTTGCTTCTGTCTACTCCCTTGTACCGCGCCTATCTTCAGCAGCCAGAGAGGTTGAGCCGTTGCTAGTGGATACGACCTGGTCACTACCGCCGCAGCAAGACCATCCCGCTTTGCGGCGGGCTCTGGTGAAAACCAGTAGTGACTTAGAACCGATCCACTAGCACGGTCCACGCCAATCCCTCTCTGGCACAGAGGATCCACTACCTGCCAGCCGGCATTGTGACAAGCATCCCAGTGACCAGTCTCGCCAGACCCCTCTACATCAATTGCGTTAACAATGAAAGATTGGACTGTGCCGTGCGTTACCGCACGGAACCCCTCCTAATGTGCATCGGACCTCATCACGAAAAAATTGAGTTTTTGGTCCTCTCCAATTGCACTTCCGAAATTCTCCTTGGACTACCATGGCTTCAACGCCATTCCCCAACCCTTGATTGGTCCACAGGAGAGATCAAGAGCTGGGGTACCTCTTGTTTCAAAGACTGCCTTAAACCGGTTCCCAATACTCCCTGCCGTGACCCTGTGGTTCCCCCTGTAACCGGTCTCCCTAAGGTCTATATGGACTATGCTGACGTATTTTGCAAAAAACAAGCTGAGACTTTACCTCCTCACAGACCTTATGACTGTCCTATTGACCTCCTCCCGGGCACTACTCCACCCCGGGGCAGAATTTATCCTCTGTCCGCCCCTGAGACTCTTGCTATGTCTGAGTACATCCAGGAAAATTTAAAAAAGGGGTTTATCCGCAAATCCTCCTCTCCTGCCGGAGCTGGATTTTTCTTTGTGTCCAAAAAAGATGGCTCCCTACGTCCTTGCATTGACTACCGCGGACTTAATAAAATCACGGTAAAGAACCGCTACCCCCTACCTCTTATCTCTGAACTCTTTGATCGCCTCCAAGGTGCCCACGTCTTTACCAAACTGGACTTAAGAGGTGCTTATAATCTCATCCGCATCAGGGAGGGGGACGAATGGAAAACGGCATTTAACACTAGAGATGGACACTTTGAGTATCTGGTCATGCCCTTTGGCCTGTGCAACGCCCCTGCCGTCTTCCAAGACTTTGTTAATGAAATTTTTCGTGATCTCTTATATTCCTGTGTTGTTGTGTATCTGGACGATATCCTGATTTTTTCTGCCAACCTAGAAGAACACCGCCAGCATGTCCGCATGGTTCTTCAGAGACTTCGTGACAATCAACTTTATGCCAAAATGGAGAAATGTCTGTTTGAATGTCAATCTCTTCCTTTCCTAGGATACTTGGTCTCTGGCCAGGGACTACAAATGGACCCAGATAAACTCTCTGCCGTCTTAGATTGGCCACGCCCCTCCGGACTCCGAGCTATCCAACGTTTTTTGGGGTTCGCCAATTATTACAGACAATTTATTCCACATTTTTCCACCATTGTGGCTCCTATCGTGGCTTTAACCAAGAAGAATGCCAATCCTAAGTCATGGTCTCCTCAAGCGGAAGACGCCTTTAAACGGCTCAAGTCTGCCTTTTCTTCTGCTCCCGTGCTCTCCAGACCTGACCCATCTACACCCTTCCTATTGGAGGTTGATGCCTCCTCAGTGGGAGCTGGAGCGGTTCTTCTACAAAAAAATTCTTCCGGGCATGCTGTTACTTGTGGTTTTTTTTCTAGGACCTTCTCTCCGGCGGAGAGGAACTACTCCATCGGGGATCGAGAGCTACTGGCCATTAAATTAGCACTTGAGGAATGGAGGCATCTGCTGGAGGGATCAAAATTTCCAGTTATTATTTACACCGATCACAAGAATCTCTCCTATCTCCAGTCTGCCCAACGGCTGAATCCTCGCCAGGCCAGGTGGTCTCTGTTCTTTGCCCGGTTTAATTTTGAAATTCACTTTCGCCCTGCCGACAAGAACATTAGGGCCGATGCTCTCTCTCGTTCCTCGGATGCCTCGGAAGTAGAGCTCTCTCCGCAACACATCATTCCTCCTGACTGCCTGATCTCCACTTCTCCAGCCTCCATCAGGCAAACTCCTCCAGGGAAGACCTTCGTCTCTCCATGCCAACGCCTCGGAATCCTCAAATGGGGTCACTCCTCCCATCTCGCAGGCCATGCGGGCATCAAGAAATCCTTGCAACTCATCTCTCGTTTCTATTGGTGGCCGACTCTGGAGACGGATGTTGTTGATTTTGTGCGGGCCTGCACTGTCTGTGCCCGGGATAAGACTCCTCGCCAGAAGCCTGCTGGTCTCCTTCTTCCTCTGCCTGTCCCCGAACAGCCTTGGTCTCTGATTGGTATGGACTTTATTACAGACTTACCCCCATCCCGTGGCAACACTGTGGTTTGGGTGGTCGTTGATCGATTTTCCAAGATGGCACATTTTATTCCTCTTCCTGGTCTTCCTTCAGCGCCTCAGTTGGCAAAACAATTTTTTGTACACATTTTTCGTCTTCACGGGTTGCCCACGCAGATCGTCTCGGATAGAGGCGTCCAATTCGTGTCAAAATTCTGGAGGGCTCTCTGTAAACAACTCAAGATTAAATTAAACTTTTCTTCTGCTTATCATCCTCAATCCAATGGGCAAGTAGAAAGAATTAACCAGGTCCTGGGTGATTACTTACGGCATTTTGTTTCCTCCCGCCAGGATGACTGGGCAGATCTTCTACCATGGGCCGAATTCTCGTACAACTTCAGAGTCACTGAATCTTCTTCCAAATCCCCATTTTTCGTGGTGTACGGCCGTCATCCTCTTCCCCCCTCCCTACTCCCTTGCCCTCTGGTTTGCCCGCTGTGGATGAAATAACTCGTGATCTTTCCACCATCTGGAAAGAGACCCAAAATTCTCTCTTACAGGCTTCATCGCGCATGAAAAAGTTTGCCGATAAGAAAAGAAGAGCTCCCCCCATTTTTTCTCCCGGAGACAAGGTATGGCTCTCCGCTAAATATGTCCGCTTCCGTGTTCCCAGCTACAAATTGGGACCACGCTATCTTGGTCCTTTCAAAATCTTGTGCCAAATTAATCCTGTCTCTTACAAACTTCTTCTTCCTCCTTCTCTTCGTATTCCTAATGCCTTTCACGTCTCTCTTCTTAAACCACTCATCATCAACCGTTTCTCTCCCAAACTTATTTCTCCTACTCCTGTCTCTGGTTCTTCGGACATCTTTTCCGTAAAGGAGATACTGGCCTCCAAAAGGGTCAAAGGGAGAACCTTTTTTTTGGTTGACTGGGAGGGCTGTGGTCCTGAAGAGAGATCCTGGGAACCTGGGGACAATATCCTAGATAAAAGTCTGGTCCTCAGGTTCTCAGGTTCCAAGAAGAGGGGGAGACCCAAGGGGGGGGGGTACTGTTACGTCGAGCGCTCCGGGTCCCCGCTCCTCCCCGGAGCGCTCGCTACACCCTCGCTACTGCAGCGCCCCGGTCAGATCCACTGACCGGGTGCGCTGCGATACCGCCTCCAGCCGGGATGCGATTCGCGATGCTGGTGGCGCCCGCTCGCGATGCGCACCCCGGCTTCCGTACCTGACTCGCTCTCCGTCGGTCCTGTCCCGGCGCGCGCGGCCCCGCTCCCTAGGGCGCGCGCGCGCCGGGTCTCTGCGATTTAAAGGGCCACTGCGCCACTGATTGGCGCAGTGGTTCCAATTAGTGTGTTCACCTGTGCACTCCCTATGTATACCTCACTTCCCCTGCACTCCCTCGCCGGATCTTGTTGCCCTTGTGCCTAGTGAAAGCGTTCCCTTGTGTGTTCCTAGCCTGTGTTCCAGACCTCCTGCCGTTGCCCCTGACTACGATCCTTGCTGCCTGCCCCGACCTTCTGCTACGTCCGACCTTGCTTTTGTCTACTCCCTTGTACCGCGCCTATCTTCAGCAGTCAGAGAGTTTGAGCCGTTGCTAGTGGATACGACCTGGTTACTACCGCCGCAGCAAGACCATCCCGCTTTGCGGCGGGCTCTGGTGAACACCAGTAGTATCTTAGAACCGGTCCACTAGCACGGTCCACGCCAATCCCTCTCTGGCACAGAGGATCCACCTCCTGCCAGCCGGCATCGTGACACTTACATACATGCTTCATTGAGATTTCAACGTTTATCTTTCAATCTTAGGGGGTTATGAAACCCTCTTGTGTACTCCTGCTGCTGACTGCTCCTGTCTGTGTCATATAGCAACTACATGGTTTAGTGATGCTGCTGAGCCTAGGGCATTATTTATACATGTTTATGGTAGCACTAGGTACCATACATCTACAATTTAAATTTCAAAATTCATCTTTTATTATTAGAGATTGTGAGGCCCTATTGTCTCTTCATCTGCCGCCAACTCCAGGCTGTAACATTCAGACACTATATGGTCTCCTCATGGTTCAGCCCACTCCCGGCAGTGCCATTCAGGCAATATATGGTTTACTGATGCTGCTGGGACTGGGTCTGGGAATAAAAAAATTGTTATGGTAGCACTAGCTACCCAAAATCTTCGGTTTAAAATTCAAACTTTTTTCTTAGGGATTGTGAAGGCCTAGTGTCTACTCATGCTGCTGGCAACTACAGGCTGTGCCATTCAGGCAATATATGGTTTACTGATGCTGCTGGGCCTGGGCCTGGGAATAAAAACTTTTGTTATGGTAGTACTAGCTAGCCAAAATCTTCACTATAAATTTCAAACTTCGTCTTTTTTTCTTAGGGATTGTGAAGCCCTGGGGTCTCTACATGCTTCAGCTAACTCCAGGCTGTGCCATTTAGACACTATATGGTCTCCACCTACTGATGCCACCTCCAGGCTCTGTCATTATGCTGCCATGTGACATGTGACTCCTTGTTAGATTAGGTCCTTTGTACCCACACGCTGGGGTCCGGGACACTAAAACTTGGAAGTTAAAAGTTCAATTTCAAAATCTTCAATTTCAATTTCAAAATCTTAGATTTCTATTTACAATTCTTATATTTCAATGGTCTCCTCATGCTTTTGCCAACTCCAGGCTGTGTCATTCAGGCAATATACTGAATCAATTTACTGATGCTGCTGGGACTGGGTCTGGGAATAAAAATGTTGTTATGGTAGCACTAGCTACCCAAAATCTTTGGTTTAAAATTCAGAATTCATCTTATAATCTTAGGGATTGTGAAGGCCTAGTGTCTACTCATGCTGCTGCCAACTCCTGGCTGTGCTATTCAGCCACTACATGGTCTCCTCATGCTGTCAACACCCCCCCGCTGTGTCATTTAGCCACTATATGGTCTCCTCATGCTTCAGCCTCATCCAAGCTGTGTCATCCAGCCACTACTGTATATGGTCTCTTCATGCTGCCGCGACCTCCACACTATGTCATTCAGCCACTATATGGTCTCCTCATGCTGCCAACACCTCCACACTGTGTCATTCAGCCACCATATGGTCTCCTAATGCTGCGAACACCTCCATGCTGTGTCATTCAGCCACTATATGGTCTCCTCATGCTGCCAACACCTCCATGCTGTGTCATTTAGCCACTATATGGTCTCCTCATGCTTCAGCCTCATCCAAGCTGTCTCATCCAGCCATTATATGGTCTCCTCATGCTGCCGCCACCTCCACACTGTGTCATTCAGCCACTATATGGTCTCCTCATGCTGCCAACACCTCCACGCTGTGTCATACAGCCACTATATGGTCTCCTCATGCTTCAGCCTTATCCAAGCTGTGTCATTCAGCCACCATATGGTCTCCTCATGCTGCCAACATCTCCACGCTGTGCCATTCAGCCACCATATGGTCTCCTCATGCTGCCAACATCTCCACGCTGTGTCATTCAGCCACTATATGGTCTCCTCATGCTGCCAACACCTCCACGCTGTGTCATTCAGTCACTATATAGTCTCCTCATGCTGCCAACACCTCCACGCTGTGTCATTCAGTCACTATATTGTCTCCTCATGCTGCCAACATCTCCATGCTATGCCATTCAGCCACTATATGGTCTCCTCATGCTGCCAACATCTCCATGCTGTGTCATTCAGCCATTATATGCTCTCCTCGCACTGATGCCACCACCATGGTCTGTTATTGTGCTGCTGTGCGGCCGTGATTCTAAAAGCAATGCCGGTAATCTGCATGTTATTCAGAATAACAGTATTATTTCACTACCAGCACACTCCATATCCATATACTCCTATAGAGGCTGTATGTAGGCTAGAAATAGTCATTTTTATTATAGATTCGCCGCGAATAAATTCGGATCCAACCAAATTTTTTCAAAAAATTCGCCAAAATAGCCAAATTGAATTTTTCAAAAGTTAGCTCATCTCTATATATAATGAACCATAAGTCACACCAATCACTAGAAGCTTTTTCAATAGGAATTATTTATTTGATAAAGTAGAGAAACAGTAACATATAAAAGTTAAAAGCCTCATTACATTGAAGGACAACTCTGCCCCTAGACATCTTATCCCCTATCCAAAGGATAGGAGATAAGATGTCTGATCGAGGGGGTCCTGCTGCCCGGGACCCCTGTGATTGCCCTGCTGCACCTGGCACTCATTTAGAGCATCTGGTGCAGCGCCGGAGGCTCATGACTTCACGGGCACGGCCATGCCCCCTCAATGCAAGTCCTTCGGATAGTGGATATGTTATTTTTACATGATATTTGTCCTTTATGGAGACAAAAAAATTATAAAAGTGAAATTAAAAGAAAGTTTTAAAACATGAAAATAAAATAAGTCTCTTTTTTCATTGGAAAAAAGAAACAATAAAAAAATATGTAACATGTCCTCCATCAGACATCACAGGCATGGGGTGCTGTACCATTGTTACCCCTGTGTTACGCCTGAAGATCCTGATTACCAGTCGGGTGAAACGTGTTGTGTATGGAAATAAATGTGTTCTTTTGAGATTGTTTACTTTATTTTCTGTGGTGCTAGGTCGATCTGGTGGATCTAACATTGAGAATAATCCCAACACCTTGCCACCGAAATATATCCATTTTCTGGTATTGTAATAATTTGGTGAACCCATTTCTTTACTATTGCTGCATATATGGAATATAACTGTTGTATATTTTTGCATTTTATGCTACGAGCGATATAATATTGTTTTTATTGGTCATAATTAAAAGTTACTTTTTAATTTTGGTGCATATATTCAATTGCATGGTATAGAAAGCTGATATCACTACATCTTTATTTTCATTCTGTCATAGTTCTTTTTTATTCTATCCCACAAATATATTTGAAAGTTTTTCAATGACTTTAAAGGGGTACTACGGTGGAAAACAATTAATTTTCAAATCAACCGGTGCCAGAAAGTTAAACAGATTTGTAAATTACTTCTATTTAAAAATCATAATCCTTCCAGTCCTTATCAGCTGCTGTATGCTCCACAGGAAGCTCTTTTTTTTAAATGTATTTTCTGTCTGACCACAGGGCTCTCTGCTGACACCTCTGTCCATGTCAGGAACTGTCCAGAGCAAGAGAAAATCCCCGTAGCAAACCTCTCCTGCTCCGGACAGTTTTTGACATGGACAGATGTGTCATCAAAGAGCACTGTGGTCAGACAGAAAAGAACTACACAACTTCCTCTGTAGTATACAGCAGCTGATAAGTACTGGAAAGATTAAGATTTTTTAATAGAAGTAATTTACAAGTCTGTTTAGCTTTCTGGCACCAGTTGATAAAAAAAAAAAAAACATTTCCACTGGAGTTCCCCAGGGGTACTCCACTGGAAAACATTTTTTCTAAATCAACTGGTGTCAGAAAGTTAAACAGATTTGTAAATTACTTCTATTTAAAAATCTTAATCCTTCCAGTATTTATCAGCTGCTGTTATGATCCACAGGAAGTTCTTTTCTTTTTTAATTTCCTTTCTGTCTGACCACAGTGCTCTCTGCTGACACCTCTGTCCATTTTAGGAACTGTCCAGAGTAGAAGCAAATCCCCATAGCAAACCTCTTCTGCTCTGGACAGTTCCTGACATGGAGAGAGGTGTCAGCAGAGAGCACTGTGGTCAGGCAGAAAGGAAATTCAAAAAGAAAAGAACTTCCTGTGGATCATGCAGCAGCTGATAAGTACTGGAAGGATTAAGATTATTTAATAGAAGTCATTTACAAATCTGTATAACTTTCTGGCACCAGTTGATTTAAAAAAAAAAAATGTTTTCCAGGGAGTACCAGGTTCACACTACGGAATTTCCAACTGGAATTTCGCTTCTGAATTTTGGTTGAAAATTACGTTGTCTGAGGTTAAATTTAGGTGAATGGGTTTTTCATTAACCCATTCACACTGTGGAATTTCCTGGATGTAATTTCCTGCAGAAAACTTTCATACTAAAATTCCTCCAGAATTGCCATCTTTCGAAATGGGAATGTCCGAATGGTTTTAGCGCTGACTGTTGCAGTGAGTATATTTGGAATCTTCTGCCGGAATTCTTCTAGCTGTGGATTCTGTCCTGTGAAACCTGCCTAACAGGACGAGGTCTAACAATGGATATTGGTGCCCCAAGGTAGAGGGAACGGTTACTCTGCCTCTACCTATTAACTCCATTGTTATCTCTGAATGTCTTAAGAGTGCCATGAACATTTTACAATTACGGGATAGACAATAACTAGTTGATTAGTTGGCATCCAACCACCGGGACCTCCACTGATCACAGGAAAGGATGTCTGCTGTCCCCTTTGATGGACAGTATAAGTGTAAAAACTTTTGACATTCCTTTTGTCCATTCTAATTTTTACATTAAAGTGTTCCTATCAACTTTGTCAAAAGTTTTGACAGGTAAGAGTCTTAGTGCTGAACAAGCGAGGAGAAGAGCAGGGTTATGCAATTAACTTGCTACGATCTCTGTCCACTTGCACTAGATGGGCTCCCCCATTTATAATGGAGCCTGTCTAGCATGAAGTGCACAGCCAGGGAGTAAAGTGCACACCATTTCTCCTCTCTCCATTCATTGTAATGATCAGTGGAGGTCTCAGTACTGAGACCCTAACCAATTAAAACGTTTAACATGTCAAATTTTTCAAAATGATAAGGACAATTAAATATAAAAAATTGGAGTGGTTAAAAGAAATGAGCACCAGGCTATAAATAGCACCCCCATGGAGAATGCATTGACAGCACCCATTCAGGAGATCACGGGGGTTCCAGTGGTCAGACCTCCAGCGATCAGATACTTATCCTATTGATACGGTATAAGCTGTTTTTTATTGGACAACCCCATTAATTTATCGTTTAGATTGTGAGCTCCAATGTTGACAAGGACCAATGTGAATTATATAATTCCCTGCTGAATATGTCAGTGCAATATCAATGAATAAAATAAAGAAATTAAGCATACATGTCTTATCACATAAGCAATATATTGTTACTTATATTATACTGTTACTCATTTGGTCATAAAGATGCATTTTATGTGTTTTTCTTTATATGTCTAGCTTCTGTATTTGTCTCACAAATCCCTTGTTTCTACTGCTCATTCATTCTGACATCCACTGCTTAGGAAGCGGCCTGTCTGAGGAAAGCACTGAGCCCACCCTCACTCACCATACATTCACTTCCTCCCTGAATCTGCTGTGCTTGGTCTCTTCATCCAATCACTGCAGGCTGCTCTGTAACCCCTTCCTCTCTGTTTTCATTCTGCAGTCTGATAGAACAGGAGTGAGCACAGAGGAGTGCTAGTCCTGCCCTCACTATCTGGACTTTGTCCCTGCCTGTGCTTTAGCTGGGACAAAGATGATGCTGGAGATGGACAGGATTATGTTCTGAATGGTATGGAGACCCCTAGCGGTCTTTTTTTTTAAAGTTATGATTTCTATAAAAGGGAGATAACATTATTTTATAAAGTATATTAGAAAAGTTAATGTTTTGCCAAGATGCACAAGATATGAAAAGTTTTTATAGAAACGATTAAAGGACATTTGAATTAGGTTAATGTAGAGTTTATATAGTAAACCTAAACTTCTAACAGGGGGGGGGGGGGGGCGGATGATAGCCAATTGTTTGGGAAATGAAAGGTGGTTAGAAATAATTTAGCTGTGACTAGAACTGTAAGGTCCCTGTTTTTCTTCGGCCATTTAGTCAGATACATTATATAACACAAGGGAACTGTCACTGACAAAGACAGGAATTACATGTCAGCATTTACCATCAATGATTTGCAGTTATTATCGTTAGACGCTAACGGCTAGTATTAGTTCAAGTGTCTAAGGCGATGTGCATGCAACATTGACACTATACCGCCATCTAGTGGCTCCTCCTAAAACACAGCTAAACCGGGCTTTATTATAGACCGTACTATAAAGCAGTGTTTTCCAAACAGTGTGCCTCCAGCTGTTGCAAAACTACAATTCCCAGCAAGCCTGGACAGCCGAAGGCTGTCCGGGCATGCTGGGAATTGTAGTTTTGAAACAGCTGGGGGAACACTGATTGGAAAATACTGTAATAACGCGTGATCCATACTGCACTTCTGTCTTTTTGGCTATATAAGCGACATCTTAGCCAGTCTCTTGGATTCTTGCCAGCATTGAATATTGAAGATTACACCCAGCTGCTGCTAAAAGACCCCATGGACAGGCCCACCAGTTGCTCTCAGGATGATAGATGATAGCCTGGCGGGGCCCTGCGCTCACTGATAACAGAAGTTAAGCAGACGAACCACTTTAAAGTGTCATTGAAATGAACAAGAATAGATATTCCAAATAATAACATAGCGAAGAAAACTTGGTTGTCTGAATAAAAATAAATAAATAAATATATATATATATATATATATATATATATATATATATATACATATTTTATATCCATATTTTTTGTAATCAAAACAGCTAAGCTTTCTTCGCTATGTTATTATTTTGGAAATATATATATATATATATATATATATATATATGGTGTACAGCTAATTTTTTATATTGGGTGTATAACAAAACATAGCAGAACTTGGGTATAGTTTGTATAACAAATTTGTACATGACATGGTCCTATTTGTGCTATATTTATTGTGTATCGTGCAGCATTGTGTGTTATCCTGTAAAAGAAAAAGAACAAAAAAAAAACACACATAAAAGTCAGTCAATAGAGATTGTTGTAGAGTTTCTCTTTAAAGGGGTACTCCACTGGAAAACATTTATTTAATTTATTTTTTAATCAATTGGTGCCAGAAAGTTAAACAGATTTGTAAATTGCTTCTATTAAAAAATCTTAATCCTTCCAGTACTTATCAGCTGCTGTATGATCCCCAGGAAGTTCTTTTCTTTTTGAATTTCCTTTATGCCAGACCACAGTGCTCTCTGCTGACACCTCTGTTCATTTTAGGAACTGTCCAGAGTAGGAGCAAAAAAATGTCAGCAGAGAGCACTGTGGTCATAAAGAAAGAAAATTCAAAAAGAAAAGAACTTCCTGTAGATCATAACAGCAGCTGATAAGTACTGGAAGGATTAGGATTCTTTATAGAAGTAATTTATAAATCTGAAACAAATACTTTTGCCCGGACCTTCTAGGTGAGTATAAATATACTAAATTTGGGTTTATAATTATAGAAAAAATAATATTGGGTTGTGCTTCAATAATAATATGTTAAATTTATTAAAATGACAATGTAAAAGGTTACTCCTCATAGGGCCCTGTGTGGAGAACACATAAGACACAGGCAATAGATATTAATGCATAAAAAGAATATTTGTATAATTATACCACTGGCATATATACCGTATATACTCAAGTATAAGCCGAGTTTTTCAGCACGATTTTTCATGCTGAAAACACCCCCCTCGGCTTATACTCGAGTGAACTCTCGACCCGCAGTGGTCTTCAACCTGCGGACCTCCAGAGGTTTCAAAACTACAACTCCCAGCAAGCCCGGGCAGCCATCGGCTGTCCGGGCTTGCTGGGAGTTGTAGTTTTGAAACCTCCGGAGGTCCGCAGGTTGAAGACCACTGCGGCCTTCGACATCATCCAGCCCCCTCTCACCCCCCTTTAGTTCTGTACAGTACTCACCTCCGCTCGGCGCTGGTCCGGTGCTGCAGGACTGTCCGGAGAGGAGGTGGTCCGGTGGGATAGTGGTTCCGGGCTGCTATCTTCACCGGGGAGGCCTCTTCTAAGCGCTTCGGGCCCGGCCCCAGAATAGTCACGTTGCCTTGACAACGACGCAGAGGTACGTTCATTGCCAACGTACTTCTGCGTCATTGTCAAGGCAACGCCTCTATTCCGGGCCGGCAGCGTGGAGAAGAGGCGCCCCCAGTGAAGATAGCAGCCCGGAACCACTATCCCACCGGACGACCTACTCACCGGACAGCCCTGCAGCACCGGACCAGCGCCGAGCGGAGGTGAGTACTGTACAGAACTAAAGGGGGGTGAGAGGGGGCTGGATGATGTCGAAGGCTGCAGTGGTCTTCAACCTACGGACCTCCGGAAGTTTCAAAACTACAACTCCCAGCAAGCCCGGACAGCCGATGGCTGCCCGGGCTTGCTGGGAGTTGTAGTTTTGAAACCTCTGGAGGTCCGCAGGTTGAAGACCACTGAGGGCGGATGATGAGAAGAGGATGATGAAGGGGGGGTGTGGGATGATGACAAGAGGATGTTGAAGGGGGGGTGTGGGATGATGAAGGGGGGTGGGGATGATGACAAGGGGATGATGAAGGGGGGTGTGTGGGATGATTACAAGGGGATGATGAAGGGGGGTGGGGATGATGACAAAGGGATGATGAAGGGGGGTGGGGATAATGACAAGGGGATGATGAAGGGGGGATGTGTGGGATGATGACAAGGGGATGATGACAGGTGATGATGATGATGGTCTGGATGATGACAGGCGGTGATGATGATGAGGATGTTAATGACGGGTCTGGATGTTGACAGGGGGGGGATGATGTATTTCCCACCCTAGGCTTATACTCGAGTCAATAACTTTTCCTGGGATTTTGGGCTGAAATTAGGGGTCTCGGCTTATACTCGGGTCGGCTTACACTCGAGTATATACGGTAGTAGTTTCTTGTGTGCAATAGGGAAATGCCTATTCTAGATAAGCAGATACCTATTGCACAAAGCAAGCCACGTACGAGGCTAAAATAGTACGCTATTTAGGTGGCTGGTTACCACATTCAAATACGTATATGCAGAATGTGTCATTTTTATAATGCTAGACAGTTTGTAGCAATTCAAATATGTTACCGGTCTTATGTAACAACTCGGGCAGTCCGCACTGTGAACAGATATTGTTGTGGCAGTGCCTGGATAGTAAGGTGCACTGGATCCTCTGTTCGGCGGTCCCAGATGGTGGCAAAGAGATAGCCTGGCAGAGTCCTTAATGTGGAGCGGTGGTGGTCATCACGGGCTCTTGGCGCTGGCAGGCGCCGATGTAAACAAGCTGCCGGAGGACCGTTGGCGCTGGCAAGCACTGTAGATGGAGAAATTCTCACCGCTGGGCTGCAATGCTGGCTGTGTGGGACCAAGGACCGCACACTGGATACGAGGGGCTCACCTCGTGTTGTCGGCGTGTGACGACATCAGGTGTTGAAGCTGGAAACACTACACCTGAGTTGGCCTTGCAAAGGCTGGACCGGACAGATGCTGGACTGGATCCACTGAAGTCCACAGAAGGTCACGGACACAATTCATAAATAGTGTTGCTCGCGAATATTCACAAATATAGCACTATATATTCATAATTATGAATATTCATTTTATTTTAATTTTTTTTCATTATTTTTTTTTTCACAGTAAACATCACAGTGATCATCCCTCTCTGCTTCCAGCTTGTGTGGTGTAAAGAAGGCTCTATTACTACTGTGTGAGACTGGCGTGCGAATTTTCGCATATACGAAAATTTGCGCTTATGCTAATTTTGGTTTATGCTAATTTTCGTATATGCAAATTTTCGCATATGCGAAAATAAAACGTGAATATTACGAATACGTGAATTTAGCGAATATATGACGAATATTCGTCCATATATTCGCGAAATATCGCAAATTCGAATATGGCCTATGCCGCTCAACACTATTCATAAATAGCGTTTCATAAATAGCGTTTATGCCAGTGGCTTGTGCATACAAGATTAGACGCGTTTCAGGGTGATATAATGCAACCCTTTCCTCAGTAGTCATAAAATTTGCCATAAACACTTGTCTTTTTATAGGAGCACGAATCCCACAAATCAACAAATTAGTAAGTGATAGTAAAAACACTAAATGGAATCATCGGATCAGTTACCTAGAGAGGAATGTTTGTATAAAAAGCTATGAATATGTGTAATAATGGGTATATGTTGTTCACAAATATGGAAGAACATCAATAATTGTATAAATAGGATTATTTATACCAGTGAAATTATCTATATATAAAGAATAATGTGAAAACGCATTAGGAGTAAATGTGAATAGGATCTAATAAATTGAATCTAATATCACAACTGTTATAGTGAAAGAATAGGAATGTGTGAAGGGATGTGTAAACAACTGACAGAAAATAAAATAAAATAAAAGTTTCTGCCAGTAAAGCTTTAAAGGGATACTCTGCCCTTAGACATCTTATCCCAAATCCAAAGAATAGGGGATACAATGTCAAGATGTCTGATTGGGAGGGGGCCACTGGGACCCCCGCGATCTCTAGGCCGGCGCTGTGGTGCTCTGAACACTGAAGCTTGGAGCCAATCCCCCTACAATGATGTTTATGGGAGGGGGCATGATGACTAGTATATAACCATCATACCTCCTTCCATAGACATGAATGGAGGGGGCGTGATGGGTGTGGTTGTTCATCATCCAACACAGAGCAGAGTTCGTTCTATGCATCGGATGACTGGGGTTCCAGCGGCGACCCCCCCATGATCAGACATCTTAACCCCTATTCTTTGGAGGGGTTTCAAGTGCTGCCATGCAGGCTATGTGCATGTGACATTCTGTGTTCTCGAGTTCTAGAATCTATAGTATAGATCTATATACAGCATAGTTAATGGGCCCCGGATGGCAACAATGTTATTTTGCACCAAAAAAAAAAATAATAATATTAATAAATATATATATATTATAAATTAATTAATTATCAAACAATCTCACACTTATCTTTTATTTACTTACATTGAAAAAGTTAACGCAACAACAACTAATGACAACGTTCATGTGAATTCGCAGTAATGTAAAGCTCTTCTGCTTTTGCTGACAACCGGGAAGGTCACTGAATCGAACCTATATAATGGCTGTAATCCTCCGCACATCCAATTTCTGTATTATCTTGTTTACTTAAGCAGTGCTCTTATGCGGAGCACAAATGGTATATGTATCTAGTGCCATCTGTCTGCCAGACAAGCACCCTCCAAAAGATGAAGTGCAGGGCTGCAGACTCCTTAATGTTATTATAGGAGAGAGGCGGGCGAGGAGGCGGCTGCACCTGCACTCCATGCTTGACCAGTTACTAATCTAGATGTAGCATTAACACAATAATCATCTCTTAATTTGACAACAGCTGTGGGTGATATTTTACTAAATATTCACACATGGAACTAATTTAGAGAACAAGTAAAGGAAGGAGAATGCGCCATTGTCGATAATGAGGATCTTTTCATTGAGTCCTCGGAGAAGACAAAAAAATGTAATTTTGTTACTTTCAATATACTTAGAAAGCAGGAACATGGGTTTTTCTTTTAGCCCGAATGTGGTTAAATTGAACTCTTTCGCCTTCGGTTTACTGCGTAAAATGTAATTATGGGCAATCTAATTTGCTGGGAGAATAAGTGTTCTTAATCTTCTTTGTACGCACTAAACATCCCTGCGCTTCTGTTCAATGTTACAATTAATGGCAGCAGAGAGGGAAAATAATCTCTTGGAAATATTGCAACATAATATACATGGAATCTAAATAGAAATAGGCTTAACATTTATACAAAAAAAAATGAAATTAATTGATTTTAATGAGAAAACTGAAAAAAAAGACCTATTAGAGATTAAGGTAGTAAAATACGATAATGGAAATAAATTTTAACCCCTTAAGGACAGAGCCCATTTTCACCTTAGGGACTGAGCACTTATTTTCAAACCTGACCACTGTCACTTTCTGCATTAATAACTCTGAAATTACATATTCTACTTTATGCTAGTGGTAAATTTTTGTCGATACTTGATTCATTTCTTGGTGAAAACTTCCAAAATTTCATGAAAATTTAGCTTTTTTCTAACTTTGAAACTCTCTGCTTGTAAGGAAAATAGACATGCCAAATAAATTATATATTGATTCACATATACAATATGTCTACTTTATGTTGGAATCATAATGTTGACATGTTTTTACTTTTGGAAGACATTAGAAGGCTTCAAAGTTTAGCAGCAATTTTGCAATTTTTCACGAAAATTTCAAAATCAAAATTTTTCAGGGGCCAGTTCAGTTTTGAAGTGAATTTGAGGGTCTTTATGTTAGAAATACCCCATAAATGACCCCATTATAAAAACTGCACCCCTCAACGTATTCAAAATGACATTCAGAAAGTTTGTTAACCCTTAGGTCTTTCAAAGGAAGCAGAAATGTGGAGGAGAAAATTCAAAATCTTCATTTTTTACACTAACATGTTCTTATAGACCCATTTTTTTCATGTTTACAAGAGGTAAAAGGGGAAAAAGCCCCCCAAAAATTGTAACCCAATTTCTTTTGAGTAAGGAAATACCTCATATGTGGATATAAAGTGTTCTGCGGGCGCAGTAGAGGGCTCAAAAGGGAAGGAGCGACAATGGGCTTTTGGTGAGCGAATTTTGCTGATATGGTTTTTGGGGGTCATGTCACATTTAGGAAGCCCCCATGGTGCCAAAACAGCAAAAAAAAAAAAAAAATACACCCGTCAAGGAACCTAACAAGGCGAATAGTGAGCCTTAACACCCTACGGATGTTTGACGAATTTTTGCTAAATTTGGACGTGAAAATGAAAAATGAATTTTTTTCACTAAAATGCTGGTGTTAACCCAAATTTTTCATTTTCACAAGGGGTAATAGGAGAAAATGGCCCCCAAAATTTGTAACCACACTTCTCTCGAGTAAGGAAATACCTCATATGTGAAGTTCTCTGTGGGTGCACTACAGGGCTCAGAAGCGAAGGAGCGCCATTGGACTTTTTGAAAGTGGATTTTTCGCTGAAATGGTTTTTGGGGGGCATGTCACGTTTAGGAAGCCCCATGGTGCGAGAACAGGAAAAAAAACACATGACACACTATTTGGGAAACTCCACTGCTCAAGGAACGTAACAAGGGGTATAGTGAGCCTTAACCCCTTAACGACCATGGACGTAAATGTACGTCCTGGTTTGGCGGGACTTCCCCACCAGGACATACATTTACGTCCTGTGTATGACCACGAGCATCGGAGCGGTGCTTGCATCATACACAGCAGGTTCCAGCTGCTATCAGCAGCCGGGGACCCGCCGGTAATGTCCGACATCGGCATTCGCGCGGCTGTCCGCCATTAACCCCTCAGATGCTGTGATCTGTACAGATCACGGCATCTGGTGCAAAGCGCATAATAAAATAGATGATCGGATCGCCCACAGCGCTGCCGCGGCGATCCGATCGTCTGTAATGGCGACCAAGGAGACCAGACCAGGAGATAGCCGATAATAATGATCAGTACCATGTCCTATACCTAGCACTGAACAGTATTAGCAATCAAAGGATTGCTATAGATAATCCCCTTTGGGGACATAAAAAGTGTAAAAAAAAAAAAGTTGAAAAATTAAAAAAAAAAAGTAAAAAAAAAAGGGAAAAATCCCCTCCCCAATAAAAATCTAAATTGTCCGTTTTTCCATTTTACCCCCAAAAAGCGTAATTTTTTTAATAAACATATTTGGAATTGCCTCGTGCATAAATGTCCAAACTATCAAAATAGAATCGTTGATCACTGGTTTCTTATGAGAAACCAGTGATCAACATAGAAGATCAGTATGTGCAGTGTTATAGGTCCCTATGGGACCTATAACACTGCAAAAAAAAAGTGAAAAAAAAAGTGAATAAAGATCATTTAACTCCTCCCCTATTAAAAGTTTGAATCACCCCCCTTTTCCAATAAAAAAAAAAAACACAGTGTAAATAAAAATAAAAATAAACATATGTGGTATCACCGCGTGCGTAAATGTCCGAATTATAAAAATATATCATTAATTAAACCACTCGGTCAATGGCGTGCGCGCAAAAAAATTCCAAAGTCCAAAATAGTGCATTTTTGGTCACTTTTTATATCATTTAAAAATGAATAAAAAATGATCAATAAGTCCTATCAATGCAAAAATGATACAGTTAAAAACTTCAGATCACGGCGCAAAAAATGAGCCCTCATACCGCCCCATACACGGAAAAATAAAAAAGTTATAGGGGTCAGAAGATGACAATTTTAAATGTATTAATTTTCCTGCATGTAGTTATGATTTTTTCCAGAAGTCCGACAAAATCAAACCTATATAAGTAGGGGATCATTTTAATCGTATGGACCTACAGAATACATATCAGGTGTCATTTTTACCGAAAAATGTACTACGTAGAAACGGAAGCCCCCAAAAGTTACAAAACAGCGTTTTTTTTTTCAATTTTGTCGCACAATGATTTTTTTTCCCGCTTCACCATAGATTTTTCATTTTCACAAGGGGTAATAGGAGAAAATGGCCCCCAAAATTTGTAACCACACTTCTCTCGAGTAAGGAAATACCTCATATGTGAAGTTCTCTGTGGGTGCACTACAGGGCTCAGAAGCGAAGGAGCGCCATTGGACTTTTTGAAAGTGGATTTTTCGCTGAAATGGTTTTTGGGGGGCATGTCACGTTTAGGAAGCCCCATGGTGCGAGAACAGGAAAAAAAACACATGACACACTATTTGGGAAACTCCACTGCTCAAGGAACGTAACAAGGGGTATAGTGAGCCTTAACCCCTTAACGACCATGGACGTAAATGTACGTCCTGGTTTGGCGGGACTTCCCCACCAGGACATACATTTACGTCCTGTGTATGACCACGAGCATCGGAGCGGTGCTTGCATCATACACAGCAGGTTCCAGCTGCTATCAGCAGCCGGGGACCCGCCTGTAATGTCCGACATCGCCATTCGCGCGGCTGTCCGCCATTAACCCCTCAGATGCCGTGATCTGTACAGATCACGGCATCTGGTGCAAAGCGCATAATAAAATAGATGATCGGATCGCCCACAGCGCTGCCGCGGCGATCCGATCGTCTGTAATGGCGACCAAGGAGACCAGACCAGGAGATAGCCGATAATAATGATCAGTACCATGTCCTATACCTAGCACTGAACAGTATTAGCAATCAAAGGATTGCTATAGATAATCCCCTTTGGGGACATAAAAAGTGTAAAAAAAAAAAAGTTGAAAAATTAAAAAAAAAAAGTAAAAAAAAAAGGAAAAAATCCCCTCCCCAATAAAAATCTAAATTGTCCGTTTTTCCATTTTACCCCCAAAAAGCGTAATTTTTTTAATAAACATATTTGGAATTGCCTCGTGCATAAATGTCCAAACTATCAAAATAGAATCGTTGATCACTGGTTTCTTATGAGAAACCAGTGATCAACATAGAAGATCAGTATGTGCAGTGTTATAGGTCCCTATGGGACCTATAACACTGCAAAAAAAAAGTGAAAAAAAAAAGTGAATAAAGATCATTTAACTCCTCCCCTATTAAAAGTTTGAATCACCCCCCTTTTCCAATAAAAAAAAAAAAACACAGTGTAAATAAAAATAAAAATAAACATATGTGGTATCACCGCGTGCGTAAATGTCCGAATTATAAAAATATATCATTAATTAAACCACTCGGTCAATGGCGTGCGCGCAAAAAAATTCCAAAGTCCAAAATAGTGCATTTTTGGTCACTTTTTATATCATTTAAAAATGAATAAAAAATGATCAATAAGTCCTATCAATGCAAAAATGATACAGTTAAAAACTTCAGATCACGGCGCAAAAAATGAGCCCTCATACCGCCCCATACACGGAAAAATAAAAAAGTTATAGGGGTCAGAAGATGACAATTTTAAACGTATTAATTTTCCTGCATGTAGTTATGATTTTTTCCAGAAGTCCGACAAAATCAAACCTATATAAGTAGGGTATCATTTTAATCGTATGGACCTACAGAATACATATCAGGTGTCATTTTTACCGAAAAATGTACTACGTAGAAACGGAAGCCCCCAAAAGTTACAAAACAGCGTTTTTTTTTCAATTTTGTCGCACAATGATTTTTTTTCCCGCTTCACCATAGATTTTTGGGCAAAATGACTGACGTCATTACAAATTAGAATTGGTGGCGCAAAAAGTAAGCCATCATATGGATTTTTAGGTGTAAATTTGAAAGAGTTATGATTTTTTAAAGGCAAGGAGCAAAAAACAAAAATGCAAAAACGGAAAAACCTCCGGTCCTTAAGGGGTTAAGGTGAAAATGGGCTTGGTCCTTAAAGGGTTAACACCCTACAGGTTATTGACACATTTTTGTTAAAGTTGGACGTGAAAATGAAAAATTTTATTTTTTTCACTAAAATGCTGGGGTTAACGCAAATTTTTCATTTTCAGAAATCGTAATAGGAGAAAAAGACTCCCAAAATTTGAACCACCATTTTTTCTGAGTAAGGAAATACCCCATATGTGGATGTAAAGTACTCTGCGGGCACACTACAGGGCTCAGAAGAGAAGGAGCGCCATTGGACTTTTGGTTTAAATGATTTTTATAGTTTTTTGTGAAAATTTTTACAACAAGAAATGTTGGCCAAAGAAAACAAAACACGGCCAAAAGAGCATTACAAAACAATGTATTATTTCCGTATAAAATTAGTATCGAACAAACACTCAGTAGTATTATACATTGGGCTTTTGGAACGAAGAAATAGCCATGACACCGGCAAAATGATGCAATGGGGCACTCTCCTCGGGATGGATAACATTCCACTAATTATAATGGAACAAACCCGGTTTGTTAAAATAACAAAAAAGAAATTGCACATAGGTAATGGACAATGCGTTTCAAGGGACGGGACCCCCTCTTCATCAGGTCCAGTGATTGGGTATACACAACACAACTTCTTTTATATACAAAAAAGCCTCGAAATTCACATAATAAAAAAAAAAAGATATAGTACAAAATCCATGTGATAATGCGTCCATAGTTACATAGTTACATAGTTAGTACGGTCGAAAAAAGACATATGTCCATCAAGTTCAACCAGGGAATTGAAGGGTAGGGGTGTGACGTGATATTGGGGAAGGGATGGGATTTTATATTTCTTCATAAGCATTAATGTTATTTTGTCCAAAGCTAGAAGCAAATAAAAATATTGCATGTTTAAATGTTACAACTCCATAAAAGACAAATATGACAATACAGTTCATATATTGTTAATGTTTCCTGTCAGTACTTCTACAAAGGAAGCTAAAACAACATAGCGGTGGATGCCGGCTGGCTAGATACAACGATACCTGGACTTAGCGAAACAGGACCTGAAAGGCTCAGTACGGTATGTATGGGTGACTAATGCTGAAAATGCTGTTGTTCATAGAAAGAATGGGTTTAGATAGTATATAGAAAAACTCATTATTAAAAAGATACACATGAAAATATTTGAATAATATTATAACCCGAGGACACATAAAAAAAAAAAAAGATGATCATAATATATAATGTCGATAAACGCGAAAAGAATGATAATAAATGAATGTGAAACTCGACATTACAAAGGTACAGCATTATACATGATAATGTTATGTTGCATATAACTCATGTTTTTTCATAATTCATGTGATTTTATGGACCTTCTTTTGATTAAAAGTCAAGAGGAGATGGATCTGAATATACAGTGACCCCCCGACCTACGATGGCCCCAACATATGATCATTTCAACATACAATGGCTTCTCACAGGCCATCGCATGTTGAAGGCAGCATCAACATACGATGCTTTTCTATGTCGGGGCCGTCGCATAAACGGCTATCCGGCAGCGCAGACTGCTTCAGCTGCTGCCGGATAGCCGTTTACGGTGCCCCATGTGGTCCGGTGATGTCTCTTACCTGTCCTCGGGGCTCCGGCGCGTCCTCTTTAGGATCCCCTGCATCGTCGGCGCTCTCCAAAATCGTCATCACGTCACTGCGCACGCCGTCCCGTCATCCAATAGGAGCGGCGTGCCTAAAGACGTGATGGCGGTGACGGAGAGAGAAGATGCCAGGGAAGCAGCGTCGGGGACACCCCGGGGACGCGGCGACAGCGATGGAGGTCGACATCCAGGGCAGCGGTGACAAGCGCTGACGGTCCGGAGCGGCGGGGACAAGTGAGTACAACTTCCTCTACCAGTGGTCTTCAACCTGCGGACCTCCAGATGTTGCAAAGCTACAACTCCCAGCATGCCCGTACAGCCGTTGGAATGGATTTCCCCTGTGCTGATCTGTATTGTGAGTATAGCTGATTAATCACCACACAGTGTCCGCTCTTTCTCTAGCCAGAACGAATGCAGTCTTGAGGTGAATGGATTCGCCATTGTAAAGATCTGTATTGTCAGTAACGGTGATTAGTGCGCACACACAGTCTCTGCTCTCTCAGCAAAACATTGGGAAATGCCCGTCTTCGAAGCGCGAGGAAATTCGGATTTGGATTTGACTTTGTCAGCTTAGATTCGCCCATCTCAAATGGCTATGCAGCAGATTTGGAACAAATACAGGGCTGTAACCACTAAAGATTTTAAGATAGATATGAGATAGTTAGACAGACAGATAAATATAGATAGATATGAGATAGATAGATAGATAGATAGATAGATATGAGATAGATAGATAGATAGATAGATAGATAAATGATAGATAGATATGAGATAGATAGATAGATAAATAGATATGAGAAAGATAGATAGATAGATAGATAGATGATAGATAGATATGAGATAGATAGAAAGAAATCCAAAAAAAAAGCAGCACATCCAAAAATAGGAAAGATTATTTAGTAGGTGCCCGCAGTCATAGGAGTCTTGGTAAGAGACTCCAAGTTTCAACAAAAAAGTGAAAAGGACCACAGCAACAGTGCAAATAAAGGTGCTTTTTCCATCTTCACAAGACAAAAAAGGTGCAACGTTTCAGTGGTCTCATACCACCGCCTGAGGACGAAGGTTTTGTCACAATTTGTGCTGAGATTTTGCTGCAGTATTGTATATCTGTTACCATTCCATAGTAAACATGTAAATTTGGTGGTAAGGGACCTGCTGGTTCATAAAAATATGTGTAATTGACATTGTTTTCAATGAGTACAAACTTTAAAGGGGTACTATGGTGGAAAACATTTTTTTTTTTTTAACATCAACTGGTGTCAGAAAGTTAAAAAGATTTGTAAATTACAATATACAAGGAGAAGGTGAAAAAAAGTCGGCAGACTCACCAAGGCTTCTTTTTTCAGGGTTGCTTCTTTATTAAATACTCACATACAAATCTTTGTGCGAAGGGGGGAGAGAGGATCACATGGAGGGGGGTATTCACTGTCTGGCGACAGAATCTGTTTCACTCGGTAGTCGAGCTTCCTCTGGCCTTCCTCTGGCCAGATTTGTAAATTACTTCTATTAAAAAAATATTTCCACTACTTATCAGCTGCTGTATACTACAAAGAAAGTTCTTTTCTTTATGATTTTCTTTTCTCTCTGACCACAGTGCTCTCTGCTGACACCTCTGTCCATGTCAGGAACTGTCCAGAGCAGAAACAATTCCCCATTGCAAACCTCTCCTGCCCCGGACAGTTCCTGACATGAACAGAGGTGTCAGCAGAGAGCACTGTGGTCAGACAGAAAGGAAATTCAAAAAGAAAAGAACTTCCTGTGTATTATCCAGCAGCTAATAAGAACTGAAAGGATTAAGATTTTTTAATAGAAGTAATTTACAAATCTGTATAACTTTCTGGCACCAGTTGATTTAAAAAAAAAATAATAATAATGTTTTCCACCGAAGTTCCCCTTTAAATTTAAAATTTAGTTAGTCCTAAGAAATCCTCCAGAAGATGGAAAAATGACGTTCTAATAATCCAATCCATTTCCAATGCCGGCAAGTAACTGCAGCCAAATAAAAAGCCAGTAATGTGTTCTTGTTCTATTCAATGTCCAGGATATCTCTCACAGACGTAACATGATCGAAGCAATTGGGACCATGTTGAAAAGGAACATGTTACATCTGGGGCGTTCACTTTCTAGTGTAACATCTTGGCAAACAGGAAATGCCTTTCACAATTCTGAATGACAGCTAAACAGCTAAAGGGCATCTGTCATCAACATACTCTGCTTTCTGTGTTTGGAATAAACTTTTTACAATGAAATATTTTCCTATTCTTGAGCATTAGTCCTATAAGGTAAAGGGATTTTCCAGGATTTATGAGATATAGAACTCTAGATAGAGGGGCGGCGGTGGCTCCAGTGTTTTTGGATTTTGGATCAGTGTTTGATACTGTGCCTCACTGGCGCCTTATAATACATTAAGACAAGTCGGTTTATAAATTGTTGTTTGTTACTGGATTTACTCCTTAAGGATTAAAGTGGTACTCTGCCCCTAGACAACTAATCCCCTATCCAAAGGATAGAGATTAAGGTGTCTGATGGTGGAGGTCCCACCACTGGGAACACCCACAATCTCCCTGCTGCACCCGGCGTTCGTTTAGAGCATTGAGTGCAGTGCCGGAGGCTCGTGATGTCACGGCCATGCTCCCTCAATGCAAGTCTATGGTCACGCCCCCCTCCCATAGACTTGCATTGAGGGGGCTTGGCCGTGACGTCATGAGCGGGGCGTGACCGTGACATCACGAGCCTCCACCCCGCATTGCCAGTCATCCAGCTCGGAGCGAAGTTCACTCCATGCACCGGATGTCTGAGGTGCCGCAGCCAAGATCCCGGGGGTCCCTAGCTGCAGGACCCCCGCAATCAGACATCTTATCCCCTATCCTTTGGAAGGGGAAAAGATGCCTAGGGGTGGAGTACCCCTTTTAGGACAAAGCCTTTTTTAAAGCAATAAGAGACTTTGCAATTTTTTTGCAACCAATTGTACTTTGACCCCTATAACTTTCAGTCTGTATGAGGGGTAATTTTTTGGGCCGTAATCTGCATTTTTTTTTTATATTTATCAATAATGCTTTTACTTTTTTCAGGGATATGATGTGACCAAAAATCAGCAATTTTGGAATTTGTAAATTATTTTTTTTTAAGTTTATACCGTTCACCATATACACCAGACATTTTCACACACAATGATACCAAATATGTTGATTTATTTATTTTAGTTTTTACATTTTTATTGTAAAATGGGAAAAGGGGGTGATTTCAATTTTTATTGAGGATTATTCACTTTCTTCTTATTATTTATTTTAAATTTTTTAAGTCCCAAAGGGCACTATGAATAGCAATCTATTGATTGCTAACAGTGTCAGTGCTATGCAATGGCATATCACTGATCACTAATATCAAGGATCCACTTTGCGCCTGTGTGGGCAGACTATGCAAGAAGATCCCCGGAGCATGCCGGTGAGGAGACCTCCAGCTGCCATCTTCACTCATCATACCCCCGCTATCAAACTGTGGTGTGTTACTAAATAGCTGCTCTAGATGCCGTATTGATCACGGCATTTAAAGGGTTAATGGCAGGCATCAGCGTGGATGTTTGGGCATCCACTTTGTAAATGAAGTTCATAGTGGGTAAATGTAAAGGTATGTATATGGCTACTGATAAGCTGTGCGCACCCTATGTATTAAAATGTAGCTTTTACACCAAAACACCAACATCACGCACGTCATTTCCAAATTATGTAAAAACTACAAAATTTTGGGAGTTTTTTTTTTTGGGGGGGGTTTCTCTTGGTGAGGAACTAACGCTGACTAACAGTATGTATGGAACAGAAAAACTAAAGTGCGAGGTGAGAAATATTAATATTTCATATTCAATCCAATTAAAGAAAAGCAAATGTTTGTAAGGATTTTTTTTTACTGCTGTTCTAAATAGTGTTGACATTTCCACATAAGTTTGTTTAAAAATTAAATACATTTGACATTTACAGATTACAACTCAGTTTAAACATCTCAAACCGCAAGAAATTCAAAAATTGTTTGTGTATTTAAAGTCCTTTCTGTTTTCATGGAGTAGACAAACACACATAAAATATGTTATATGGAAAAGCTGGAAAATAACCTAGTAGGCATTAAATTGTGGGGTTATCCTAATCTCCTTATGTCCCCCTTACACCTCTCACCTAAGATTAAAGGAGATATATCCCCTAAGTTTTAGATTGCTTGTCTCGACTGCTGGGACCCCTAACAATCTCCTGCACAGGGCCCCGCCTCTCCCAGTGAGCTGGGAATGTGAACCCCCACATGAAGCAGCGGCCAACATGCCCCCTCCATGTATCTCTATGGAAGAGCTGTTCGGCTATCTTCAGCTCTCCCATAGAGATATATGGAGAAGACATGTAAGCTGTCGGTTCATGCAGGGGTCATGATGCTCTGTTCCCAGGAAGAGCCAGGGCCCTGTACTGGAGATTGTGGGGGGTCCCAGCAGTCTGACCCCCCCATCCCCCGCAATCTAAAACTTATCCCCTTTCCTTTTTATAGGGGAAACATTTTTCAGCATGATACTTCTCCTTTAATATCTGCCAGATAGAAATGCAAATACAGGGAAACCTGCCCATCAAAGGTGAGGGGTGGGGAGAGCCATGGGGAGTGCTCTCCTAATCATTACTGTTAACTTTTCTCAGTCAAAAAAAGCATTATAATTGTTTTGCCATTTAGCCTATTAGTACAGCAGACCTGAGCTTCGGCTTTGGGCATATAGAAGGAATAGATGAGAGTACCTCATTTGGGACACCCCTCTACTAAAGTGGAGTGAAGAACTGCTTCAAAAAGTGAACCTGCCCAGTCTGTGTATTAAACAGCATCACAATCAAAGCACTTATCAATTACAATGAAAAAACTTTTGACATGTCCTGACGACATGTGAAAAGTTTTTATTTGTCTGGGTGTGAGTGTTTAAAACCCGACGAATGACAAGAACGAGCTGGGAGAGAGGCATGTGGTTGAATGCTCCTCTATCTGCTCTGGAGGGTCCCATAGACTTGCATTGTAAGTCTGTCCAGGTCATGTGGCACAGAGCCAGGAGAGAGAGCACTAAGAGGCCATGTCCCCGACTCGTTTACTAGATTGTTTTGGGTTCTGAACATTCAGACCCCAACCGATCAAAACTTTTAATATGACATATCAAAAGTTTATTTTTTATGACAGGTACCATTTAAACTGAAAGTAGTTATTTTAAAGAGAATGGTAGATAGTACATTTTTCTTTATTTTAAAAGGTCCCTCATTCTGTGTATCTTAATAACTGTTATGGTTCCAGTTTCGGATAGTGCACTATAGAAATATAGTGTATCTTCCATTTCAAGTAATATTTTAGAATTAGTTGTTGTGTATACATGAGAGCAGCCCTTTTTCTGGCCATTTTACAACTTCTAAATGGCATTTGTCATCAGATTTTTTCATAAGTAATTTTCAGTTGCTCCTGGGGTAATGGGTAACACCGCACCTCTTTGATGTCTCCCATACACTGCACACACACACACACAAAAGGGATATCCTGCTCCCATATGTTTTCTGCACTCCTTAAAGGGGTACTTCGCCCCTATGCATCTTATCCCGTATCCTGTGGATAGGGGATAAGATGTCTGATCGCGGGGGTCCCGTCACCAGGGACCCCAGCGATCTGCCTGCTGTACCAGGCATTAATTTAGAGCATCAGGTGCAGCGCCAGAGGCCCCTTCCCATAGACTTCCATTGAGGAGGCATGGCTGTGATGCCATGAGCCTCCGCCCCGCATCGCCAGTCATCCAGCACGAAGCAAACTTCGCTCTGTGCACCGGATGTCTGGGGTGCCACAGCCAAGATCGCAAAGGTGGCCTGCGGCGGGACGCCCGCAATCTAACATGTTAACCTATATCCTTCGGATAGGGGATAAGATGTTTAGGGGCAGAGTACCCCTTTAAGATATAGCAGCAACAAAAATGACATTATAGAGAAGTACTAAGTAGCATAAGCTGTAAGTCAAGCACTGCGGTGTGATCTAATACTCAATAAAAGCACCAGTGGTCTCTTTATCTGCTTCTGGCTGCTCCTCAGCTGTGAGAGAGAAGAATGAACTTCTGGGGGAAAGAGAAGAGGCAGAGACACAACAAGAGTCTGCGTTAGCTTGTATTACGTTTTCTATCTCACCCCAGTGCTGGATTCACAGTTGCACTGCTCAATGCTGCTCTATAATGAATAATAGAGAAAAAGCAGTCCTCCTCGTGTCCTCCATCCTGCTGTTGCTTCTGAGGGTGTGCTATAGAGATATATAGAAGCAGGATCTCCTCTTCTGTGTATGTATAGTGCATAGGAGACATCATAGCAGCTAGTTTCCAATCACTCTGGAATTTAGCTCAGGGAGAGTAGAAAATTGGCTGGATAAAGGAATACCGGTAAATAATACCAGTCATATAATGCCCAGGTATTCCTCATGTAAACAAGTGACAGCTTATTCTGAAAAGTAACCTAAAAGAATAGGTATGGATTGACTCTGTGTTTGTGCAGGGGATTTGGAGCTGTGTTTTAGAAAAACAGACCCCCAACTCCAACGAAATATTCAAGTAACCATCTAAGGATGTTAGACAAAAACACAACCCACTGACAATGTTTTTTGATCTTTGCAGCTGATAGAAAATTCATAGGATTTTAGAAAAATATCAAATTAATGAGGATCTTATAAATGTAATAAATTTGTAAATGAGTCTCATTGCACTTGTTGAATATGTAAATTCCGTCATCTGTTAACAGAACATTTATTTATTCATTTCTATAAACACTTGAATCTTATTATACATACCGTGCAGTGGGCTCTGAATAAATAAAAGGATATTCAGAGAAGCATCTGTGTTTACTTAGGATTAAAACATTATTCTATTATTAGTCAATCCAGTCTGGGAGACCGATAAATAATTATCATGATCTTCCTAGGACATTAGTATAGTATAATTACTCCCAAGTACTGTATATACATGGGGTGTACAGATAAATGAGGCCTTTTATACAATGTAGAAAATGTTTAAACATTTCTTCAATTTGAGTAGTAATCGCATGGTATACTGAAAGCCTGTTGGGTAGGTCACATGTCTCTTAAATTATCTGATTTAAAGGGATACTCCGGGACTTAGACATCTTATCCCCTATCCATAGGATTTAAATATGTATTTGTAAGGGAAAAAATTGCGTTCTCCATCCCATTTTGAATCTATAACGCTCTAGAAGCATTACTTATGTGGGAGAATACAATGCTTCATAGAGGTACCATATGGTGCCACACACCTTCGGCAATACTCTTTAAAGGGGTACTCCGGCGCTTAGACATCTTATCCCCTATCCAAAGGGGACGTCAAGGCTCCGCCCAGTGTGACGTCATGCTCCGCCCCCTCCCATAGGCTTGCATTGAGGGGGTGCGGAGCCTTGACGTCACGATGCTCCGGCCCCGTGATCGACAGTAATCAGACCTTGAGCGAACACACTCTGGGGACTGATTATAACGGGGTGCGGAGTGCAAGATCACGGGGGTCCCCAACGGATAGGGGATAAGATGTCTAAGCACCTGAGTACCCGTTTAAACAGCATTGCCGAAGGTCTGTGGAACCATATGGTACCTCTATGAAGCATTGTATTCTCCCACATAAGTAATGCTTCTAGAGCATAATAGATCCAAAATGGGATGGAGAACGCCATTTTTTCCCCTCACTGGGATAAAATCTGCAGCGAGAATACCAAAGACATAATGGCCATTCCGCATCTCTGCACTTCTTCTGGCCTGTAACAGAAGAAGAATAGGGTATACACAGACGTCTTAAAACATAGCTTTTATTTTTCTTACAATAAAATGAACATGTCCAAAAATAATGTAAATATTGTTTTAGTAAAATAATACAGAAATGCAATCAGTTACAGCTGGCCATTTAGCTCACCACTGTATGTCCTATACTCTGACCCTGCTGGTCAATGGACCCCCTACCTATTAATGCAGGGAGGTCCTCCTACAGAAAGCCAGCCCGCATCCGGAACCTGCTGCCTCACAATACATAAACTAGAAGGAGGAGAGGTTGGGTGCGGTAAATACAGAGATATACAGTGGTCTAATAGCTGACTGAAAACTCCAATAAGCACCATTGAGTCTGGTTCGTGCCAAATACGTGTACATATAATACAGTGGTCACATAACAGGTAAATAATTCACAAATTTCCAGCGTGTTGTGTCTGTTACATAGCGGCATAACTCATCAGGGAGGAGTTGTAGAGGGACTTGGGGGCATAAAAATGATGAGCACCCCTGTCTCTCTTCTCAAAAAGTATCAATATAGATGCAGTAGAGGAGGAGGTACTGGAGGCCGTATCTCCAGAAGGATATAGATACTCTAGAGAGAGTTCAGAGAAGATACTAATCTAGTACATGGATTGTAGGGTAAAACTTACCAGAAAAGGTTAAAGGACCTTAACATGTATAGAAGAAAGAAGAGACAGAGGGGATATGATAGAGACTTTTATATACATAAAGGGAATCAACACGGTAAAGGAAGAGAGGAGATTTAAAAGGAGAAAAACTACCACAAGAGGACATAGTTTTATATTAGACGGTCAAAGGTTTCTGTAGTAATATCAGGAAGTATTACTTTACTGAGAGAGTAGTGGATGCATGGAATAGCCTTCCTGCAGAAGTGGTCGCTGCAAATACAGTGAAGGAGTTTAAGCATGCATGGGATAAGCATAAGGCTATCCTTCATATAAGATAGGGCCAGGGACTAGGGATAGGATTCAGATTATTGCGCAGACTAGATGGGCCAAATAGTTCTTATCTGCCGACACATTCTATGTTTCTATACAATTTGTAATTCCAGTGCCGTCTAGAGAGACTACATGTATTTGTTCATCAACAGCTTGTTGATTAGATAGTCCATAAAGGATAAACATAAGACAAAGGATGGTGGCAAGATGTCTGAAAATAAGAAACAAGTATTAAATGTAAGGTGGTAAAATAGATATAGAAATCAACGTGCTCCCTGATCAAAGGTGTTTGAGACATACCTCGTAATGTGGACTAAGTTGTATACGAGATGGTTAATGATGAATGGGATATATATGGTCCGATTCTGCATATACTGGATAAGGGGGTGAGATAAAAACATAAAGACTTTATAGCCAAGAGTAGGCAGGAGAGAGGAGTACAGTGGTGTGCTGCAGAAAAAAGTACCAGAAGAAGCACAGAGACACAACATGGCCGTTGCCTATTTTTAGGATACACGCTGCTGATTTTATCCTACTACTATCTGTAATGTGAACTTAAATAAAGGAACGAGAAGAATTAAAAGAGTGCCTACTTTCTTAGTTGAGTACCACCTTTATGGTATACGTGTGCTGGTGTATGTTGCTGACATGATCAGAAGTGAAAAGTAAGCTCTGAAACAATTCCGGTAAAGGTTTCATCTGCCCATGTGATTATAAAGCGGAATCCAAATGCTAAGTGCAATGGATCTTTGGGGGAAGGACAACTTGGCAAACACCAGCACTTCTTAAAAACAATGTGCTCTGAACATATGAGGAAAAAATCAAATTATGTGGCTATTGAACCAGAAGACATATGTGGTGGAAACCAAAGCTAGCATTTCATCAAAAGAACCGAGTACTAGGTTAAATGGGGTAAATGGTACAGTTTGTTCCATTATGGAATCCACTTTGAATTTCTTACTGTACCAGCAGGTCCCTGAAGGGGTATTTATACATCTCATCCCTTATCCAAAGGACAGGGGATACGATGTATGATTGCAGGGGTCCCACCGCTGGAACCCCCGCGATCTCGGTGCAGCCCCCGGCATTCTGTCCCAAGCACTCCCTCCGAGTGGTGAGCTCACAGCCACACCCCTCATGATGTCAAGCCATGCCTCTCCATTCATGTCTATGGGAGGGGGCGTGACGGCCATCACGCCCCCTCCCATAGACATGTATGGGGGTGTGTGGCCATGATGTCACGTCTCGGTCTCGGAGGCAGAATGCTGGGGGCTGCACCAAGATCTTAGGGTCCCAGCGGCGGGACCCATGCGATCATGCATCCTATGCCCTGTCATTTGGATAGGGATAAGATGTATAAAGCCGGAATACCCCTTTAGGGTCTATTCACAATATTCTGCACAGTTTTGATGTGCAGGATTTCAGGCTGTGTTCAGTCATTCAGTTTACATTGAAATCTGCAGCAGAAAATCCTGCGCATCAAATCTGCTCAGAATACTGTATGTGTGAATAGACCATTAAGAAGATCACTTGTCAACAGAACAATGATCCTAAACCTACTGATAAATCTGAGAAAAACAAATGCAGGTTGTCCTTAAATAGCCAAGTCAAACCCTGGATTATAGAGCCATCAAAATGTTCTCAAAATTAGGTGTATATGGGGGGAAAAAGTGCTGAAAGGCATCTTAAGGCTGTGTTCTGAAGTTGCAGTTGAATTGCACTTTGTGATGATTTTTTTTTATTGCCTAAAATATAAACAGGCTGCAATGTTGAAACAGATTTTAGTATGTGCACTTTCTGAAGTATTTACCCATCAATCTTCCTTAAAGAACACAAATAAGTTGCGTAAGTAATAAAAGAAAGATGGGCCAAGGTAGGGCTGTCCTTGGAGGTACCCTGGAGTGTTGAGCGGCATAGGCCATATTCAAATTTGCGAATATTCGCGAATATATGGACGAATATTCGTCATATATTCGCGAATATTCGCATATTCGTTATATTCTCGTTTTATTTTCGCATATGCGAAACTTCGCGTATGCGAAAATTAACACATGGGAAAATTAGCATATACAAAATTAACATACGCAAAAATTCGCATATGCGAAAATAGCACGCCAGTCTCCCACAGTAGTATTACAGCCTTCTTTACACCACACAAGCTGGAAGCAGAGAGGGATGATCACTGTGATGTGTACTGTAAGAAAAAAAAAACGAATATTCGTAATTACGAATATATAGCGCTATATTCGCGAATATGCGATATTCGCGAATAATATTCGAATTGCGAATATTCGCGAGCAACACTAGTACCCTGAACTAAACAGAGAGTACATGGGCCAAGGATAAACTCTTTGGGTTATAGTTAGTAATATGATGGAGAATCCATTGAATGTAAAGGGGATGCATACGGTATTGCATCTTATCGTACAGTATTGCATCTAAGTTTGCTGGGCTGGGCAGTCTGCATTTAGCCCAGTAAATATGAGAAATAAAGCAGCGAGGCATACAGCTATTTTTTGTACAGGAGCAGGGACTCCTGCCATTAGAGAACCTGCTCCTGGTTGTACTTTCAGTGTACTTGCGGTGCCCTAAGCAACTAGCATTTTGGGCAATATACAACAGAGACTGTCATAGGTAGGAGTCACTGCTCTTGTACACTGTATGCCTTGCATAACATTCGCTGCACCTGCCATAGAAAATGTATGCAGCGGCATTGAGGTAAGCAGTGATGCTACATGCGCTGCCACCGACACTCACATTTGCTGTGCCACGTGCTCTGCACCAAACCCAATGGATGTTAACTCAGCAGCGAAACATGCAGTGTTTGCTTCACAGCTTAGTGTACAATAGCAGGGACTCCTGTCCTTTTGACTGAGCCCCTGCTCTTGTAAGAATCGAAATTGAATCCGACAGCCGATTTGAGCAAGTCCAACCGAAACTTTCAGGAGATTCAATTATCTCTAGCCATGGTGTTTTGATGTCGAGCTGCAATACCACACACAAACTGTAGACAGGTGTGTTACTGGTATTAAAAGAAAAAAAGCTGTTTCAACTTCAATACCTTTTATAGGACATTTATCAAAGTTTTGACTGTTTAGCAAAAAAAGAAATAAAAAAGAAATTTGAGCATGAGTTTTAGGATCTAGTTTATCAGTCAGTTTCTACTTAGCAATGAAAACCTTCATGTTTTATTTCTTAGAATGGTAAAAAAAGAAAGAAAAAAAATATATAAAAAAAGAAAACAATGAAAGTGGCATATTTACCAAATCATTATGTGATTAGGGACGAGGGGATGACACCGTTCTTTCAATTATTTCAAACAGTGTGAAATAAAGCCGAACTAAACACCTGTTAAAACACTGCGTAAAGTGACAGGTGACAGGCAAAGCACCCGGCGATGATAACCAATAACCCGATGAGGGTTTAGAGCAGATATATAATACTACAGGAAATGAACGCCTTGTCTCCTGTACAACAACACATCATAAGGGAACCCAATGAGGAGGCTTCTCAATCAATGGTAAATGTTTGATTAAATGCCAAGGTGGTAAGAGGAGACCTGTGTGTGTTAATATTAATTGCCTTGAAAGCCATTAGGGATCTATCCGTGATTTTCCTGTAATTGTCAGGACGCAGTGAAGCTTGTGTTTCTGGTTCAAATAAGAAAATGCAGGAAGGGATTTTGTGGGATTACGGCAATTGTTCGCGGAGTTATATTTAATTAAGGTGACTGGACCTTTTGTATTAATCCTGAACAATTACAAACTCCCCTTAAGAAGATATCAGGTTCTAAATATTGTACAAACTTCTCATAGGAGAAATGATGGTTTGTGGTAATCCTTCAATAAATTTAACTTCAATGAACTTTGCCAAAGGAATTTTTATCCTGCCGATGTAGTAGAGCCGACTTTGTTATAGGCAGCACTGTCAAACTGGTCATGTGGCACAATGAAACGTGATGTCGTTTTACACTAAGCCCATTGAGTTACTTTATTTACCGTACTCGGTATGTTGGGACCACCAAAAAAAATGATTCTATCTACATGCATCCAGAAAAAAAAGCCAGGAAGCCAGAAAAAAAAATATTTGTAGGGCAAAATTGAAATCAAAATGGGGTAATAATTTTGTTCGCAATTTACTATATGGTAAAATTGACATGTAAACTTTATTCTAAGGATCAATATGGATCCAGTGATACAAAACTTGGATAATTTTATGATAAAAAAAAATAAAAAAAAATACTTGAAAAATGAAAAATCTGTTCATTTCCATGTTCTGATTACTATAACTTTTAAATGTTTTTACTTACGGAGCTGTATAAGGGCACATTTTATGTGGTGTTCTGATTTTTTGATCAATGTTTATTCAATTTATTCCAGTATGTGATGTGACCAAATATCTGCAACTTTGGCATTTGGAAATGTTTTTGCACTTGCGGCATTGACCGCTTACATTGGGAATGCTGCATACTGCAAAACCCAAATATGTTTATTTTTATTTTTTACAGTGATTTATTTGGAAAATGGGAAAAAGAAGGTGATTACAAGAGTTTTTTTTTTTTATAGTTTTAAAAACATTTTTTTTTGCCCCACCCCCCAGGGTCTAGTATAAGCAATCAGTCAACTGCTTATACATACATACATATATATATATATATATATATATATATATATATATATATACAAATCCAAAAAACACGGCACCAGGAGACCAAGGATCATGCAAAACTGGATAGATTTATTCCCAATTCAATTGCGTTTCGGCATATATATATATATATATATATATATATGTGTGTAATGCTATTGCATTACATTTATCTTTAAGGCCTATTGCTAAAGCACAACCCTTGCATGTGTCCATGCCTTTTCTAGTCCACTACCTGCCAGGGAGCACAGCACTTCTAAGGTAGGCAATGGCTATCAAGGGCTTAGCTACCACTCAATAAGAATGACATGTTAAAGAAGATCCTCTGGTAGTACACTGATGGAACAGTCTGACCCTAGATACAGTAAAATGTTTTCAAAATGACCACCCCTTATCCAGATCAGATTTTGTGTGGTGGATTGTGAGTCAACCATAAATTAGGCATAGTTGTTATTTTCTTTAAAGGGGTACTCTGCCCACAGACATCTTATCCCCTTATCTCTTGTCCCATTGTGGGGGGTCCCAGAGACGGGACACCGGTGATCAAACATCTTATCCCCTATCCTTTGGATAGGGGATACAATGTCTGTGGGTGGAGTTCCCCTTTAAGAAGGCCACCTCCATAGAAGACCACTTTTTAATAAATTGTTGGTTGTTCTTCTCAAATAAGTTTCACTGTATACAAACAGTTAAGATGAAATACCAAGTAAACAATTCTGCTCTACTTTTTTTGTTATTAAAGTAGGTACCACAAACCATGTCACTGTAAGCTAAGTATTGAATTATAAGCCCACCTTTAAATGCCAAACATCCTTCCACTTCTCCAGTACTCACATGAGATAATTTTCCATCTTGAACTGTAAGTTTTCATTGGCTTCCCTGATGTTCCATTCTCTTCCGTCCAGTGTGTTGTGTATACAGCTGCAAGAATCACTTCATTTCCTCACTTGTGTACCTTTCCATCCTCCTACTTTCTCTGACTTGTATCAACATTATGTGGAATTAATGCTTTACGCACATGGCCGTATTACAGCTCTGTACAAGCTGTGTGCTGTCTGCACTGGTATACTGCGCCACCAGAAATCTATGGTCCAGTGTCCATCTATACCATGTGGAGTATGAAAAGAATATACCATGTTCTATTAGGTGATGTATTAGGGAGGTGTGCAAGTATTTATTTAAAAAAAGGATACTTGTGATTGTGCCATATGGGAGCGCCATACACACCAGACAACCGATAAACTGGCTAAGGGTAGGTTCACACTACGTTTGGCTTATGTGGCTGTAGCCGGACTGAAACTGTGGTATGCTGCGGTTTGCAGTCCGGCTAAAAAACAGATACGGGGCAAAAATGAGCCGACCAGAGTCACTATCTGACTATGGTTGGCTCATTTAAATGAATGAGATGCCGGGTTTGGCAGGGATACGCTAGCGGCCGATTTAGAAATCTTCTCTCCAGCGACTGTATAAGCCAAATGTGGTGTGAATGCATTAGATGACTTATGCCACATTTATCATAAATTTTAGATACTTTTTAGATACATTTGTGCCTAGCTCATCAAGGGAGCATGACTTGGTATAAAGTGAGCTTGACTTTGTAAGAAGAGGGAATGGTTTGTGTGTGTACCACAACTCGTGCAAAAATTTTAAAATTGGGAATAAGGAACAATTGGGAATAAGGTAACCTAACCAATACAAAACAGGGGATCTTTCAGTCCTCTAGGCTATACAGATATTTTTTGGAAATAAATCAGGATATAGGTACAAATTTAGGAACCAAGATAAATGTAAATATATTAGTGTAATAGATATACATTTATTATCTAAAATTCATAATACACTGGATGATGCAGTCACAGGGCCCTTGTGACTCACTACCGGTAAACACAAATAAATATGAACAATAAAACATTATTGTGATAAAAGACAATAATTAAATGTCTAAAAATGCTGCTTATCATCCATATATTGTGTTTAAATGGGCTGGAGTAAATAGTCCTTATACCTCTATTGGTTTTATGCCTCAAGTATAATCTCAATATTAGTTAGTAGGCATGCTGGGACTTATAGTCCCCGTTTGAATAAATCAGTAGCAATTGGCCCAATGTTTGTCATGCCTCCTTTAGTGAAATCGTTAGTGGTATAATGGAAAATAACCTTTTAACCATTTGTATCCACAGGAATTGCTGGCAGGCTTGTTTACTAGCCGCCAAAGTAAAAATGTATCCAGATAATAAACAGGGTAGATCTTACCCGTTCTTCCTCGTTAGTGGTCTGTTAGCTTGTTATGGCTGGCATGCCATGCTGATCCTTAGCTGATGCGACTGTTCCGCTGTGGTTTCCTAGTCCGTGTGTGCGGCACTAGCTATAGCTGATGCGGAGGATGTGGATGAATTGTAGACTACGCCACTTCATAGAGGAGGATGCAATGATTGGCAATGTGTGGTATGGCGGGGTGTGTTGTGCAGGGAAGATGATGTTACCCTAGGGGCAGATGGCATTAACACCTTGTATTTGCGACACCAGGGCATGGTTTAGCCCATGACCACCCGAAGGTATACCGCTGTATCCTGGGCTAGGCACGGGGGCAAGTTACGGACAACAGTAGCTTTACTGAGGGTAGACAGATGGTAAAGTCTATACAATTCAGCCAGGGCCCAAGGAGTTGACCAGTGAAGTAGAGACCTTAAGAGCTTGCTGGGACTTGTAGTAGGACTGGACAATTGAATGCAGACCATGCTGACTCGACAGATGACAGGGACTGACCTGACTTGACTCATTAAGCTGTGACTTTAGCTTATTTGACTTGATGGTGGCTGCAGGACTGGACTCTGAGGCCTCCAACACTCTGGACACACACACTAGGCGACTGAACTGGACCACAGCAGGAAGCAAGAGCAGAGCTCAAAGAAAGAGATGCTAGATCCACCCAGGGCTTATATGGGGAGACTAGCAGTGAGCCCATAGGTAACTCTTAGGATCACCTGGTCAGTGGTATCTCCTGGGTAACAATCATATGACATATCACATGGTATAACTCTTAAAGTAACATTACATTTTATAACACTTTACATGATAAAACTTATTTACAATGGGGAAACAAGTGCAGGGGCCTTGGGGACACTGAAGGAGGCTGCCTGACAGCAAGAACACAGAGTAACACCTCCCATACTGGGTCACCACAAACTCTTAATTAAAGTCATCCTCGATGTCCAGTCCTGGAAGGTGGAGGACTGAAGTGGCCACTCAGGTCTGGATTACGAAACAAGTTAAGGATGAGTCCCTGTGGCATGGTGAATGTCCATACATGCTCTTTAAACATATGGGGTTAATTTGACTTTGTAACTGCTTTCTGAGGACACTCAAGACAACAATATACATATCAATATACATAGATTTACGGATTGGGCTGCTTGAGGCTATCTGTCCAATGCTTTGGCTGCTGGGGCCCCTCGGTTCTCAACTCTTCTCCCCAGAACTCAATATACATTGTTATAGTATACAACAGTGTTACCTTTACATTTATCACTTCTGTTGCTCTACGTGCATTATCTAGCTATCAGGTGAACCCTATGGCCAGTAGAATACCCTGTACACGTGGACAGGAGAGAAAACATTAGACACATAACTGCATATATTTAGAACTTGTGGACTAGGACAACAAATAATGTTACAGTCATATCTTAATTATCTGCATATGTGTGGAATACTTTTTCCATATGTGAACTGAATATGTGTGGTACATAACATTACATTAAGAGTTAATCCTTGTACCTGGTGAGAATGTGTCCTTGTGTCGACCGTTGGGACCTATGTAACATCTCTTCAGGGGAATCTGGAACTCTTGCATCTTCAGGAGCCCTTGGAGCCTCTGAAGCTGCAGCTAACTAGCAAATTCAAGAGCGGGTATTGGTCCAGGACTGGTGGGACCCAGAGTTGCTGGCATCTGCACTGGAGAGGCTGGAGACTGTGTTGGTACTCTAGAGACTGGCGTATAGGTCGGAGCCATGGTGACAAGACTGGGACTGGTGTGGAGACTAGTGTTGGTTGAACCGGCCCTGGGGTTGGTGAGACACAGAAGATCGCAGGTTGAGTTGGAGAAAACATGGGGAAATCCATGGATGGGTGGATTCCCTCACCTGAGACGTATTCTCTCACAGGTCTGACAGCTGGAGGAGGTGGTGCTGGGAGCACTGGTAAATCTTCTTTCAGACACATCTTGATTCGGTTTCAGTGAACAACTTGTGGCTCATACCCAGACTTTTTTACTTCATATACATCAGAGTCTGGATACGGTATGGCCGTCACCATGTATGGTTCTGTCTCTCAGATATAGTCTAACTTGTGGGTCCTTGGAAACTTCCGCAGCCAGACTTTATTGCCCAACTGAAGTGGTTTGGCAGAAACATGATGGTTATAATCCTCCTGTTGTCTCTGCTGGGCCTCACCCATCATCTTGCTGACAATTTCTTTGGCCTCTTGGATTCTTCTCTGGTGGTCAGAGACCCACTCCAGGGAGGCTTGCGGAGAGTTTTTGAACTGGGCTTGGAGCCCAAATGTTCGGTATTTAGGCAGCTGTCCATGGCGCCCCATCATCAAGTAGAAAGGGGTGTTTTGTGGACTCCAAAGTGTCCCGACTGACCATGGTATGAGTTGAGGACCATCACCGCATCTCTTCGGGGAAACAGAATCTGATTAAGTCGATCACCAGAAACCGTATCCAAAGAATTTTGGCACAACAGCCCTTTGTGCACAAACAGTCTCTTCCTCTGTCACCACAGAGGTTTCAGCTCATAATCACACTTGGCCCGGCATAGATGGGTTTGTATCTTTTTTGCCAGAAGGTAGTCCAACAGATCCCCCATGACTCGACTTTCATCTTGAAGAGTCTTCAAGGTGAACAGGTCTTCTTTAACCTTTTCGGACCGTCCATCAGGTCACAACATTCTGGTTCACGAACCATTGATAAAATGGAGGCATCTCCTTGTACTCCCACACGTCTTCGACAGGTGGTTCTTTGCCAGGGGTCATCCGAGACAGTACATCGACATTGACATTCGACTTGCCACTTCTGTTCTTGATGGTGAAACATTAATTGGCTAATCTTGAAGCCCAACGTTGTTCGATGGCACCCAACTTGTCAGTATTCAGGTGGGCCAATGGGTTATTCTCCGTGTAGACAGTGAATGGCATGGCAGACAAGTAGTCTTTGAACTTTTTGGTCACTGCCCATACCAGGGCAAGTAGTTCTAACTTGAATGAGCTGTTGTTTGCATTGTTCTTCTCTGCTCCTTGCAGGTTATGACTGGCATAGGCAACTACTCGCTCTTGCCCTTCCTGGACTTGGGACAGGACAGCTCCCAGATCTTCAAAACTGGCATCGATACTTAACCGAAACGGCTGACTGTGGTCTGGGTATGTCAGGATGGGTGGTTCTGTCAGCAGATGTTTAAGAGCTTGGAATGCTGTCTCTTGCTCCTCGGCCCATTCAACAGGTAGTTTCGTATTGTAGTTCTCCTTCGCCGTACCCCATAAGAGAGCTGTGAGGGTTTCTGCAATCTGGGTGGGAAATGAAGCTACGGTAGTAGCTGGCAAATCCCAGGAAGCTCCTGACATCTTTCACCGTGCATGGGGTGGGCCAGTTCTTGACAACTGCCCCCTTTTCAGGATTGGGCTGGACTTCCTCAGCGCTGACAATATAACCCAGGTAGTGTACCTGAGATTTGAGCAAGGGACATTTTGACGACTTGATCTTCAGCCCATGCTTGATCAGGACTTGGAAGACATCTGATAGATGACTGAGGTGTTCCTGGTAGGACTTGGAAAACACAATGGCATCATCGAGGTACAATAGGACACTTTGAAAATTTAGATGGCCCAGGCACCTTTCCTTCAAATGCTGAAACGTAGCAGGGGCATTACATAGCCCAAACAGGAATACTTTTAAACTCGAACAGTTCCATGGGTGTCACAAAGGCGGTCTTTTCCCAGTCTTCCACGGCCATGGGCACTTGCCAATATCTGCTTGTTAAGTACTGGGTGGAGAAGTAAGCAGCAGACCCGAGGGCTGTGAGTGACTCCTCGTTCCTTGGCAGAGGATAAGCGTCCTTATGTGTGACATTGTTCAGTTTCCTGTAGTCAACACAGAAACGGATGGTTCCATCTTTTTTCTTGACCAGGACAAGTGGCATCACCCAGGGACTCTGACTTTCTTGGATGACGTCTGCCTCTTTCATGTCGGCCAGCATCTTCTTGACAGTCTGATATATGCCTGGCGCAACCTGTCGCCTGTGAGGATTCAGTGTTGGATCATGAAATCTGTGGGTGTTTGCTAAAAGCTTCATGGTACCTTTTGGCGACATTGATGACTCGGTTGACTTGGTCCCTTGGGGTAGTGTCATCTCCAACTTGGAGTTGTGCCCACCAGGGATCAGGAGGACTTGTACTGGATCCTTCAGCCACTTTGGCTGCACGCTGTTGGAACACCATACATTCTGTTAAGATGTCTTTTGACTCTAAAAGATACAACTGGGCTACTGGGGTGTATTTGGGTAACACAGTAGCAGCATCAGACAAGTTGACTAACCATACTGGAATTCTCCCATTGGTAATGGTGACAAAGCTTCTCAAAGCTCGGACAAGAGGTTGGTCTTCTAGTTGCAGAGGCTCCAGCAGGGCTTGATAGTCTCTATTCTTGACTCCGGGACGTGCACAACACCAGATGATAGTTGGGTTGCAAGGTTACCGACTGGATGTCTTGTACTCGAACTCTACAGATTTCACCTTGCTTGTTGGCAAACTTCCGCTCCGCTTGTAGAACTTTCAAGTGGTGATGCGCAGCCCGCTGGCCTGAAGAAGACATATGGGAAAGAGAGGCATGCAAAGCATTTACTATTTCAAAAAAACAGTTTTTAATAATGTTCATCCCAGTATAAATTCAGCAGACCCCTTATCTGTCACATTAGTTACAATCACTCCCTGCCTGCTAAGTACATGCTCTCCCAGCTGAATGGTTGGCTCCCAGTATCCATGTCTGGGGTCTGGTTTCCCATTACAACTACTCTGAAGTTAACACCCTCCGGTTCACTCAATAAAGTAGCATCCCAATGCTGATAGAAATTTTTTTTAGGTATAGTAAACACTTGTGACCTTGTATCTATCAACGCCTCCAACGGTACAATAATTTTTACATAGGGGCAGGAGGCGATATAAAGTGAGAGTCCTGACTGAGGTTGTTTGGGGATTGGACCTGATGACTGTTTTCCTGAGGGCCGGTCCGTGACCTCAGGGGAAATCCGTTAAAATCCCAACACTGCATTTTCCAATGTCCTGGTTTATTACACTAGGTACAGGGTACTGAGGGTCTATTAGGCGGAGGGTTGCGGGGGTTGAAACAGAAGCAGGGGCAGGTGTTTGGGTAGGGGCAGTTCACGATCAGGTGGGGCGGACCGGGTGGCAAGCTCCTTCACGGCCTTAGTCAGTAGTTCAATGTCCTGCCTAACACTCTGTAAATCTTAGGCTGCGGTGACTGGCAAAGGGTCAAAACTGGGCAGAGGTTGGTGATGGTGGTGGTATAGGTCTGACTCCCACCCCTATTGGCTCTTGGACAGGTGGACAAGCTTCCTCTATCTCAGTCCCGGACTCAATCACTTGGATAGCCAGTCTCTTGAAAGCGGGGAATGACAAGTTGGGGTTTTGGACCGCTAACATTCGCAGCTGGGCTTTGTCCCACTTATTATGAGCCCCATCAATAAATCTGTCCATTAACAAATTTTTGCCCTTCTCGGGGGTTATACCATCTAATTTTTGAGCAGTCTCTAGGGCATTCTGCAGGGCTACGGCATATGCTCTCAAGGTCTCACCTGGCTTTTGTCGCCTTTCATACAGCCGGAGACATACCTCTGATGGAGAATGGGACTCAAATACCTGGTGCAGTCCTTCAAAGATCTGCTCTATAGTCGCCTTCTCGGAGGCTGGCCAGGTGCGGACTTCCTAGCTTGTCCTACAGCTAGGACAAGCAGGGCTCTGTACACCTAGGACAAGCAGGGCTCTGTACACCTAGGACAAGCAGGGCTCTGTACACTGAGGACAAGCAGGGCTCTGTACACCTAGGACAAGCAGGGCTCTGTACACTGAGGACAAGCAGGGCTCTGTACACCTAGGACAAGCAGGGCTTTGTACACCTAGGACAAGCAGGGCTCTGTACACTGAGGACAAGCAGGGCTCTGTATCCTGAGGCTCAGTGATATGCCTCCGGCTCACACAGCAGAATGATTGATTAGCCAGGAGTCTGCACAGAGCTTTGGCCTATTAGGCCATACAGATGACATAGAGGAGTATCCCTCATTAGGCCTGCCTATATATTACATAGTTGCGTATATGCTTATATGGGTTCTATTCAGTGGTGCCTCCAGCATTCATATTTAGGGGGGGGGGCAGTGACAAAAGTGTGGGGGGGAGGGATTTTAAAACATGTGTGTGTGTATATATATATATATATATATATATATATATATATATACATATATATATATATATATATATATATATATATATATATATATATATACACACACATACCGTGCAGAACATGTTTAATAAAAAATAAAAAAAATCAGATTTTTGCAGACTCCCTCTGCAAACTGCACTCTCAGGTAGGTATGGTAGCTGCACTGCTCGCCCCACTCATTCCCCCTACAAAATACTTTCTCCGGTAGATGATGTGTAGCCGTACTGTCCGCTCCACTGGCTCCCTCTGCAAACTGCAATCTCAGGTAGGTAAGGTGTAGCCGCACTGTTCGCTTGCTCTGCTCCCCCTTTCTCGCTCAGGTCCCCCTTACTTGCTCTTCTCTCTGCTTCCCTCTACTTGCTCTGCCCCCTCCTTACTTGCTCAGCCCTCCCCCTTACTTGCTTTGCTCCCCCTTACTTGCTCAGCCCCATGCTGCTCCTTACTTGCTCAGCCTCCCTTGTTTACTCAACCCCCCTTACTAGCTAAGCAGACCCTTATTTGATCAGCCCCCTTTTAGCTCAGCCCCCCTTAATTGCTCAGCCTCCCCTGTTTGCTCAACCCCCCCTTACTTGCTTAGTCCCCCTTACTTCCCCTGCTCCTCCTTACTTGCTCTGCTCTCTGCTCCCCCTACCTTGCTCAGCCCCCTATTAGCTAAGCCTCCTCTTACAGCTCAGACCCCCTTATTTGCTCAGTCCCCCTTTATTAGCTCAGCCCTCCTTACTTGTTCAGCTCCCCCTTACCTTACTTGCTCATCCCCCTTATTTGCTCAGCCTTCCCCCCTTATTCGCTCAGCCCTCTCAAATTAGCACAGCCCTCCCTATTTGCTCAACCCCTCTTACAGCTTCCCCCTTATTTGCCCAGCCCCCCTTACTTGCTCAGCTCCCCCTTACCTTACTTGCTCAGCCTTCCTCCCTTATTTGCTCAGCCTCCCTTCCTTATTTGTTCATCTCCCTTTACTTGCTCAGCTCCCCCTTAACTTTCTTTCTCATTCCCCCTTGTTAGCTCAGCCCCCCTTAAGTTATTTGCTTTGTCCCCCTTTATTAGCTCAGTCCCCCCTTACTTGCTCAGCTTTCCCTTACCGTACTTGCTCTGCCCCCTTTATTAGCTCTGCCTCCCTTATTTGTTCAATCTCCCATCTTATTTGTCCAGCCCCCCCTTTAAGTTATTTTGTTAGACCCCCCCTTATTTGCTCAGTCCCCAGACCCCCTTACTTGCTTTTCCTAACTGCTCCTAACTGACCTAACTGCTCTTGGCTATTCTCACTCTACTCCCCTTTCCTTGCTCAGTTCTCCTTACTTTACTTACTGCTCTTGCTGTGTCTTGCTCTTCAGGTTCTTACTTCTTCTCACTGCTTACACTCTGTCTCTTCGCTGTCCGCAATGTGCGCTCCCGCTCCTCTTTTTCTCTTTCTGTCCGCCGAGTCTGACTGCCAGAAAGCACGGGTTGTGCGCATGTGACCCTGGTGCCGCTCAGCCACATCAAAATAATCAGCTGCGAAGTGACATGTTAACGTAGGTAAGATAATTTTCCATGTACAATAATACCAGTATACAAGGAATAAACGTACTACCACACAATAACTGGATAATACCACCATACTGTACCAAATAAAACCACTATATACAGTCCAGTATTCCCCTAAACAGTGCCCATTTAGCAGTAGATACCAGCTGTATACAGGATCTGGATACCACATAAGTGATTAAATACAGGACCATATAGAGGTATATACCAGCTGTATACAGATCTGTACACCATATAAGTGATTACAATTACATTTAGGGACTCACAATTACGTATTTTCTGATCAGCGGCATCCTCTTTCTGTTTCTTCTTCATCTAGCTCAGACCTCCAGGATGTCTTCTTTCAGGCAAAACTTCATTTCTTCAGCATCTGCGGGACAAACATGTTAGACTCTGCATTTTTCCAGTGCTCTCCATTGCCGATCCCCCCTTTGCTATTACAATTTCCAGTTTATTTTAATTTACAGTTTATTTTAAATTGGGGGGGGGGCACAAGGGGGGGCACGGTCTTATCTAGGGGCGGCCATGGCCCCCTCTGGCCCCCCCTAGGGACGCCAGTGGTTCTATTTAATACCAAGTGTGTCGATAATTGTAATTTCCTCCCTGGTTTCATCAATCACCGAATATCTATTAAGACAGATCCTCCGTGATAAGCAGATCATGGTGAAGTAAGAGGAGGGGCTTCCTTTTAAAAGGAGTTGCCTTTTTGAGACTACCCCTTTAGTCCTTCCTCCCTCTTTCTTCCTGGGCACTTCAATCCGGTTCCAACTCCATATCTCTGCCAGAATCCTCAAGAATTCTCCAGAATGTCCAATTTGTTTCGGTTTCCGCTAAAGTGGGACTTTTCTATCCTCTATCTGACTTTAGTTTCGCTTCCTCCACAGATAGTCCTAACAGATTATTGATCTATATATTTAACTCTTTAACTACTTTCTTCTACTTTTATAATCTGACAAATCCTAAAAAACACAAAAATGTAGATGATGTCGATAACATTTTTTTTTTGTTCCATGAACTCCCAGGCAAGTGACAAAGGGTGCTACACCTACAAAACTTGGCAGAAGAAGAAAGTGATATATTATTCTCCATACAAAACATTCTTTAAAGTGGTCAAGATGTTCTTTTCCCTCTAATCCTCATTTATACTCCTTAGCCATTTGTTTGGGATTAAATTAGCTGCAATTTAAAGAAAAAGGAATGAAAGGCAGCACATTGAGTAGATATCACTTGTTATCTGAATAGTCATTGCTCTGAACCTTTCATAGCAGCTTGGTAAGCCTCAAGGGGAGCGCCATGTGAATTGTTAGACTGTCACTCTGCAACAAAGTCTATCAGCCGGTCCTGCCATAGAAAAAGGAGGCAAAGACAATGCATTAAATAGAACTCACCCAATCCATTAAAATAATAAAAAAAAAAGAAGTTCAGCATTTCTTGTTAAAACTGTTATTTCTGTTATTTCATACAGTAGGGCTATGGCTATTATTGCTGGCCGCTGTTATGGATGAAGTCATTCCCCGATGCAGCGTATTGAGATCATTTTTTATTTCCATCTTTTCCTAATTATAAAGGTGAATGAATGTTAATGGATGGAGCAGAAAATTTAACCTTAGAACTTTAATTGGTCTCTTAATTAACACCACTTGGCGTCTCGCCAGCGAGGAGAAAAGAAATATTCAGGAGCAAAGAGATCAGAAGGAAGGAATTGCAAGCAGGCACTAAAGCGAATGGCAGGAATTTTAGGTGTACATTACATTAGCCCATCTTGATACATCTCGATGTGACTACCATCAGTAGTGAAAAGAATTAGCTCATCATATAATGAAGTAACATTGTATTACCATGAGACGTAAAGCCCGGCCCCTGAGTTCATCCATTCTCTCCAAAACATGAAATGAGGCCAGGAAACATTTGTGCATAATGGTAAGCACATGTTTATGTGGTCTAAATGTGAGTAAGCAATGGCAAAACTGCACAAGAAGGTACAATGACACACAGATTGGAAGACAAATTAGGACTACAGCTACCGGTGGCACAGTATGGCAAAAAAGTCTAAAAGTACAGAAGAATAGTACTTTTAGTAATCAAGTTTCAAAACACAAACATACTTTTCCATGGTCTACACTCCTACCTTTTCAACGTGAGAGCACTTTTCTTGGATTTAGAGTGCAATGTACAGTATGTCCATGCTTTTATTCTATTGTCAGAACATATTGCTATTATTTATATTTGAGAAAACAAAAGATATCTCAGTCCTCTAGGTTATATAAGTGAAATTAGTGGAGAAAGATAAATGTACAAATAAAAATCTAAAAAAATATATTTGATATTAACATCCAGGTATATAGGTAATTGTATTGGAAAATAGTAAGTAAATTGGATAATATTCTATGCAAATAAGTAACATAAATTGATACAATATAAATACATTTATTAAGATATTGGTGAACTAGGCGGTGTAGTCACAGGGCCCTATAACCAAAACATGTAATAATTTATATAAAATACAATCATGAAACAATAAGAATATGACAAATGCTGCTTGTATATATCTAATTTGTTCAGAATGAGCTGGGATCTAGAATATAACAAGCTCTAGAATGGTAACTGCTTTTCGTGTGATGGGCTGGATGGTATTAACCCCTAGTGTTCGTGACAACAGTGTGGTTTTCGGGCTCCGGAACACCACACGCCCAGATTCTCCGCTATCCCAATTGCTAGTAGTGAAATGAGAGTCCACAACCAGTTATGTTCAAACGGAGGCTTTACTGAGTAGAAGACAGATGGAATTATCTTCACAGCTAAGGCCAGAATTCCCAGAGAGGTGGCCAGGACCTAGAGTACCTCGCAGCTTGCTGGACCAATATACTTGTAGTTAACTTGACTTGAAATTAGACTTGACTTGACTAAGTGCAGAAATTGACTACTTTCCGTGTCAGCAGACATAGACTTGAGACATACTGGAGAGATGGTAGTTTGTGGCCTTTCAGATGCTGAAAACTTGCCCTGAATTCTCTGGTAGCTGAGCTCAGTAAGGTAGCTGGTGGTAAGTGCTAAGAGAGAGAACTGTAATGGCCACCCCTTTATATAGTGGCTGGCTGGACTAAAGCCCATTGGTCAAGCTGCGGGTCATAGGTTAAGCTGGTGCTCTCGGGGAGAACATGTGACATACAAGTCATGTGACTGCATAGCATAACATTTGACAGGCTTACATACAGGTCCTTGAGACCTCCCACAGGTCCTGTAGACTATCTATACATAGGGATCCTGTCTAAGCATTAAAGTGATTCACACACCTTTATAAAAACCAACAAGGGAGGTCCCTGCAGGGGAGCCCCCAATTCACTGAGGGACTCAACTTGACCGGGCCTAAAAGTAGTACAGGACCATGTCCTTTACTGGGACATCACACAATACTTTTTAGGGCAAGCTGGGATTTTTAGTCTACATGGGTAAAGTCTTTAGCAAATATCCACACAGTATATAGCATATACCCACTTAATATAATTGCTGGTGGTATAGTAGATAACAAATGTGGGTAGTGACTGTTATTGCTGGTATTTGTAGGGCATGCTGGGATTTATATCATTTAAGTGAGATCGTTGATGGTATAGCGGATAACAACCAAAAAATAGCAGCAGTTAATGCCCGTTGTGCATCACTGGCAGGCTCCTCTGTTAGAAAACAAGATAGATCTTACCCGCTCCTGTGTGAGTTCTCTCCCCGCAATGTAACTGTCCGATGGGAATTCGCTAGTCCGCGCATGCGGCACTAGCTGGTAGCAGGTACATGGAGATCTGGAAGGTAGGAATGATTCACGACTTCTCTGCTTCCTGGAGATTAGCAATCTGCATCACTTCATTGGTAGAATCGCGGACTGCGCCACTCCAATGGGTAGAATAATAAGTGATAGGAGATGGGCCAGGTGGGACAGCGTCCCCAATGATGCCTGGCAGGATATTGGTGTTTTTACACACCAGATGTTGGACAGGCAGTTAGAACTGAAATACTAATAGTAGTGAAAGGCAGCAATATAGGTTTAAAATAAATCAATTGGCTGGACGTGTTTCAGGATAGATATCCTTTCTTCAGCAGCCTATGTGGAATACAAGATAATAATAAAAAGAAAAATAATAATAAATAGGTAGCACAACTACCTAATACACGGGTGCACACTGCTGTGGCAAATACAAAGTAATCAAAAAGGAAGGTTGCAGCAGCACTCTTGGTCAAAAAATGGAGGCTCTTAGCGCACTTTTTGATCAAAACATGTCCCCAATCCACCACGCGGAGTTGTCCTCTTGTCGGATAGGACCACAACATGCTTAATGGCAGAGGGGCAGTAGATGGCAGAGGGGCAGTAGACATCGCATATCTAGATTTTAGTAAGGCTTTTGACACTGTCCCACATAGAAGACTTATCAATAAACTATAGTCATTAAGCTTGGACTCCCATATTGTTGAGTGGATTAGGCAGTGGCTGAGTGACAGACAACAGAGGGTTGTATGATATTTAGAGATTCTCTGGTGTCTGGTATTGTGCCAAGGGACTGGCGCAAGGCGAATGTGGTGCCAATCTTCAAAAAGGGCTCTAGGTCTTCCCCAGGAAACTATAGACCGGTAAGTTTAACGTGCATTGTGGGTAAATTGTTTGAAGGACTTATAAGGGATTACATACAGGAATACATAGGGGATAATTGTATTATAAGTGATAGCAAGCATGGGTTTACTAAGGATAGAAGTTGTCAAACCAATCTAATTTGCTTTTATGAAGAGGTGAGTAGAAGCCTTGACAGAGGAATGGCTGTGGATATAGTGTTTCTGGATTTTGCTAAAGCGTTTGATACTGTCCCTCATAGACGTCTGACAGGTAAGTTAAGGTCTTTGGGTTTGGAAATTTTAGTTTGTAACTGGATTGAACACTGGCTCATGGATCGTACCCAGAGAGTGGTGGTCAATGATTCGTACTCTGATTGGCCCCGGTTATTAGTGGTGTACCCCAAGGTTCAGTACTGGGCCCGCTGCTGTTTAATTTATTTATCAATGATATAGAGGATGGTATTAACAGCTCTGTTTCTATCTTTGCAGATGACACCAAGCTTTGTAGCACAGTACAGTCTATAGAGGATGTGCATAAGTTACAAGATGACTTGGATAGACTAAGTGTCTGGGCATCCACTTGGCAAATGAGGTTCAATGTGGATAAATGTAAAGTTATGCATCTGGGTACTAATAACCTGCATGCATCGTATGTCTTAGGGGGGATTAAACTGGCAGAGTCACTGGTAGAGGAGGATCTGGGTGTACTTGTAGATCACAGACTACAGAATAGCATGCAATGTCAGGCTGCTGCTTCCAAAGCCGGCAGGATATTGTCATGTATCAAAAGAGGCATGGACTCAAGGGACAGGGACATAATACTCCCCCTTTATAAATCATTGGTACGGCCTTACCTGGAATATGCTGTTCAGTTTTGGGCACCTGTCCATAAAAGGGACACTGTGGAGTTGGAAAGGGTGCAGAGACGCGCGACTAAACTAATATGGGGCATGGAACATCTTAGCTATGAGGAGCGATTAAAGGAGTTACAATTGTTTAGTCTTGAGAAGAGACGTTTAAGGGGGGATATGATAAACGTATATAAGTATATTAATGGCCCATACAAAAAATATGGAGAAAAACTGTTCCAGGTTAAACCCCCCCAAAGGACGAGGGGGCACTCCCTCCGTCTGGAGAAGAAAAAGTTTAGTCTCAAGGGGCGACACGCCTTCTTTACCGTGAGGACTGTGAATTTATGGAACGGTCTACCTCAGGAACTGGTCACAGCAGGAACAATTAACAGCTTTAAAACAGGATTAGATACATTCCTGGAACAAAATAAGATTAATGCTTATGAAGAAATATAAAATCTCATCCCTTCCCCAATATCGCGCCACACCCCTGCCCCTTAATTCCCTGGTTGAACTTGATGGACATATGTCTTTTTTCGACTGTACTAACTATGTAACTATGTAACTATGTAGTCAATGTAGAATAATCAGAGCAAGGTCTTGTTACCAGTGGGGTACCTTAGGGATCTGTACTGGGACCAATATCTTCATAAGTGATATTGCGAAAGGTCTCAATGTCTATGTCTTTTTGCTGATGACACAAAGATATGTAACAGGGTTGATGTTCCTGGAGGGATCCGGCAAATGGAAAAGGATTTAGGAAAGCTAGAAGAATGGTCAGAACTCTGGTAACTGAAATTTAATGTGGATAAGTACAAGATAATGCACCTGGGGTGTAAAAATCCTCAGGCAGAATATAGAATATTTGACACAGTCCTGACCTCAGTGTATGAGGAAAGGGATTTAGGAGTAATTATTTCAGAAGACAAAGGTAGGCAGACAGTGTAATAGAGCAGCAGGAAACACTAGCAGAATGCTTGGGTGTATAGGGAGAGGTATAAGCAGTAGAGTAGATGTGCTCATGCCGATGTACAGAACACTGGTGAGACCTCACTTGGAGTATTGTGCGCAGTACTGGAGGCCGTATCTCCAGAAGGATATAGATACTCTAGAGAGAGTTCAGAGAAGCATATTTTATCCTTCAACCCTATATACTAAAAATATTATCTGTTTGTCTCTCTGGACTGAAACCTTGTAATGGCGCCACTCAGGAGTATTCAGACAAAACATGTGATCAACGGAGAACTTTTTCCAAGAAATTAATGGACACTAGATATGCAAGAATTTTACGGACGCAATAATTGAACAACCAATCAGAATGTAATATGCTAATTGTGATGTCATAATTTACCCGCCTACTTTGCACAATGTTAAAACCAACTGTTTCTTCCTGAATAAAGTAGTACTCTTTTGGGAGCACCAGAGCTTCCAGCCAAGAAAGAGTGTATACCAACATATCCTGTGTGGTGTATATCTTTTTGTGTCGACACTTGGCAAAGTGTATAGCAGCCCGGTCAATCACATTTGGAAAGCCCCCACTCGATCCATCCTTGACAATATCAGGAAGTATTACTTTACTGAGAGAGTAGTGGATGCATGGAATAGCCTTCCTGCAGAAGTGGTCGCTGCTAATACAGTGAAGGAGTTTAAACATACATGGGATACGCATAAGGCTATCCTTCATATAAGATAGGGCCAGGGACTATTGATGGGGTTCAGATTATTGGGCAGACTAGATGGGCCAAATGGTTCTTATCTGCCAACACATTCTAGGTTTCTATATGTTTCTGCCAGACCTCCACGGGGACGCTGTCCCACCTGGCCCATCTCCTATCACTTATCACTCTACCTATTAGAGTGGCACAGTCCGCGATTCTACCAACGAAGTGACGCAGATCGCTAATCTCCAGGAAGCAGCGCAGTCCGTGAATAATTCCTACCTTCCAGATCTCCCTGTACCTGCTGCCAACTAGTGCCGCATGCATGAACTAGCGAGTCCCCATCGGACAGTTACATTGCGAGGAGAGGACTCACACAGGAGCAGGTAAAAACTATCTTGTTTTCTACCTTCGGATTATCAGTCTATTTGTTCGGCAGCTAACAGAGGAGCCTGCCAGTGGTGCACAACGGGCATTAACTGCTGCTATTTTTTGGTTGTTATCCACTATACCATCTCGCTTTCGGAGACTATAAATCCCAGCATGCCCTACAAATACCGGCAATAACAGTCACTACCCACATTTGTTATCTACTATACCACCAACGGTTATATTAAGTGGGTATATGCTATATATGGATATTTGCTAAAGACTTTACCCACAGAGACTACAAGTCCCAGCTTGCCCTAAAAAGTACTGTTCAAGCTGTATCACACAAAAGGCAGTTACCATTCTAGGGCTGGATATATTCTAGTTCCCAGCTCATTCTGAACAAATTAGATATATACAAGCAGCATCTTATATATTCTTATTGTTTGATGATTGCATTTTATACCAATTATTACATATTTATACATATGATATGTATTGGTTGTGAGTCTAAAGGGCCCTGTGACTACACCACCTAGTTCACCAATATCTTAATAAATGTATTTATATTGTATCCATTTATGTTACTTATTTGCATAGAATATCATCCAATTTACTTACTATTTTCCAATACAATTACCTATATACCTGGTCCTTAATAGCACATATTTTTTTCATATTTTTATTTTTACACTTATCTTTTCTCCACTAATTTCACTTATATAACCTAGAGGACTGAGATATCTTTTGTTTTCTCCCTTTGTCTATACGCTCCCAGGGTGCGGGAGTCCATCTCAGTAACCTTGGTTATATTTAGAATAAGTGAGCTGCACCCACCCCATACCTATATTATTTATATTTGTTCTATCTCTTCTAGATATACCTTCTCAAATGACCCCAGAAAGACCCCCTCAATAACCTAAAGAGAAACTGACAGCTATTTCACTCGTACTGAACCCAATATACTAAATAGTGCGGGTGAATTGCTGTAAAAAGAAGGGTTACTCACATTTAGAGGTTCCCGATTCCTGAGTTTTGTAGTTTCTTAATACACTGCTCCCCAGCTCCCCTGCCTCATCAGTATTTTCTCCTTGGCCAGGAAACTATATATGTGAGTAATCATTCTTTTTACAGCTATTCACCGACACTATAACCCAGTATATTGGGTTTTAGTGCAGGTGAAATTACTGTCAGTTTTTTGTTTAATACCCTATATCTTATCCAATAAATTAATCCAGTCTTCAGGCTAGGCTTCCTAAATGACTATGAACCAGATCCCTTAAATAATTATAGACTCCCTAAAAAACTACATACCCAGACCATACCCATAAATAAGTTAACAAAAAACAATTACATAACATATCATTAGACCCTGTAAATAGCACATTGCAGTTTACATCTCAATTGCATACCTGCACAGATATTGTCATGTGAGCCCTTAGATCCTAAAATAAATATGGACCTAAAACCGGAATCCAGAGTAATTAAAGACCCCAAAATAACTATATAACCCAGGCCAGAAAATACAGACCCCAGATAATGAATACCAACTCCAGATCCCTAAAATAATACAAACCCCAAAGTACAGATCCCAGACAAGACCCCCTAAACAAATATAAACCCCCAAAACACTGAACATAGACTCCAGACCAGACCTCCTTAACCTGTCCAGGACCCAGGGTGTACAGGTATGCCCTCGGACCCTGGTACTTAAGGACCAAGGGTGTACGTGTATGCCCTGGTCCTGTTAACAGGGTTTAAACCGTTCTCACCAGTGGAGAACGGGTTAAACACTGTGGGTCCTGGTTGGACCCACGGCTAATGCTGGGTGCCGTTGACCCATTAGACGCTGCGATCAAAGTTGATTGTGCATCTAAAAAGAAAGTGAAAGTGTCCCGGCAGCTCACTGGAGCTGATCAGGACAAACGCAACATAATTGCGATGAAATCGCGATGAGAGGATCCTCCCCTGCCTCTTTGTTGTCCATAATCGCAACATAATCATGATGAGAGAGTCCTCACCTGCCTCTTTGTCGTCCATTCGGCAATCTGCTGTTCCTAGCCTGATTGCATGAAGAAGATTGCATGATTGCAAGATTGCATGTTTTAGCCCCCTGTGGGCTAAAAAAAAAAAAAAAAAGTGTAAAAAAAAAGTTAATAAAAGTGAATTAACCCCTTCCCTAATAAAAGTCCAAATCACCCCCCTTTTCCCATTTTTTAAATAAAATAATGTAATAAAAATAAATCATATGTGGTAACACCACTTGTGTAAATGACCGAACTATTAAAATATAAGTTTAGCTAAACCGCACGGTCGATGGCGTACACATACAAAAATACTAAAGTCCAAAATTGCTAAATTTTGGTCACTTCATATACCATAAAAATATTAATAAAAAGCGATCAAAAAGTCCCATCAAAACTAAAATGGTACCGATAAAAACTAAAGACCACGGCATAAAAAATGAGCCCTCATATAGCCCCGTATGCAGAAAAAAAAAAGTTATAGGTCAGACAAGTTATAGGTCAGACAATCACAATTTTAAACATACTAATTTTGGTAAAATAAAAAAAAAACTACATAAATTGGGTATCCTTGTGACTGTATGGACCTACATATTAAAGATTAGTTATCTTTTTTACTATAAATTGCACTGTGTAGAAACGGAAGCCCCCAAAATAATTTGTTGGTTTTGCGGTAGATTTTGTTATTAAATGATTGATGTCATTACAAAGTACAATTGGTGGCGCAAAAAACAAGCCCTTATATGGGTCTGTAGGTGTGAAATTGAAAGCGTTATGATTTTTAGAAGGTGAGAGGGAAAAAATGAAATTACAAAAACAAAAAATGGCCTGGTCCTTAAGGTGAAAATGGGCTAAGTCCTTAAGGGGTTAAAGGGGTATTCCAGTATATGTGTGTATATATATATATATATATATATATTTTTTTTTTTTTTTTTTTTTTTTTTTTTTTTTATTTGACTATGCTACAGGGGCTCTAAAGTTAGTGTAGTTCATAATATAGTGTCTGTAGCCGTCTCGGATGGTTGGTCCCACATTCTTATGTGATCTTTGCTCTAGATGTTTATTTACAAAATGACTGCTGTCTCAAGTATTCCCAGGATGCAGTGCAGCAGAGACACTACCTCACTAACCAGATGATGACAGGGAACCTGTTCTGCTTCAATGGCTGGAGCAACCACAGGGAATTTGCAACAGTTGGAGCCACCCTGGTTAGAAACCACTGGTCTGTTGCATGGAATTCAGCTCTTTGTGGTTCAATGGGGGGGGGTTGGCTGATGTGTGGAAGGGAGAAAAGTGGAACTATGGGATTTGTAGTAAAAGAGAAAACTCCAACAGGAAAAAGCCAGTTCACAAAAAGAAAGCCACAGCTTTATGGTAATCTCACAACATAGCCATGTAACCCAAAGACAAGCACAGATCCTTCCTAAGCATGTCCATTACTGTCTAGCAGGTAAGTGCTAATCCATCAAATGATGGATAACCCCTTTAATGAATAAAGATCAGACCTGCTAGATAAGACCTGCTAAATACAGACCCCAAACAAGACCTCCCAAACAAATACATACCAGACCCCTGAAAAAAAATACAAAATATCCTAATTTAATATAGACCCCATACAAGACCCTGTAAACAAATACAGTCCCCAGAAACACTAAATAAATGAATGACGGCACCTGACCAGATCCTTTAAATTAATACAGGCCCCCATACAACACCTAAATAAATCCAAACCGCAGACCTCTTAAATAAATACAGACCAAGACCAGACCCCTAACTAAATCCAAACCCAAGAGCCCTAAATAGAAAGCAGAGGACTGACCCCTAAATAAAAGTCACAGAGTAGACTCCTAAATAAATTCAAAACCCAAATAAGCTCTCAATAAATATGTCTATAACCCAACACAAAACTGGATCTATTCAGATCAGAACCCTAAATTACTAAAAAATACCCTATAATTCATACTGAGGGAGCATGACATCTGTTGTGTGACCATAATGTTCTTTTCTTTTAAGGGGTGCGTCAGTAGTAAGGTAAAAAAAAAAAAGTTAGTAGCCATAGGTTATATCTGGTATTTATTTTATTTTAACTCCATTATGGCAGAGCTGTGATCTGTGACTGCAGTCTAACTTTAATGCCTACATGGAGTCTATGATCTGAGATCAACCCCCATCACCATTGAGGAATAGCATGGGAAATGTACGTCTGAGCCACACACTTGTTTGGTTGGTAATATCCCTGAGGTAATTTATTACCATATTTGTGGTGCATTTAGGTTTGTTTACATGTTTATATTCACTGTAATTATACCCTATGCCTGTGTATGTGCCCATCTATTTATTCCTCCAGTGTTACAAGCTCTGAAGTTGCTTGCTTACTAGTGTGTTGTGTATCTAGCATTTCATTTTAATATTTTTAACTAGCTGAGTACCCGGCATTGCCCGGTTTTTCCTTCCTAATCCTTGTTGGGGAGGAAAATCAACAAAGGAGGAAGCTTTTGACTTCATATCCCATCCTCATATATTGTTGTCATATCCCAACCCCATATCCCGTGCTCATATCCCGTCCTCATACCACGACCTCCTATCCCGTCCTCCTATCTAGTCCTCCTATCCAGTCCTCATATTCATTCCTCCTATCCCATCCTCCTATCTCGTCCTCATATCCCATCCTCCTATCTCGACCTCATATCCCGACCTCCTATCCCATCCTCCTATCCCGTTCTCCTTTCTCGACCTCCTATCCTGTCCTCCTATCCCATTCCCATATATTGTTGTCATATCCCAACCCCATATCCCGACCTCATATCGCGTCCTCATTCCACGACCTCCTATCCCGTCCTCCTATCCAGTCCTCCTATCCTATTAGTTATTATTAGTATTGCAAGTTGTGTCCATTGATGGACACCGATATACTTAGGAAATGTAACTGTCCTTTATGTTGTAGCAATAGTCGCTACGATGATGTTACAATAATAAATTGTCTCTGGTTGGATTATTTGAGTGCACTACAAACTGTAGCAAATGATGTAATAAACGATGTTTTGTTACCAGTTCCTATGGTGCTCCTTTCTAGTCAGCAATCCCTCGCTGAGCTGCAGATGAACTTGCAGAGATGTGTGCTGGCATGCACAGACGGCAGCTGGTCCTGACGGCGCAGGGCCCGGGTGATACCGCCCGATGATACCGAGGAGATGGATGCAGAGCCTCGTGTTTTCAGCGTCTGACGTCAGGAGTCTTGCAAACCATAGGAGCTGAAACTGATTGAGTCCAGACTTAGAGGCAGGTAAGTCCTGGAAGTGGATTGCTCACTCAGAGCTGTAGGAACTGTCCAGAGTGCAGAGTTCAGCCAACCAGGGTCCTTGCAGTAATAACTTTCTGACCAACAAGTGGCATAAGTGGCATAGATAAAAATATTATTAATAATAATAACACTTTCAGGGTGCTTAATAATGTCTGACCCTTTCTTCAGTAGCAGTCAGATTTGTAAATTACTTCTATTAAAAAAATCATAGTCCTTTCAGTACCTATGAGCTGCTAAAGTTGAGTTGTTCTTTTCTGTCTAAGGCTGCATTCACATCTCGTTTTTGCAGTACGGTTCCGTATTAGTTTTTTTGTAAAAAAACGTATATGTCTCAAAACCGGACCGAACCTTATACAACCATGTACAAACGTATAGACCTCTGTACGGTTTTAAACTGTATACGGTTTGAAAACGGATGTCCGGTTGCATACGATTTAATAAGTTTTTTGAAAAAAAATAAAGTTCTTCTTGTTATATTTGTGGGAAGAACTTTCGGCGTGCACTGTGCAGGTGCAAACTGCAAAACCGTATTGTGCAAACCGGATGGAACCGTACGCACACGCGGTTCAGTACGCTTCCCATAGACCAATATCTTTTTAAAAAACGTATACGGGTTGTATACGGTTTTTCCCCCGGACATAAAACCGTAGTAGACTACCATTTTGTGTACGGGGGAAAAAAACGATAAAACCGTAAATGATGCAAAACGTACACAACCGGATGCTACAGTTGGCATACGGTGTTCTATGAACTGTCTATACATACGGTTTGCAATACGGTTCCATACGTTTTTTTTTCACTGAAACCGGATACGGGAACCGTATTGCAAAAAAGAGATGTGAATGCAGCCTAAGTGCTCTCTGATGAAACCTGTCTCGGGAACTGTCCAGAGTAGAAGAAAATCCCCATAGCAAACCTTTTCTACTCTGTGCAGTTCTCGAGACAAGCAGAGATGTCAGCAGAGAGCACTGTAGCCAGACAGAAAAGAACAACTCAGCTTAAGCAGCTGATAATTATTGAAAGGATTAAGAATTTGTAATAGAAGTAATTTACAAATCTGTTTAACTTTCTGGAGCCAGTTGATGTAAGAAAAAAGAAATAAAGTTTTTTTCCTGGAAGACTCCTTTAAGTATTCTGAGATGAATTAACCATAATAAGGGGGAGTTAGGGGAGCAGTAAAATGATTATTATCTTAATATGGCTCTAACAGTGGTCATGTTGTGATCTTGCCAGGAACACTTCAGCAATTATTGTTTATTTTATTATTTTACATTTATATAACAAGTTTTTGTATTTTATTTGGCTACTTGATGACTTGATGAAAGTGGAACAAACCACCCCAAGTTCATTACAGCAAAGCATTCCCGGCCATGGGAGAAATCATTCAACAGTTCGGGGTCTTGCAAAATTCCAAGTGATTTATTTCAGAGAGGTTTGTGTCATCATATCTGGTCCTCCGAGACCTTCCCCGGTCGGCATTAAGGACTGGAATGTTGATATACAAACAACATAAATAATGCATTTGTATTCTGTGAGCCCCTGGGGGTGCTGAATGAGAGCCCTGTAGATGTGTCACTTGAACTGACAGCAGACACCGACCTGGAGGTGTTGATGTATTTGTACTTAGAGATGTTTGGGAAGGACTTGCTTGTAGGATTCTCTTGTATTTTACATAAAACAGCATTCAGAACTACTTTATAATTTATGGAATATTGTTTCCCAGCAATCCAAACTTAGGATCTACATTCCCATGGTCTTCTTTGCTTAAAAGAATTTCTAGAATTGCTGGAGTTGCTTTTAATATTCCTACATATTTTTAAAATTGTATTTATTTTCATTTGTGTCCACCCTTAGGCACCATTTTAAAGTTTAACAATAGAATGAATGAACATAAAATTTGCACAGTACTCATGCAGGATTATTTAAGAGTTACAGCAAGTAATATAGTACAATGCCACAAAAGATGAGCCCTCACACAACGGTGTTGGTCGAAAAAAAAAATGTTATGGCAGAACATAGCAACACGAAAAAAGGGGGGAAAAGGATTTTGCTGTGAAAAGGAAAAAGCAATATAAATTTGGTATCACCATAATCATAGTGACCCACAGCATACAGGTAAAAATTTATGCCACACATTTTTCAAATTTTTCACAATATTTTTACAAAATTTTCACAATATTTTTCACAAAAACCCTACATGTATCAACAAAGATTTACCACTAATATAAAGTGCAAAATGTCATGGAAAAAAAAAGTCACATGTCATATTTGAAAAATTCGGCTTGTTTATTTAGGTAAAAACTGGTGAGGCGTTTCACCCTATAGTACAACTCCAGTCCAACAGCTCAATTACACATGTAAACAAAAAAATATATAAATAGTCTACTTTTCATGATATATTTTAATATCAACAGTACATTTTTTTAAAGGTCACTGTTGTTTCAAACAACTCTCCTCTATTTGATAGCCAATGTGATTTCTAACAATCACTTAATTTACCAAAAATAACTCCTTACTACAGAAAAACTGTTCTTAAGCTTTCACCACTAGATGTCTCTCCCACTTAAAATCTGTTGTCTACTGCCTATTGTCAGGGGAATTCTGTCTCTAGTATCTGCTAGTAATCCTTTTGAAAATACCAGTGTACCTACTGCTGGATGTCCACAATACTGCAGTGAAATTTCACTCTCCCTCCTCTCTTTAGCATCTCAGCAGCAAGTCAGTGCTTAGTGTAACCTCCTCATTGCTCTACTGCTGCAGGTTGTTTTTTTTTGTTCTGCTCACACAGCACCTTGCAAACCTAGTGCACTTTTATCAGCACTATGCAATAGGATAGCTGAAAGGAGTATAGGTTGTGCTGTGATTGTCAAGAGAAGTATGGGAAAGGAAGTGCCTAAGGGGAGATTGATCAAAACCTGTGCAATGTTGAAGTGGAGCAGTTGCCCATAGTAATCAATTAGATCGCTTATTTTATCTTTAGAAAGACCTCTGGAAAATAAAAGAAGTGATCTGATTGGTTACAATGGACAACTGGTCAACTTTTCCTCCGCACAAGTTTGACAAATCTCCTCCTATATGTGTACTACTAGAAAACAGCCCAGCTCTGATACCGTCCCCTGAAATGGAGAGAATGAGAAATAACTGTGCACAATGATGGGGAGGGGTGGTTCAATAACAGCCCATCTTCAGGTTAATTTAACCGCATAGGGACCCAGGGCGTACAGGTACGCCTTTGGTTCCTGGTACATAAGGACCCAGGGCATACATGCGCCCGGCGCGTGGCGGGGACTGGACCGGGGTAACTGCTGATATCGATTGCAAATGTCCAAGGGGTTATCAGACCCCCCCATGTCAGCGATCGGCGCAAATCGGGTCATTCTGGGTCATACAGGTCTATGGTGACCCGAAATATAAGGGGGATTGCGGTTGTCCAAGACACCTACAATCCCCCTGAAGGGATAGGAGTGAGGTCTCAGGGGTGCCACCCCTCCTATCCCTGCTATTGCTCATCAAAAGCGACGACCAATAGCAGATCGGTGGCAGGGGGGGGGGGTTACTTTCATTTTCCCCATTCTGCCCACCCACAATAGGCAGGACAGGACAGGGAAACCGACAGGGATCGGGCGCCGAAGTCCACTTAGCCATCGGCGACGGCTGCGGGCTGCGATCGGGACGGGGATCGGCAGAAGAAGAGGGCGGCGATGCGACTCCCTGGATCCTACGGAAGCCGCTGAGTTGCCTAGCAACATCTGGAGGGTCACAGTTTGGAGATCACTGTGCAGTGGTTTCTAACTGTAGCCCTCCAGATGTTTCAAAACTGCAAATCCCAGCATGCCCAAACAGCAAGCAGCTGTCTCAGCATGCTGGGAGTTGTAGTTGAGTGCCTCTAGCTGTTGCATAACTACATCTCCCAGCATGCCCTTCGGCGATCAGTACATGCTGGGAGTTGAAGTTTTGCAACAGCTGGAGGCACACTGGTTGGAAAACACTGAGTTAGATAACTGAAGGTTTTCCAACCAGTCTGCCTCCAGCTGTTGCAAAAGTACAACTACCAGCATGCACGGTATGTCAGAGTTGTAGTTTTGAAACAGCTGGAGGTTTCCCCCCCCATGTGAATGTACAGGGTGCATTCACACAGGCAGGTTTACAGTAAGTTTTCTGCTTCAAGTTTGGGCTGCGCAATTTTTTTGCCGCAGCGCAAACTCCTAGCTTGAAACTCACCGTAAACGCCGCCAGTGTGAATGTACCCTAAAAACACTACACTACATTACACTAACACATAATAAAGGGTATAACACTACATATACACCCCCTTACACTGTCCCCCCAATGAAAATAAAAAAACATATTGTACAGCAGTGTTTCCAAAACAGAGCCTCCAGCTGTTGCAAAACAACAACTCCCAGCATTTCCAGACAGCCACTGACTGTCCAGGCATGCTGGGAGTTTAGCAACAGCTGGAGGTCCCCTGTTTGGGAATCACTGGCGTAGAATACCCCTATGTCCACCCCTATGCAATCCCTAATTTAGTCCTCAAATGCGCATGGTGCTCTCTCACTTCAGAGCCCTGTGGTATTTCAAAGAAACAGTTTAGGGTCACATATGGGGTATCGCCGTACTCGGGAGAAATTGCACTTCAAATTTTGGGTGACTTTTTTCCTTTTACCCCTTATGAAAAGGAAAAGTTGAGGGCTACACCAGCCTGTTAGTGTAAAAAAAAAAAAATGTTTACACTAACATGCTGGTGTTGCCCCATACTTTTTATTTTCACAAGCGGTAAAAGCAAAAATATGACCCCAAAAATTTGTAACGCAATTTCTCCTGAGTACGGAAATACCCCATATGTGGGCGTAAAATGATCTGCGGACGCATAACAAGGCTCTGGAGTGAGAGCGCACTATGTTTATTTGAGGTCTAAATTGGTGATTTGCACAGGGGTGGCTAATTTTCAGCGGTTCTGACATAAACGCAAAAAAATTAAATACCCACATGTGACCCCATTTTGGAAACTACACCCCTTTATTTTAATTTACACATCCAACTTTCACAAAAAGTCGTGAAACACCTGTGGGGTGCTAAGGATCACTGTACCCCTTGTTACATTCCATGAGGGGTGTAGTTTCCAAAATAGTATGCCATGTGTTTTTTTTTTGCTGTTCTGGCACCATAGAGACTTCCTAAATGCGACATGCCTCCCAAAAACCATTTCAGAAAAATTTGCTTTCCAAAACCTATATGTGACTCCTTCTCTTCTGAGCATTGTAGTTCGCCCGCAGAGCATTTATGTCCTAACATGGGGTATTTATATACTCTGAAGAGATGGGGTTACAAATTTTGAGGGGCATTTTCTCCCATTACCCTTTGTAAAAATGATAAATTTGGGGTGGAAACTGCACTTTAGTGAAAAAATTTTTTTTCATTTACACATCTGACTTTAACGAAAAGTCGTCAAACACCTGTGGATGTTAAGGCTCACTGGACCCCTTGTTATGTGCCTTTAGGGATGTGCCATGTGGGGGTTTTCCGCTGTTCTTGCACCATAAAGGCTTCCTAAATGTGACATGCCCACCAAAAACCATTTCAGCAAAATTCACTCTCCAAAATCCCATTGTCGCTCCTTCCCTTCTGAGCCCTCTACTGCGCCCGCTGAACACTTGACATCCATATTCCTAACTTGAGAGAAATTGGGTTACAAATTTTGGGGGGCTTTTTCTTCCATTACCCCTTGTAAAATTTCAAAAACTGGGTCTACAAGAGCATGCGAGTGTAAAAAATGAAGATTTTGAATTTTATCCTTCACTTTGCTGCTATTCCTGTGAAACACCTAAAGGGTTAACAAACTTTCTGAATGTCATTTTGAATACTTTGAGGGATGCAGTTTTCATAATGGGGTCATTTAGGCTAAGTTTCCACTTGTATTTTTTCTGGCAGTTTTTGGATATCTGCCACTGCAGTTTTTGAGCCAAAGTCAGAAATGGATCCATAAGGGAGGAGAAGTTCAAATCCTTCCTTTATATGTCCTATTCCTTTTGAATACACTTCTGGTTTTGGCTCAAAAATTTCAGTGGCAGATATCCAAAAACTGCCAGAAACTTAGCCTATGGGGTATTTTTAATAAGAAAGCCCTTCAAATTCACTTCAAAACTGAACTGGTCCCTGAAAAATTCAAAATTTTGAAAATTTTGTGAAAAATTGGAAAATTGCTGCTGAACTTTGAAGCCCTCTGATTTCGTCCAAAAGTAAAAATATGTCAACTTTATGATGAAAATATAAAGTAGACATATTGTATATGTGAATCAAAATATAATTTATTTGGAATGTCTGTTTTCCTTACAAGCAGAGAGCTTTAAAGTTAGAAAAATGCTAAATTTTCAATTTTTTCATCCCATTTTGGAATTTTTCACCAAGAAATGATTCAAGTATCAGCAAAAATTTACCACCAACATAAAGTAGAATATGTCATGAAAAAACAATCTCGGAATCAGAATGATAAGTAAAAGCATCCCAGAGTTATTAATGTTTAAAGGGACAGTGGTCAGATGTGCAAAAAATGGCCGGGTACTTAAGGTATAAATGGGCTGGGTCCTTTAGGGGTTAACAAGCTTTGCAGGTCTTTAAAATTGTTTTGCAACCCTAGGTACCTCCAAAAGTAAATGACCTGACTAGAACCAGATACTAAACCATGTTTTTTTTCTAGTCGATTTCTATTTTCTTATTGTAATTTCTTTCTTAATTTTGCGCACATTTCACCTGAGCTGTTTTTAATAACAAAGAAAGGCATACTTTACAGCAAACCTTATGGAGATATGCAACAATAGACAGGAGCTGACCCATTGGCATGAATGATAAACATTACTATTCCACATTGTCTTATCCTATATACTCATGTCTCCTTTCACTGTAATCCTGTCTGTGATGATAAGAACAAGACTTCCCAAAAGTGATCTGTACAGAACAGGTAGTATCAACTTTTAGGGTAGGGTCACGCACAACGGATCCACAGCGTATTTTAAATAAAATTGGCTGGTCCTTGAGGTTAAAATGGGCTTGGTCGTTAAGGGGTTAAGGACCTGAGCATTTTTTGCACATCTGACCACTGTCAATTTAAGCATTAATAAATCTGAAACACTTTTACTTATGAATTTGATTCCAAGACCGTGCATGCTGGGAGTTGTAGTTTTGCAACAGCTGGAGGCACACAGGTTGGAAAACACTGAGTTAGGAAAAAGACAGCGTTTCCCAACCAGTGTGCCTCCAGTTGTTGCAAAACTACAACTCCCAGCATGCACTGACAGCCGAAGGGCATGCTGAGAGTTGTAGTTATGCAACAACTGAAGGAGAACAGTTTGGAGACCACTGTGTAGTGGTCTCCAAAATGTGACCTTCCAGATGTTGCAAAACTTCAACTGCAGGCATGCCCAGACTGCCCAAGCATGCTGGGAGTTGTAGTTTGGCAACATGTTGGGGACAGATGTTACAGAACTACAACTCCCAGCATGCCTGGACTGTCTGGGCATGTTGAGAGTAGTTTTCATCATCTGGAAAAGCACAGTTTGGAGACCACTATAAGGTGGTGTCCAAACTGTGACCCCCCAGATGTTGCAAAACTACAACTCCCAGCATGCCCAGACAGCTAAAGGCTGTCTGGGCATGCTGGGAGTTGTGGTTGTGAAACTCCTAGAAGGCAGCAGTGAAGATCACTTACCAGCGATCTTCACTGCTGCTGATGACGCCGCCGCCAATCTTCTCCACCTTGCCGCCAGTCCTCGCTGACTGTCGCCGGTCCTACCCGCTGCCTGTGTCGGTCCCCCCTTCCACAACGACCCTCGCAGGCGTTGCCACCATCTGTTCCCCCTGCTCTGCCTGGACTTCCAGGGGGGAGCAGAGCAGGGGATCTGAACTCTAACCCCCTGCCCCTGCCCTGTGATTGGCCGGTCAGTCCTGACTGGCAAATCATAGGGGATAGGAGGAGGTGGCACCCCCTGCCACCTCACTCCTATCCTTCAGGGTGGTAAGTGCGGTCTCTGTCAGCACTGATCACCTCTATTTTCAGAGCGATCGGGTCACCAGAGACCCAATCAGCCCGTAAAAGCCGTGATTTGCTGGTCTCAGGACCCCCCCAGGTGATGTCCTGAGATCGCTGCTGATAGATATCAGCACCCTTCCCTTTCTGATCACCACCCCATGCGGCATAGCAGCGAACAGGAACGTCAAGGGCATCCTTGGTCTTTAAGTACCTTGGAGCAAGGTCATACCTATACGCCCTTGGTCCCTAATTAGTTAAAATATAGATAGTAAAATAGAAAATTAGAAAAAAAATGTATCCAAACATACTTAAAAAATATGTTTAATATAAAAACTTGATCAGATGTGGCAAAGTTTTTCACCAAATCTAAGGCAAACAATCAGGCAGATTTTTCCATGGCTACAGGCTAAATAAATAAAAGTCTGGTAAATAAATCCTCTCCCAGGGTAGAGCCCTCAATGTAATAACAAATTATTTGTGTGTTTTTTTTCTTCTCGTTTCAGATCTGTGTATCCTGTGGTTGTCTGACTCTATGGACTACGTCGATGACCTGAAATTTAAATAAAATGGTTTACGAGGTTTTGTATGGGGTGCTTTTTCTAATTAGATACAAAGCAGGCACAGCACACTATAGGGTCGGTCATTGGCGGATCCGCAACGTAAAATACGATCCGATACATGTGACCTTACCCTTAGGTTGAGTGGTCAAAATGAAAATTGCAAGATTCAAGATTATTTTAAAATATATGGAAAATGAGAAAAAAGCAAATGTAAAAAAAAAATATATATATATACTTAAAAAATACATTTGACATAAAAACTAGATCAGCTCTGACAAAGTTGTTCACCAAATCTAAGGAAAACAATCATGGAGATTTTACCATGGCTGAAGAGAAAAATAAAATAAATAAATATAAGTCTGGTAAAAACAATTTTAAATATAAATGAACATACACGAAAAGTAATTTATAATAATGCTGTAACTAATATCCCATTTACAACATTTATTATAATAATTGGTTAAATAAATTGCAGAATTGATTCTTTGGCTACCTCCTTAAAGGGGTACTCCGTCCCTAGACATCTTATCCCCTATCCAAAGGATAGGGGATAAGATGTCAGATCACCGCGGTCCCGCTGCTGGGGAGCCCTGGGATTCCCGCTGCGGCACCACACTCTCATTACAGCACAGAGCGAGTTCGCTCTGCACGTAATGACGGGCGATACAGGGGACGGAGCATCGTTACATCACGGCTCCGCCCCTCGTGACGTCACGACCCGCCCCTATCAATACAAGTCTATGGGAGGGGGTGCGGCGGTCGTACATCTTATCCCCTATCCTTTGGATAGGGGATAAGATGTCTAGGGGCGGAGTACCCCTTTAAAGGGGTTATCCAGGAAAAAAAATGTTTTATATATCAACTGGCTCCAGAAAGTTAAACAGATTTGTATATTACTTCTATTAAAAAATCTTAATCCTTTCAGTACTTATGAGCTTCTGAAGTTAAGGTTGTTCTTTTCTGTCTAAGTAATCTCTGATGACACGTGTCTCAGGAACTGCACAGAGTAGAAGAGGTTTGCTATGAGGATTTGCTTCTAAACTGGGCGGTTCCCGAGACATGTGTCATCAGAGAGAACTTAGACAGAAAAGAGCAACCTCAACTTCAGAAGCTCATAAGTACTGAAAGGATTAAGATTTTTTAATAGAAGTAATTTACAAATCTAGAAAAGAAAAAAAAGGGGATATGTGCAGCTCACAATTATATATTCCCCGAGGTCAGACGGACAAGCAGCTATACCCAAGCTGCAATATACAAAAATGTGAAAAAAAAGTTTTTTTTTTGTCTCATGACTACTGAAGAAAGGGTCAGAGAATAGAACCCTGAAACGCGTCTAGTCTGTGATTCCATCACTGAAAAACCGCTGCATCTGAACTGCACAATTAACTTTGTGGTATTTGCACATCCTGTACCTTAAGAATTGAAAGCTTCGTTGATCTGATCCAGCATTGCAGCCTAATCCAGCCCGGTCCATAAAGCCAGAGAGACTTGGAGGAGAGAGCCCGGGAAATTCTAACGTCACACACCAGTACCACGAGGCTATCAGCTACAGTGAACAGCTTTCCCCGGCCAAAGGCTCCCTCCTGGTCACCAGCACAATCGTGACCTGCTTTCTTCAGCACGTATCTCTCTGCAGCCACATCAATCACAGCTGTCAGCGCCCGAAAGCACTCTCACAAACCAGCGAAACCTGAGCTGTGATCTCTGCTAAGGACGGGTAACACTGTACATCACTAAGACCAGGGGAGTCAAACACCCGGCCCGCCAGACCTCGTCATGTGGCCCGCCGCCGGCTGCCAGCCTTCACCTTTAATCTCGCTTTATTTATTTTTTTAAAGAAAGCCGCCTCTTCAGCGCATGCGCGGCGATCCTCCTTCGGTCCTCCTGGTCCTCCGCCTCTATGGTTGTACATCAGGGAAGTCCCGTGCGCACAACCATAGAGACGTGGAAGGAACAGGAGGACGGCAGGATCATCACAGGAGGACGCACGCAGGGCCTGGTAAGCGTTATCTTCTTCAGCGTTCCGGTCACCGCTCGACCGGTCCTGGCACCTACTGCTATGGTCCATATGCCATAGCAGTAGATGTGACCCCGGGCCGGAGGAGCGGTGACTGGATCACAGTGGGGGCAGCACACAGACATACAGCCTCCAGCCATACACTGCATATGGCTGGAGGCTGTATGTCTGTGGGGAGGGAGGGGGGGGGAGGGTGCTGCCAACCTAATGTGGGGGGAACTATACTGCCAACTAATGTGGGGGAACATGCTGCCAACTAATGTGGGGGAACACGCTGCCTACCTAATGTGGGGGGAACTATACTGCCAACCTAATGTGGGGAACATGCTGCCAACCTAATGTGGGGGGAACTATACTGCCAACTAATGTGGGGGAACATGCTGGCAGCTAATGTGGGGGAACATGCTGCCTACCTAATGTGGGGGGAACTATACTGCCAACCTAATGTGGGGGAACATGCTGCCAACTAAGGTGGGGGAACATGCTCCCTACCTAATGTGGGGGAACTATACTGCCTACCTAATGTGGGAGGAACTATACTGCACCTAATGTGGGGGGAACTATACTGCCTACCTAATGTGGGGGGAACTATACTGCCAACCTAATGTGGGGAACATGCTGCCAACCTAATGTGGGGGGAACTATACTGCCAACTAATGTGGGGGAACATGCTGGCAGCTAATGTGGGGGAACATGCTGCCTACCTAATGTGGGGGGAACTATACTGCCAACCTAATGTGGGGGAACATGCTGCCAACTAAGGTGGGGGAACATGCTCCCTACCTAATGTGGGGGAACTATACTGCCTACCTAATGTGGGGCTGCACCTAATGTGGGGGGAACTATACTGCCTACCTAATGTGGGGGGAACTATACTGCCAACCTAATGTGGGGGGAACTATACTGCCAACTAATGTGCGGGAACATGCTGGCAACTAATGTGGGGGAACATGCTGCCTACTTAATGTGGGGGGAACTATACTGCCAACCTAATGTGGGGGAACATGCTGCCAACCTAATGTGGGGGGAACTATGCTGCCAACTAATGTGGGGGAACATGCTGGCAACTAATGTGGGGGAACATGCTGGCAACTAATGTGGGGGACATGCTGCCTACCTAATGTGGGGGGAACTATACTGCCAACCCAATGTGGGGGAACATGCTGCCTACTAATGTGGGGGAACATGCTGCCTACCTAATGTGGGGGGAACTACAAGGTACTGTACATTGCAGTAGGAGGGGTAGTCTTATATGGCGAGTATATCCCAAACTCTACATTTTAACTGTAAAAGTTGGGGGTCGTCTTATACACCCAGTCGTCTTATACGCCGGCATATACGGTATGTGGGGGGGGGGGGGGGAGGGGTCCTACAGATACAACCGGCCCTTTGAGGGTGACCAAACTGCTGATACGGCCCCCGATGAATTTGAGTTTGACACCCCTGACTAAAACTGTCAATTGCTGATACTTTGTGTCTATATACTTTCATTTTCAAAGGAAGCCTATTGCAACTGTATTTAGTACTATCTACTACTGTGAACTGCCAAGGACTTTTGTTTTAAGCAGGATTGCACAAGAGGACTTAACCCATTCAACACAGTTTATGCATCAGTGATGAATTCTATCAATTCTATAAATTTTTTATATTCTTAAATATTTTATTGTGAGATATATATTGTTTATCCCCTCCACAAGGGCCCTCTGTGGGGGAAACTACAATCATTTATATATATATATATATATATATATATATATATATATATCAGAATTTTATAATAAACCGTATTATAGTTAATCATAACTGAAGCACAATCTCTTACTATTGTATTGGATTTTAGTATTTATTCTCCTGGAGGTCTGGACAAAAAAAAAACGAATTTACAAATCTGCTTAACTTCTGGAGCGAGTTGATATATATATAAAAAAAGTATTTTCCTGGATAACCCCTTTAACATATATAAATTAATATTTAATATTCATACAGCTAAATAACCTAAATAATTAAACATTGATACCTGCCCTAATCTTTTTAATGTTAGGCTAATACATTTTCTCTGAAAATGTCACTGTTTATGAGGAAGAAGGATTTTTTTTAATGCTATTTTTACATTGTTTGCTGCTTATGGTACAAATGGTGACGGAGATTATTGATGTTATTATAGGTTTTATTATGTTATTAATCTTATAAATCATGGTGATTCCTGTGAACCATAAATTTGATATTTCCAAAGGAGAGTACTGGTAAGTTTAAAATGCAGACTCCATGTTTGTTCCTAGGTTAATAGAGACACCTAGTGGATGCTTTGCATAATGCAATATTACCGTTTGAACTTCACATAGTCATAGGTCATACGGGTATTCCCCAACCAGGGTGGCTTGAGCTGTGGCGAAACTACAACTCCCAGTATGTCCGGACAGCCAAAGGCTGTCCGGACATGCTGGGAGTTGTAGTTTTGCAACAGCTTACAGCACTCTGGTTGGGGAACACTGAGTTATACAGTACATATACTGTTGGAATGGGAAAAAAGGGAAGACTGCTGTAAAATATTTATTTTCATCTGCTTTTAAAATTTAAGTCATCCAAAAGGTTACATTATATTATCTGATTTTAGACTAGTGGCAGCAATTCAGTGACCAGTCTTCGTGATTATACAATACATTGTTGTTGTTTTATTAACATATTAGTACCAAAATACAACAACGACTAAATAAGTGTCTTTGCTAAGGATTTTATATACATTTGAGGGCAAATGTCAGGGAAATAATGTTTACAAGAAGAAAAAAAAGAGAAATAAATAAATTAATGAATTAATTTAATTAATAAATAAATCCATGAATAAATAAATACACACATAAATAAAAAAAAATAAAAAAATGAATACATACATAATACACACATAAATAAATAAATAAAATAACTACATAAATAAACAAGCAACACAGACTATGATAGAATATAGCAAAACACCACAGTGGGACCCAGGCTAAAACCCCAGTTTGTAAAATGTCATTATTTTTATATGATAAAAAACATATATATATATATATATATATATATATATATATATATATAAGAGATTCTTATTATCCGTATAGATGCTGACTGGATGAAAAGAACCCTCCAATAGATGTTGCCACTCTTCTAAGGCAAGCTTTATAGCGAGGAGTTCCCGATCTCCGATAGAGTAGTTCCTTTCTGCAGGTGAAAAAGTCTTGGAGGAAAAACCACAGGTAACAGTTTTGCCCTCTGAGGTTTTTTAAGTCAAGAGGGCTCCAGCTCCTATGGATGAAGCACCTACCTCCAAAAAGAAGGGTTTCTCAGGATCAGGTCTTGAGAGGACAGGAGCAGAGGCAAATCCAAGAGACCAAGACGTTGGATTACAGTTCTTTTTCGTGAGCGCCACAATTGGGGCGACCAAGGAAGAAAAATGTGGAATGAACTGACAATAATAATTGGCAAAGCACAAAAAGCATTGTATAGCTTGAAGGCTAGAAGGGCGAAGCCAGTCCAAAACTGCAGACAACTTTTGAGGGTCCATCTGCAAACCTTTGTTGGAGACAATGTAACCAAGAAATGGAAGACTTGATCTCTCGACTAGGCATTTCTCAAGCTTGGCATAGAGAGGATTATCCCTGAGGCGCTGAAGAACCTGTCGGACATGAGAGCCATGCTTCTCCAAATTGGACGAGAAAATCTGAATATCATCAAGATACACCACTACACATGTATAAAGTTAATTGTGGAAGATGCCATTAACGAATTCCTGGAAGACCGCAGGAGCGTTACAAAGGCCAAAAGACATCACAATATATTCAAAGTGTCCATCATGGTTATTACAGGCCGTCGTCCATTCATCACCTTCACGTATTCGAATGAGATTGTATGCTCCTCGCAAATCCAATTTGGAGAAAATCTTGGCACCCCATAGACGATCAAAGAGTTCAGAGATCAAAGGTAGAGGATAGCGATTCTTGATCGTGATTTTGTTTAATCCCCAGTAATCTATACAAGAGAGCCCTCCTTCATCCCGACAAAGAAGAATCCAGTACGGGCAGGGGAGGAGGATTTTCAAATGAAACCCTTTTGGAGGTTCTCTTAGCCTGTGTCTCTGGGACTGACAAAGGATAAATTCTTCCTCGGCGAGGCATTGTCCTACGTTGTAGATCAATAGGACAGTCATAAGAACGATGTGGTGGAAGAGATTCGGCATGTTTTTGCAGAACACATCTGAATAATCCTGATAAGGAAAAGGCAGGCTCGGCATAGAAGGAGGTGTAGAGATAGTCTTAGGCTGGGTAGACTCAAGACAGTGGTTTTGACAAAAACGTCCCCAAGAAGTGACCTCACCAGATTTCTAGTCGAGCCACGGTGTGTGACGTTGAAACCAAAGAAGACCAAGAAGAAGTTCCGAAGTACACTAAGGAAGAACATAGAACTCAATCCTCTCCTTATGTAAGACTCCTACATGCATGATGAGATGTTCAGTGCGGTAAAGCACCGTTCAATTAAGGTGTTCTCCATTGACAGAAGAGATATCCAAAGGCTTAGCAAGCCGAGTTACGGGGAGACGATGTTTATGGACCAAGGAAGCAGCAATAAAATCTCCTGCCGAACCTGAGTCCAAAAAGGCTGAGGGTAAGAAAGATGTCTTAGGAGAGGTATAGACTTGGACCAGCATGGACAAATGAGGAGAGGCAGTATTTACACCAGGGGACGCCTCTCCTACGTCTCCTAGGTGCGAGCATTTCTTGGATGCTGTGGACGTTAAGAACAGTCTTTGAGAAAGTGCTCCGGACTGGCACAATGAATGCATAAATTCTCACTGCGTCATTCTTTCTTGCTGTGTTAGCCGAGTTCAATCCACCTGCATAGCCTCATCGGCAGAAGCCAAAGTAGGCGATAAAGGAAGATGTTGGAACATGGGTGCCAGACGGGGAAATCGCCGTGTAAGGACAGGTTCCCTCTCCGTGTAAGTTCTTCCTAACTCTCGGCAAAACGCACATCAATCCGAGTGGCCAAAAGGATTACTTCACTAGAGCATCCTTGATTCTACTAGAAAGTCCTTTTTTTTAATGTAGCACACAAAGCCTCATCATTCCAGGCCAATTCGGAAGCTAAGGTGCGGAATTGAACCGCGTAATCGCCAACTTAAGATTCCCCTAGCAACGGTTCAGTAAAGCAGTCTCAGCAGAGGAAACCCGTGCAGGTTTTTCAAAGACATTGCGGAATTCGGAGAGAAAGGCCTGCAGGTTAGAAGACACCAGATCATTATGATCCCAAAGAGGAGTAGCCCAGGCCAGGGCTTTTCCAGACAGCAGACTGACCACAAACACCACTTTAGCTCGCTCGCTGATCCGCCGTGAGTTCCAAATGCATAGAGCACTGGGTCACAAAACCTCTACACAACTTGGGATCTCCTTCATACTTTGTAGGGAAGGATAAATGAAGCTTAGATCCGGAAGAAACTGTAGGGAGTGAAGGAGCATCTAGAACAGGTTGCGGATGCTGCTGTTGTTGCTGATGAACGGGAAGAAGCTGTTGCATCATAGCAGACAACTGATTCAGTTGCGCCTGATGAGCTAACTGTTGTGACTGTTGAGGCACGGTGGAGGAAAGATCCATAACATCAGGCAGAGGCACCCCAGCGAGATCCATGGCCGGATCTTACTGTAATGGCAGTGGAGTAGTGAATCTGCTGATCCTGTGTGGACGATGGTGTGGGCCATACCAGGGAGTGGAGTCTAAGGTGCCACTGGTTTTCACCAGAGCCAGCCGCAAAGCGGGATGGACTTGATGTGGCAGGAGGCATCCAGGTCGGTATTCCCTAATAAGACTCGTCCACACAGGCTGCTAAGGTGATATGTTGCACAGGTGGGATGAGGAAAACTCATAGTTTGGACAGGCAAGACGTCAGGGCAGGCGGCACAGGAGCGTGGTCAGGAACGAAGCTAGAGGTCTGGAACACTGTAGACAACACACAACTGAACACTTTCTCTAGAGCTAGTGAACACATAGATACAGCAAGGACAGGAAGGAAGTGTGGAGTTAAATAGACACAGGACCAGACAAGCACCAATCAATGGTGCACTGTCCCCTCAAATCTGAGGATGCCGGCGCACGCACCCTAGGAGGCGGGGGCGCATGCGCCGACAGCAGAGAACAATGGAGGGGACAGAGATGCAGCAGCACGGAAGGATGGGGCCAGAGCGAGTAGTCAGCCAGCACGTCTGGCTGCAGCATTACTTGTAACAATATCAATTATTATTATCTTTATAGTTTTGTTTCCTTTTTCTCTATTTTTTAAGTTAAGTTTGCTTTCAATATTTTAATATTTTATTGTATTTTATACTTGAAGCAATGTGCTAATTGGTAATGATACATCTTTAAATTTGTGTGTTGGCCAAGTGCTCCATCCCATTTTGTGTGTACCTTTAATATAATAATGGTACGTTTTAATATAAAGGTGCTGCATTTAAAGGTGCTCCATTTTTGCGTTGCATTCCTGTAGTGGATTGAGTTCCATCTTTTCTATACAGTTACTATACAGTTTTCTCTTTTTACTAATCCTACCTCAATCTAAACCAATAGTAGGGCCAATACAGTTTCCAAGAAGCAACGGGTGTTCAATGCACAAAACATAAATTATCACAAGAGCACCAAACTCATGAAATAATGAAAAATAGAAAATCTTTATTCAGGATACATAGATATAAAGCATAATTAAAAAGTTCAGCAGCAGTCAGAAAAAGTTCAGAGACCAGATGCATGTTTTTCTCCATACAGTCACAACAATCTGAAGGAGATTTATCAAGGGATTCAGAGGTTTTTTTTTTTGCTTGCAAAAGTCACACAAAAATTCGCACGTGCGCGTAAGCAACTTTTTGTGCGACTTTTGTGGGTAAGCAAAAAATACCTGTCAGCCCTACCTAAGCAATTTTCAGTTTTCACTTTGCACATAAGCAAAAAAAAAAAAGTTGCAAACCCTCTTCAAAAAGTTGCAAGTGTAAGCCAGGTCAGACCTGGCTTACAAACTTGCTCGACAGCATTCACAAAAAGTTGCAACCGTGACTTTTTATGCGACTTTTTGCGCAGCTCTGCTCCTGCTAGCTGTTGCAGAACTACAACTCCCAGCATGTCCTTACAGTGAGGACATGCTGGGAATTTTAGTCCCAACAGCTTGCGGGCAGGTGATAGATGCGGTCGGGAGGCCAGGGAGCGGAGCAGGCCGACAGTAATATGAAATGACATCACTGTAATTTCATATTTCCCGGGCAGAACTGTGATTGGTTTAGACCTCCAGGCCAATCACAGCTGCCAGAGGGAAATATGAAGTTACAGTGCTGTAACTTAATTTTCCCGCTGAGAAGCTAGGGAATGGAGCACAAACCACCCGCTTCCCTGGCTTCCTTGTCACCCACCCATGCTGCAGGACTACAACTCCCAGCATGTCCTTATTGCAATGACATGCTGGGAGTTGTAGTGGTGCATCGTGGGCAGGCATAAGATTTGCGGACAGGTGACAAGTTTGTCACCCGCCCGCACATCTCCCTCCCGTGCCGCAGGACTACAACTCCCAGCATGCCCTTACTGCAAGGGCATGCTGGGAGTTGTAGTCGTGCGATGCGGGCGGCAGGAGATGTGCGAGTGGGTGATAATAAATGTACTAACCTATTTTCTGTGTTCCATTTCAGATCCGTGTATCCTGTGGACTACTTCGGATTCATTGGACTACTACGATGACCAGCATTTTTTTTTTTGTTTAATGTTAACTAGCTGAGTACCCGGCGTTGCCCGTTTTTTCCTTCCTAATCCTTGTTGTGGAAGAAAATCAACAGAGGAAGCTTTTGACTTCATATCCTGTCCTCATATATTGTTGTCATATCTCAACCCCATATCCCGTCCTCATATCCCGACCTCCTATGCTGTCCTCCTATCCCGTCCTCCTATTGTGTCCTCCTATCTCGACCTCATATCCCGTCCTCATATCCCGTCCTCATATCTCAACCTCCTATCCGACCTCCTATTCCGTCCTCCTATCTCGACCTCACATCCAGTCCTCATATCTCGTCCTTCTATTCTGTCCTCATATCCCGTCCTCCTATCTTGACCTTATATCCCGTCCTCATATCTCGTCCTCCTATCCCATCCTCCTATCTCGACCTCCTATCCCGACCTCATATCCCGTCCTCCTATCTTGACCTCCTATCCCGACCTCCTATCCCGTCCTCATATCCCGACCCGTAATATGTGTACCAGGTATTGAAATATCTCCACCGAAGTTATGTGGGAACATACATTTCCCATTGATTTGCATGGGACTTTAAACAAAAACCCTGACCCTCACAAATGGGGGTAGTTAAGGATTAAATTAATTATCCTATATTTTAAGTGGACATATAAGTAACATGTGACCAAGTATTATCGAAATATCTCCAGCGGTTTGTAAGTTATTCAGTAACATACATTTCCCATAGACTTGTATGGGACTTTAAACAAAAACCCCGACCCTGGCAAATGGGGGTGAGTAAGGGTTAAATTACGTATCCTATGTTTGGTGTTGACATATAAGTAACATGTGTGCCAAGTTTCATGTTAATATATTTTGCCGTTTGGACGTGATGCTGGAACATACACACATACATACACACACATTGTCCCTCATTTACCATTGCAAACCTGACATGTTTTTTCGGGTTGTGTGCCAGATTCTGTCGCATTGCACCAGATTCTGTCGCAATGTGCCAGAAATTCTGTCTACGCAAGATTTTGCGCCAGAATGTGCATCAGAATTGAAAAAACCCCGACTAACTCTCTATTTTGATAAGAAAACCCAAAAGAGGGGCGTGACCGCCAGGAAAAGGGGGCATTGTTTCCAAAAAGGGGCGTGTTTCCAAGATTTTCACAAAAACCCAACATATTTACTAAGGTTTCCACAGAAAATGTGGATTTGAGCTGAGGAAAACCCAACAGATCAGAGCATGTGTAAAAAAAAAGCAAAGTGTAGGGAAAGTGGAAAATGTAGGGAAACCTTGGAAAATAAATTGTAGGGAACTAAAACCCACAAAGAAACCTACACAACACTCTTAGTAAATAAGGGTGATTGAGTTTTATATTTATAGAATATCTATGTTGGTTGAGCCTGGTTCTCAGGTCGCATTTCGTTTCCCCAACATAGATAAGTTTACACAGGCACCAAAGTATGTACACTATATATTCGCTCTCACAGGTAAGATAGAATTTGATGGGATAGGTACGCTGCGTCATTGGGTGTGTAAATACACTACCCTTTTGTATGTACCTACAACTTACACATCTTCTGCAGGGGAAATAACCCTTGGACTGAACTGTTAGATACTTTTGTGTTTTTTTAGAGCTTCCTGAGATATCTGATTTCACTAAGCAATCTTTCAGATTGCGTGCCCTGCGGTATGACATCAGTGGAGGGAGTCTAAATTCAGGAATATCAGGGTAACTATCCTGAATCAGATGCCAATGTCTCCTAACTGATTGTGCGATGTTACCCGAAATTTCATTATATGTGGAAATGAACGGAATGCGATTCGATTGGTCTTTTTTTTACGACTAGATGTATGGTTTTGTTGTCTTTCCATTTTCACCCTGTTCACATGTTGTGATATTACCCTGGTTGGGTAACCCCTATCCTTAAATTGTGTCACCATATGATTGATCGCTCGGTCAAATTTAGTATCAGAATCAGTGATCCTGCTCGCCCTTAGTAGCTGGCTATATGGGAGGGACGAGATCATGGGTCTAGGATGTGCGGACTCAAATTTCAGCAAAGTATTGCAGTCAGTTGGCTTCTGGTATAGATCTGTAGAAAGTTTGTTACCTACAATTGTAACTTCTGTATCCAGAAAATTAACTTTCTGATCTGAAAAAGTTAAAGTAAATTGTAAGTCAGGGTCAATGCTATTCAGAAAAGCTTTAAATTCTTCTAGCTCACTGATGTCACCTTTCCAAATGAGAAAGACATCATCTAGAGTGGTGGGACACATAGATGTGTTCTTCCTCAAAATCCGCCATTACAATGTTGGCGTATGTGGGTGCCACGTTGCTGCCCATGGCAGTCCCACGTAATTGGAGGTAGACGGTCTTGTTAAATGTAAAATAATTGTTCTCCAGGACAAAAGTTAGTAGTGTAAGGATGAAATTAATTTGCTTACTGGTAAGGTTAGTTTTCCTAAGACCTCTATCCACGGCTCTAAGACCTCTACTATGCTGTATCGAGGTATACAGCGAGACTATATCAAATCTGGCAATGATACAATTGTCCGGGAGAGCAATATTGGAAATAACGGATAGAAAGTGTATTGTGTCCTGCAGGTACGATCTTGTATTGGTGGCCAGTGAGCGCAATACCTTATCAAGAAATATTGAAACATGATTTGAAAGGGAACCTCTGTCGGAAACTATAGGCCGCTCAGGGGGATCAATGAGGCTCTTATGAATTTTCGGCAGGAGATATAATACCGGTGTAATGGGAAACTCCACTAGTAAAAAATCCCTTAATTTCTTATCAATGACATTCTCTTCTATAGCTTTACCCAGAATGGATTCCAACTGCTGCACCATTGTTCCTCTGGTATCTCTTTGCCAAACTTTATATACCTCCGTATCACCCAATTGTCTCAACGCTTCCCTAAGGTACATGCTCCGATCCATGACCACAACCCCACCACCTTTGTCAGCTGGTTTAATGATGAGGCTGTGGTCATGGATCAGTTCCTACATTGCCAGGATTTCATTATGTGACAAATTAGGATGTTTAAGTCGTGTTTGTTGTCGTCTTAATTTAGCAAAATCTCTCTCTCTGTATTTGATTTTGTATAGCATATTTATGTATGCGATGCCTTAATAATATATGTTTTTACACATTGTTTATATATGGTAATTACTATTTGATGATGTCACTACTCTGTAATTGGTTGGCTTATATAAGCCTCATACATGTCACTTATTAAGCACTTGAGAAAGCCAGCGTGAGGCTGGAGAAACGTAGTCTCTCACATCGTTGGAATAAATTCACCTTTCCTTTGAAGTCTACCTGTGGTGTGCTGCTTCTATATTTTTCTATACATTGAGGAACCAGTGGACCGAGGTTCAGAATATGCGGGCACCCCGATTTCTTTTCTTCTACATATTCCTGGAGGTGCTGTTTTTATTGGATATCTATCTAAAGGTCAGCAAACGGGCACTCCACTTTAATATGGACATTGATCTACAAGGCAATATGGATACTGCTTCAAACCTACAGCCCTCTGATGTGTTTTCATACACTAAGACAGACACTGACCGCATATTGGGGAGTCTCTCTGGGGACGCAGCATTTTTGCATAACCCTTCCAAGATAGACCTGCAACTTCACCTGTCCACCCTGAGTGAGTACTATAAAACCCACAAAATACCGAGAGGCATGCGAGCGCAGCCTAAGATGAATTCTTTCTCTAATGATATGGATTATCGTGCATGTTATGAGGCTATATCTAATAAGTATGCTATGGACTTAATTCTACTCAATATCGAGTTTCTCCAGAGGGATTTATCTAACATACAAGCTAAAGTTTCAGAAGTAGAAAATGCACTTAAAAGTACCTTAACCGAGGAGGAATGGAGCGAACTATCAGAAAAACAAACCAGTTTTCTTGCTAAACAACGCAGTCAGATTGAAGAGACTAAGAGACATAAATGGTTTAGAGACTGCCAGGATTATGCCAATGGGCGCATCTACTCATGGGAGAATCTCATCAATAGACAACAACAGAGACAAACATACGCAGGAGGAGAAGCATCCGGAGATAATTACAACTTCAACAAAGGGGTGAAACAACATATCAAAACAACACAACCTTTTTTAGGGGATACGCCGTCCGTAGGGGGTGGCAAAGAAGAGGAAGCCACAAGCATTTCAGACACTATAAGAACCAGAGCACAAAAGACCTCCAAGGGAGCGCCAATCAAGATGCCATACAAGAAGAAATAGAACATTCAAACAACAAGACTGTGGTAAATATCTCCTCACATGTATTATCTGAACAATAGTTATGTCTTTTGTCCAAGGGTTTGAGCTTTTGTCCTACCTCATATAACGATTGGTTCCAACTTGAAATAGATACGGTATGGTTTATTAGAAAACTTAAACTTAAGATTTGGTTCCATAATCGCTCTGGGGTGAATCAGGAGGATGGATCTGTTCCATCATGTATCACACCACAGAGCGATACGTTCACTTTTAAACAATACGAGTTACCAGGGTACAGTGAGTTTCAACCACCTATAGAATCTCATGCTGTTTCTACATAGTTTGATTGTATCAAAAGAGATTTTGCTAAATTAAGACAACAGCAAACACGACTTAAACATCCTAATTTGTCACATAATGAAATCCTGGCAATGCAGGAACTGATCCATGACCACAGCCTCATCATCAAACCAGCTGACAAAGGTGGTGGGGTTGTGGTCATGGATCGGAGCATGTACCTTAGGGAAGCGTTGAGACAATTGGGTGATACGGAGGTATATAAAGTTTAGCAAAGAGATACCAGAGGAACAATGGTGCAGCAGTTGGAATCCATTCTGGGTAAAGCTATATAAGAGAATATCATTGATAAGAAATTAAGGGATTTTTTACTAGTGGAGTTTCCCATTACACCGGTATTATATCTCCTGCCGAAAATGCATAAGAGCCTCATTGATCCCCCTGGGAGGCCTATAGTTTCCGGCAGAGGTTCCCTTTCAAACCATGTTTCAATATTTCTTGATAAGGTATTGCGCTCACTGGCCACCAATACAAAATTGTACCTGCAGGACACAATACACTTTCTATCCGTTATTTCCAATATTGTTCTCCCGGTAAAATGTATCATTGCCACATTTGATATAGTCTCGCTGTATACCTCGATACAGCATAGTAGAGGTCTTAGAGCCGTGGATAGAGGTCTTAGGAAAACTAACCTTATCAGTAAGCAAATTAATTTCATTGTTACACTACTAACTTTTGTCCTGGAGAACAATTATTTTACATTTAATGAGACCTTCTACCTCCAATTACGTGGGACTGCCATGGGCAGCAACGTGGCGCCCACATACGCCAACATTGTAATGGCGGACTTTGAGGAAGAACACATCTATGTGTCCCACCACTCTAGGAATCTCCTGGGGTGGTGGAGATACATAGATGATGTCTTCCTCATTTGGAAAGGTGACATCAGTGAGCTAGAAGAATTTAAAGCTTTTCTGAATAGCATTGACCCTGACTTACAATTTACTTTAACTTTTTCAGATTAAAAAGTTCATTTTCTGGATACAGAAGTTACAATTGTAGGTAACAAACTTTCTACAGATCTATACCAGAAACCAACTGACTGCAATACTTTGCTGAAATTTGAGTCCGCACATCCTAGACCAATGATCTCGTCCTTCCCATATAGCCAGGTACTAAGGGCGAGCAGGATCACTGATTCTGATACTAAATTTGACCGAGCGGTCAATCATATGGTGACACAATTTAAGGATAGGGGTTACCCAACCAGGGTAATATCACAACATGTGAACAGGGTGAAAATGGAAAAACAACAAAACCATACATCTAGACGTAAAAAAGACCAATCGAATCGCATTCCGTTCATTTCCACATATAAGGAAATTTCGGGTAACATCGCACAATCAGTTAGGAGACATTGGCATCTGATTCAGGATAGTTACCCTGATATTCCTGAATTTAGACTCCCTCCACTGATGTCATACTGCAGGGCACGCAATCTGAAAGATTGCTTAGTGAAATCAGATATCTCAGGAAGCTCTTAAAAAAAACACAAAAGTATCTAACAGTTCTGAGAACCAGGCTCAACCAACATAGATATTCTATAAGGAAACAACGGGCTGACCTACCGGTATTCAAGTATTTCTTTGTTGCCGGCCATGTTGAAACTGATTTAAAGTGCATGATAGTGGACCATATCCCTCCGCTATATAGAGGTGGTGATAGACTGACCCAACTACAGACAAGGGAACTTAAGTGGATTTTCCTACTTGATAGCTTAAAACCTAATGGACTTAATGTAGAGTTCACAGTTCTGCCTAAAATGATGAAGCGTTAACAGATTGAGCCCCATGTGTATGGTCATGACTGTTTTACTGTATGTTGTAAAGTGATATGTAATGCTTATGGTTTCTCTTTTTAATACTTGTTTCTATTACATTTCAGTATTTTACCGACATCTGAGCCTGTCCATGATGCCATCCTCACCGAGATGATCTATTCAACATCAAGAAAAAAATCATCATTATCAAATGAATAATCTTTTTGCCCTCACCCATAGCAACCCGGTACTGTACGCCACTTATCGTTTCTCCTTGCCTTTTTCTGTCCTTTCTTTGAGGAATTGCCAGGACACTTTTTCATTCAAGGGGAACACTAATATTGTCACAAGAATGCATTGAATCCACGAATGTTGGGACATATGGTTGACACTTCCCTATAACTGTGTGGGTAAGGGATGACAGAATATGGATGATGAGACCTGGCCTAGGCTATTTGTACATCTCCTTTTCAACGCGGGTGTTATCCATGTCTATGATGTACACCTTTAAAGCACTTCCCTTTATACCCTATACACAGGGGATTGCTGTGTCACAGTCCCAGAATGCATGTTTAGTATGAATTTTGTGACGGAATTGTTTCCCTTGTAATGAATTAGCCTTCTATGATTTACCTGAGCGATGCACTCCCTGATCGGAACAGCTGTGCGCTCTAGGATCCTGAATCGCTCCTGTTGCTAAGGACAATTTCTGAGGTGTTTGGCATATTATTCCTCTTCCTTCACCAGTGCGCATGCGCTGGATTATGGCCGAGACCAAGTTACTATGGACGCTAAGCTGCACTGAGAATCTCACTGATCGCGAGACTAGGTGTGACGATCCGGAGGTTGCTATAGACGCTTGGTGACGTGCTCTTACACCGGAAGCCTAATCAGCTGTAACCACGAGATATTGGCGTCCCGGAAGGATGGTGTCATGAGAGCGGCTCAGCAGGTATTCTACATACAGTAGAATTATGGGCTTATTTTATGGACACTTTTTACACGTCACAATCGGGTGACACGCAGATGTGGATTTGCACTTTATACACATGCATTTGATTTTGTATAGCATGTTTATGTATGCGATGCCTTAATAATATATGTTTTTACACATTGTTTATATATGGTAATTACTATTTGATGATGTCACTACTCTGTAATTGGTTGGCTTATATAAGCCTCATACATGTTACTTATTAAGCACTTGAGAAAGCCAGCGTGAGGCTGGAGAATCGTAGTCTCTCACATCATGGAATAAATTCACCTTTCCTTTGAAGTCTACCTGTGGTGTGCTGCTTCTATATTTTTCTATATATATATATTTTTTTTTTTTTCCACAACTGTGTGTTCTGAATGAAGTCATTTATTTGTATTTGCTTATGTGTGCGAAAAAAATGGTATTCTAAAGTGATTTAGAGTTTTTTACTTTTACTTTTTTTACATGTGAGCCAAATTTATCAGCCCCCTGTGATAGCAAAACAGAGCAAAAAAACAAACAAAAAAAAAAGCCTACAGTACTTACTTACCAAAGCAACGATTAAAAATTTCCTTTTCTGTGACTACATAATAATAAATTAGTGGTGACAACATGCATGCAAAGATATATGTATAAATCCCACACAAAAAACCTGCACAGAAGCCATGTGAAAGCAACAGGAGATATAAAATGTGATACAGCAACTATGAATGGTTGGTATGGAGAGCTAGAAAACAGGGGCAAGGTGTGTTAGAAAGTAAATGGCTGAAAACAACTACCATCCCCATCCCACCAAGCTATCCCCTATGGTAAAGGACAAACAAAGGCTGAAACACCAATAACATAGACCTGAGTCTGCACTACCCCTACACCGTTTTGTTACTCGCTTCATCCGGGAGTCCCTGATGAAGCGAGTAGTGAAACGGTGTAGGGGTAGTCTGTGACCAGACTCATGTGCGTACAACAGCAGGTCTATGTTATTGTTGTTTCAGCCTTTGTTTGTAATAATAATAATATAAGCCTAATGTTGTAAAAATGTTGTAAAAAATGTTGTAAATGTTGTAAAAAGTAAACAAATGTTTAACAAATGATGCCAGCATAAAGTAGGCATGTTGTGGATGTGAATTAATAACTAAATTTATTTAGCATGACTATTTCTCTTACAAGTAGTGAAACATAGAGAAATTAATTTTTCAAATTTTTCACAATATTTTACAGTTTTTCATAAAAAAATCGCTTCATGTATCAACAAAAATTTACCCCTAATATAAAGTACAATATGTCTCGAAAAAAACCATCTCTGAATCACTTTGCTAGCTAAAAGCAGTCCAAAGTTATTACCATTTAAAGAGACACATGTCAGATTTGAAAATAACGGACTGGGTCATGAAGGCCAAAACTAGCTGGGCCATGAAGGGGTTAATTATGTTTTATAGCTATGTGTCCTGAATAAAGATTTTCTATTTTTCATTATTTCATAAGCTTGGTGCTTTTGTGATAGGCTATTAATCCTCGAATGCTGGTTTTCTTATATATTATTTGTTTTTATTATGTTATTTAGGCTGGGGAGGGCCCAATGGTCCTCGCCTACCCTGGTAACATCAGGCTGTTGCTGTTTGGTTGGTATCTGGCAGAGAATAAAAATACAGGATCAACACACGTTATTTTTCACAAGTAAATAATTTCACTTTCAGCCAGATACCAACCAAGCAGCAACAGCCTGATGTTACTAGGGTGAGAGAGGACCATTTTTATTAGCCCTTCCCAGCCTAAATAACATTAACTTGTGAATGCCTAGGCTCAGGAGCGTCAAGATTGATGCTCTTGGCCTGTTGGTATCAGCACTTCCCAGTACCCCTGTGGTGGCGGGTGTCAGAGTAATAATTGGAGGTAAGTGCTAACTGTCTTTGGGGCTAACGCTAAGCCGCAGCATAGTAATGGATTCTATAAGATGTCATCCACTACTGAGCCTGTCAATTAAAAAAAAAAAAAAAAGCACAACCCCTTAACCTCTTAAGGACCGAGCATTTTTCTGTTTTTGCACTTTCGTTTTTTCCTCCTCACCTCTTAAAAATCATAACCCTTTCAATTTTGCACCTAAAAATCCATATGATGGCTTATTTTTTGCGCCACCAATTCTACTTTGTAATGACATCAGTGTTTTTACCCAAAAATCTACGGCGAAACGGAAAAAATGTTGTACATTTTTTAGTAAAATTGACACCTTCACTTTATTCTGTAGGTCCATACGGTTAAAATGATACCCTACTTATATAGGTTGGATATTGTCGTACTTCTGGAAAAAATCATAGCTACATGTAGGAAAATGAATTTGTTAAAAATTGTCATATTCTGCCCCTTATAACTTTTTTATTTTTCCACATACGGGGTGGTTTGAAAGCTCATTTTTTTGCGCCGTGATCTGAAGTTTTTAGTGGTACAATTTTTGTATTGATCTGACTTTTTCATTGCTTTTTATTCATTTTTTCATGATATAAAAATTTACTAAAAATACGCTATTTTGGACTTTGAATTTTTTTGTGCGTATGCCATTGACCGTGCGGTTTAATTAACAACATGTTTTTATAGTTCAGACATTTACGCATGCGGAGATTCCACATATGTTTATTATTATTATACTTACATCATTTTTTAAGGACCCAGGGCGTAAAGTTACGCCCTGAGTCCCGGTCCTGCGATATAACACGGGGTCACACGCATCATATCGCGGTGGGCCCGGCGTCATAGTGAAGCCGGTGCCGCACGCTATTAACCCTTTAGCCGCACGCTCAAAGCTGAGCCGCGCGGCTAAAAACGAAAGTAAAAGTGCCCGGCTAGCTCAGGGAGCTGTTCGGGATTGCCGCGGTATAATCGCATCCCGAACAGCTGTACTACAGGAGGAAGGTCTCTTACCTTCCTTCCTGCAGTCTGATCGCTGAATGAATGCTTCAAGACTGAGATCCAGGCTTGAGCAATCAATCGCAGAAAACACTGATTGATCCATTCCTATGGGGATGCATCAATCAGTGTTAAAGATCAGTAAATGCAATGTTATAGCCGCCTATAGGAGCTATAAAATTGCATAAAAAAAGTGTAAAAAAAAATCATTAACCCTTTGAATTATCCCTTCCCCTAATAAAAGTTGGAATTACCCAGCATTTCCAAGAATAAAAAAAACGGTGTAAATAAAAATAAACATATGTGGTATCGCCGTGTGTGGAAATGTCCGAATTATAAAAATATACTGCTTTTTAAACCGCACGTTCAATGGCGTACGCAAAAAAAAAATTCCAATAAAATGAATAAAAAGTGATCAAAAAGTCTGATCAGAACAAAAACCGTACCACTAAAAACTTCAGATCACGGCGCAAAAAATGAACCCTCATAGCGCCCTAAACACAGAAAAATAAAAAAGTTATAGGGCTCAGAAAATGACAATTTTAAACGTACAAATTTTCCTGCATGTATTCATGATTTTTTTCTGAAGTGATACAAAATCAAACTTATACAAGTAGGTTATAATTTTAACCGTATGGACCTACAGAATAAAGGTAAGGTGTCATTTTTGCCGAAAAATGTACTGCGTAAAAACTGAAGCCCCCAAAACTTATAAAATATTGTTTTATAATCAATTTTGTCGCACATTGATTTTTTTCCCGTTTCACCGTAGATTTTTGAGTAAAATGACTAATGTCATTACAAAGTAGAATTAGTGATGCAAAAAATAAGCCATTATATATAATTTTAGGTGAAAATTTTAAAGAGTTATGATTTTTTTAAATGTAAGGAGGAAAAATTGAAAATGAAAAAAATGGAAAAAGCCCGGGTCCTTAAAGGGTTAAAATTTTAATGAGGAAACTTTTTATTCAACTATTTTTTTTTTTTACACTTTTAGTCCTTTAGGGGAATTTTAGAAAGAATCATTAGATTCCTCATACAGATCAATGTGGTTTCATAGAACTACATTGATCTGTGTGCTCTGCGCTCGATTGATAAAGCCTTTTCCTGCCTGGCTTTATCATTCACGGCATAGGATGTGAGGTAAGGACTCCGGCTACCTCAGCAGTGGATCATCCCCCCCAACCCCAGCTGGGGGCTGGCCGGTGAGTCGGTAACCCGCGCCATACAACGGTTGCCGTCTCAGGACGAGCCTGCTCGTCCTTAGATGGCAACCAGCTAAAAAATATTTTACTACAAAAAACACTACTCCACAAGCCCTCATTAACCATTTTATTTAAATTAAAAAAAAAATGCTGTTCGTCCAAGTAGTTCTCCAAATACGACGTGGTCCACAGAATACACAAATCTGAAATGTGAGGGGGAAAAAAAGGGTTAGTACATTTTTGGGCACTCTCCCCTCAGTGAGAGCACCCATAATACAGTGTGTTCCAAAACAGGGTGCCCCCAGTTGTTGATAAACTACAACTCCCTTTGTTCTAAGACATTTGGCTGTCTGGGAATAATGGGAGTTGTAGTTTGGGTATGATGGGGGTTGTAGTTTAGCAACAGCTGGAGGCTCGCTGTTGCTAATCTACAGCTTCTATCATTCCCAGACATCATCCCATTTTTGTGGTAAAATAGATGATGTCATTACACAGTGCAATTGGACCTGCATACAACAAGCTCTTAAAGGGGTCGGTAGATGAAAAATGTAAAAAGGTATGGATTTTAAAGGCGAAGAGGAAAAAAACTAAGCCAAAACAGGCGGCATCAATGAAGGTTTAAACATGCAACCTTTAAAATCCAGTTTTAAAACAGTAAAAGAACATTATCAATCCTTAATAATCTCTATTTCCTCACTTTACTATGTCACCTTTCAATGGCGTTCTTTACGTGCTTTACCAGAGATTGCACAGTAGTGGGGCTATTCTTGCATTAGGTCCGCAGAGCATAATGACACACACAATAACAAGATTCTTTGGGGGAGATTTATCAAAACTTGTGCAAAGGAAAACCTGCCCAGTTGCCCATAGCAACCAATCAGATCACTACTTTCATTTTTATGAAGGCCTGTGAAAAATGAAAGAAGCGATCTGATTGGTTGCTATGGGCAACTGGGCAACTTTTCCTCTGCACAGGTTTTGATAAATCTCCCCCTTTGACTTTTGTATCAGTTTGCATTGTAGTCTATTTTGGCCACTAGATGTCAGCAAATAATTTATTTTTATACCAAAAGGCATGACACATAGAAAAAGAAAAAACATTTAAATGATTTAAATAAAATGTCACTTCAAGCTACAATCATTTCTAATGATATTAATGTGGTATGGGGTGTGATGCAAAGGTGCAAATGAAATTACCCCAGGGACAGATGGCATTAACCCCTTGTATTCAGGACATAGTAATATAGTATGATACAGTAGTTCATAAGGTTGAAAAAAGACCAGAGTCCATCAAGTTCAACCTATAACCCTAATGAGTCCCTACTGAGTTGATCCAGGGGAAGGCAAAAAAAAATAAAAAATCATACTAGAGGGAAAAATTCCTTCCCGACTCAAAATATGGCATCAGAATAGATCCCTGGATCAACGTTCTATCCCTATAGATCTGAAATCCATAACCAGCGATGTTATTACTCTCCAAAAATGCATCCAGACCCCTTTTGAACTCTTTCACACAGTTCCCCATGACCTCCTCAGGCAGAGAATACCACAGTCTCACTGCTCTTACAGTAAAGAACCCCCGTCTGTGCTGGTGTAGAAACCTTCTTTCCTCTAGACGTAGATGATTCCCCTTGTTATAGAAACAGTCCTGGGTATAAATAGAACATGGGAGAGATCTCTGTACGGTCCCCTGATATATTTATACATAGTTATTAGGTCGCCCCTAAGCCTTCTTTTTTCTAAACTAAATAACCCTAATTCTGATAATCTTTCAGGGTACTGTAGTCCTCCCTTTCCCCGTATTACCCTGGTTGCCCGTCTTTGAACCCTCTCCAGCTCCACTATATCTTTCTTGTACACTGGTGCCCAGTACTGTACACAGTATTCTATGTGTGGTCTGACTAGTGATTCGTACAGTGGTAGAATTATTTCCTTGTCGTGGGCATCTATGCCCCTATTGATGCCACCCATGATTTTATTTGCCTTGGCAGCAGCTGTCCGACACTGGTCACTGTTACGCCGAGCGCTCCGGGTCCCTGCTCCTCCCCGGAGCGCTTGCGGCATTCCTCTCTCTGCAGCGCCCCGGTCAGACCCGCTGACCGGGAGCGCTGCACCGACATTGCCGGCGGGGATGCGATTCGCATAGCGGGACGCGCCCGCTCGCGAATCGCATCCCAAGTCACTTACCTGTCCCGGCCCCCGGCTGTCATGTCCTGGCACGTGCGGCTCCGCTCCTCAGGGCGCGCGCGCGCCAGCTCTCTAAGATTTAAAGGGCCAGTGCACCAATGATTGGTGCTTGGCCCAATTAGCCTAATTAGCTTCCACCTGCTCCCTGGCTATAATACCTCACTTCCCCTGCACTCCCTTGCCGGATCTTGTTGCCTTGTGCCAGTGAAAGCGTTTAGTGTTGTCCAAAGCCTGTGTTTCCAGATCTTCTGCTATCCATATTGACTATGAACCTTGCCGCCTGCCCCGACCTTCTGCTACGTCTGACCTTGTCTCTGCCTAGTCCTTCTGTCCCACGCCTTCTCAGCAGTCAGTGAGGTTGAGCCGTTGCCAGTGGATACGACCTGGTTGCTACCGCCGCAGCAAGACCATCCCGCTTTGCGGCGGGCTCTGGTGAATACCAGTAGCATCTTAGAGCCGGTCCACCGGCACGGTCCACGCCAATCCCACGCTGACACAGAGGATCCACAACCAGCTAGCCGAATCGTGACAGTCACTA